>NC_089253.1:41051582-41357789 GCF_963930625.1 Muntiacus reevesi
CCAGGCTCTTCTGTCCGTGGGATTCTTGAGGCGAGAATACTGGAGTGGAGAGTCATTCCCTTCTCCAGGGGTCTTCCCAACCAAGAAAGCGGTCCTCAGAGGAGCCCTGTGTGTGCTCTGAGAGGGGACACAACCCCATCCCAGCCCCCTCACAAACACCTCCGGATGAACTACCCTGTTTCCATGCTCCCAAGAGTCTGGTTTGGGAGTTTGCTTTGCGTTTCTGAAGTTATAGCACCCACTCATCTGAGTTCCAGTAAGAAAAGTGGCCACCCGTGCTCCTCCAGGCTTCACAGCCTGGTGGTGGTGGGATCAGTCAGGGTCCTGGGTGCGCTGTCCAGACACATCACTGCCTTCAGCAGAAAGAACCTTTCTTGGACAGATACTGGGAACTCAGGGCATCTCGATGGAGATTGAACAGCTCCAAAGGCTGGTCAGCCAAACCCACAGCCGACGCTGTACTCTAGGAACAACGTTGTCCCCTCACCAGGCACTGTGCCTGTCCCTCACTCAAGAGTCAAGGCTTTCAGGAGGGAGTCCCTGACCCCCAGTTGGAGCCTGGGGTAAGGAAAGGAGCTGGCACCTTTGGATTCTGAGCTAAGAGGCTGGAGGGCTGCACATACTAGCGAACTAAAGATCTGGTGCTATGGTGCTAACAGAGGCAGGGGTGAATGGTGGACAGACCCACAAAGGAAAAAGAGAAACATCCACTGCAGTAGATTCTATATCAACATCCCCATTCTAGAGATGAGAAGCTGTAGCTCGAGTAGTTAAGGGGAACTCTTGTAGTTAGTAAGGCGTGTGACTTCAGAACCCATGTCACTATTGTACTTCCCTGGAGTTCTTTATGTTCCCCTACCCTTACAGAAAACATGAATTTAGCGAATCCTAGGGAAGGAGACAGGGAAATAATTTGCCAGTCTGGCACATATTGAACACAATAAAATTTGGGGGAATGGATGAAAGAAGGGAATTGGGAAGCAAAGAAGTCATTTGGCATATGTGATGAGGGTTTACTATCGCATGGGGTGGGCTTATCTCTAAGCAGACCTGAGTGATCCAGTTTCCCCAATCCTTTCCCAAATCACTTGGTTCCTGCTTTACCAACCATCGAGAACTTTTTAGACGTTCCCTTGGCCAAGCGCCTGGCCGAGAATTGCACTGTCACTTGCGACCAGCTCCCTGGGCCGTAGGATGAAGGGCGCAGGCCCGGGCGAGGCGGCGACTGGGAAGACTGAACGGGAGGGGCGGGGGCGGCGTGGAGGAGGCGGAGGCCGGCCGTCAGCTCCGCTCCAATGTGTTCGCCATGTCCCGGCAGGCGAAAGACGACTTCCTGCGACACTACACAGTCTCCGACCCCCGGACCCACCCCAAGGGCTACACTGAATACAAAGTGACGGCGCAGGTAGGGTGGGGCCCGGCGGGAACTTTACCCTTTTAACAAGAGCGGGGCCGTGTTTTACTTTAAGGCAAGACGCTGCTGGAAGCTCCCGTTTTAGACGACGGAATGGATTTCCCCTTTAAGGGGGCGGGGGGAGTTGGTGGTTAACCGGCTTTAGTTTACTTCTTTAGCCATCAAGAGGCGGGGCCACAGGAGGGCGCTGCTCTTTTAAAAGGGCGTGCCGGCAGTTCCCAGACAGCGAGGTGTGGGGGTCCACGCCCAATGCGAGGGAGCTTGGCGTCAGGCTGTAAATTTCTTTAAGTTAACCTGAAAACTCTGGCTCAGCCCAAATATTGATTAGGTCTCCAGTCTCTTGGAGTAAGTTTTGTCTATTGGTTTGTTTCATCTTTATATGAAAACTCTTTAAGGAGTTGAATTACTTTAAATTTTTTCAGAAAATTATGCCTGTGTATGACTAAAAATTCATACACTTCAAAAGAAGTAAAGGAATAAGCCTCTTCACAGACACAATAGGAAGTCAGTAGATTAAGAGGAAAGTTGATATATGTAGTGATAACGTTATAAGTGTATAGAGACAGAGGATATCATGAAAGGAATTAAAAATAGAAACAGTATAACATTATCTGTAGAATGACATACAAGAACGAATTGGGGAATATTTTTCACTGTAAATGTTTTTGTATTTTTACAGTTTTGAAGTAGGCAACTATTAAATTAGTGCATTAATAGCTATTAAAGTAAAGCAGAAATGTAAAGACTTCCGAAATGATTTAAATGCAGAATCCTAGATGTTTAAAATGGTCTTTCCTCAAATCTTTGTGTCATTCCTGTATCTAAAAAATGCAAATATTAAAAAAAATTTACAAAATGAAAATAAAAAGATAATTCCAAGACAGATATATGGTATCACTTATGTCTGGAATCTAAAAAAATTATACAAATCAACTTATTTAAAAATGAACAGACTGACAGACAATAAACATGGTTACCATAAGGAAAGGGGGGTGGGGAATAAATTAGGAGTTTGGAATTAGCAGATACAAACTACTATATATAAAATAGATTAGGGCTTCCCTGGTGGTCTAGTGGTTAAGAATCTGCCTGCCAAAGCAGGGGATGAGTTCAATCCCTGATCCGGGAACATGCCACATGCCACAAAGCAGCTGCTAGTACTTCACAACTACTGAGCCTGTGTGCCCTAGAGACCATGCTCTGCAATGAAAGAAGCCACCACAATAAGAAGCCTGCGCACCACAACTGGAGTAACCCCTACTCTGCAAAACTAGAGAAAGTCCACACCCAGCAAGGAAGACCCAGTGTAAACAAAAATAAATAAATAAATATTTTTTTTTAAAAAAAGGATGAGCAACGAGGCCCTACTGTATAGCACAGGGAACTATAGGCAGTACCTTTCTTTTTTTTTTTTTTTTTGCCTCACCCCCAGGCATGTGGGGTCTTAGTTCCTTGACCAGGGATCAAACCCATGCCCTTTGCAATAGAAGCCTGGCATCTTAACCACTGGACTGCCAGGAAAGTCCCTATAGTTGATATCTTGCAATAAGAAGTATTAGTCACTCAGTTGTGTCCGACCCTTTGTTACACCATGGACTATAGCCCGTCAAGCTCCCCTGTCCATGGAATTCTCTAGGCAAGAATACTAAAATGGGTTGCCATTTCGTTCTCCAGGGATCTTCCCCAGCCAGGGATCAAGCCCGGGTCTCCTGCATTGCAGACACATTCTTTACCGTCTGAGCCACCAGGATTCCATCTTGTAATAAACTAATAAACTCTAATGGAAAAGAATCTGAAAAAGATTATTTATGTATGTGTATATACCTGAATATTGTAAATCAACTGTCTCAGTTCAGTAAGTCAGTCATGTCTGACTCTTTGCGACCCCATGGACTGCAGCATGCCAGGCTTCCCTGTCCACCACCAGCTCCTGGAACCTACTCAAACTCACGTCCATCGAGTTGGTGATGCCATCCAACTATCTTATCCTCTGTTGTCCCCTTCTCCTCCCGCCTTCAATCTTTCCCAGCATCAGGGTCTTTTCCAATGAATCGGTTCTTCACATCAGGTGGCCAAAGTATTGGAGTTTCAGCTTCAGCATGAGTCCTTCCAGTGAATATTCAGGACTGATTTCCTTTAGGATTGACTGGTTAAATCTCCTTGCAGTCCAAGGGACTGTCAAGAATCTTCTCCAATACCACAGTTCAAAAATAAGTTCAAAATCAACTATAATTCAATAATAAATAAGAGTTGAAAAAAAGAGTCCCTGGGCATTGCTGGGTCATTTGCTGGGCATATGTGTAACTTTTCCTAGTAATTGCCAGTTTTCCAAAGTAGTTGTACCATTTTATACTCTCATTCTCACCAACACTTGATATCATCAGCATCTTTCATTTTAACCATTCTTGGTGGGTGTGTAGTATTTCACTGGGATATTAAAATTTGCATTTCTCTTATGACTAATGAGCATATATTCATTATCTTTTTGGTCATTCAAACATCTTTTGTGGGAGTTGCCTGTTAAGTATTTTGTCCATTTTGTAAAGTTGGGTTGTTTGTCTTTTTGATATTGATTTACAGAAAGTTCTTTTTTTATTTACTATTTTCTATACTTTGTTTCCAACAATTCTTACATGAACTGCAAGATTTCCCCTTCTTGTTTGTTTGGTTTTTATATTAATTTTATTGAAGTATAGTTGATTTACAAAGTTGTGCTAGTTTCAGGTGTTCAGCAAAGTGATTCAGCTATACAGATACATATATTCTTTCTTTTTTAGGTTCTTTTCTCTTATAGTCTATCACAGAATATTGAGTAGAGTTCCCTGTGCTGAACAGTATGTCCTTGTCGGTTATCTATCTTATATATAGTAGTGTGTGTATGTTCATCCTAAGCTCCTGATTTATTCCCCTATTTCCTTGGGTAACCACAAGTTTGTTTTCCATATCTGTAAGTCTATTTCTGTTTTGTAAATAAGTCCATTTGCATCTTTTAAAAAAATTAGATTCCACATATGAGTGATGTCATATAATATTTGCCTTTCTCTGACTTACTTCACTTGGTATGATCATCTCTCGGTTCACCCATGTTACTGCAAATGGCATTATTTCCTTCTTTTTTATAGCTGAGTTATAGTCTGTGTATATATGTACCTACAGGAATTCTTTTGGCTTCCCTGGTGGCTTAGTAGTAAGGAATCCTGCCAATGTAGGAGATATAGGTTCAGTCGCTGGGTTGGGAACATCCCTTGGGGAAGGAAATGGCAACCCACTACAGTATTCTTGCCTGGGAAATCCCATGGACGGAGAAGCCTGTGGGTTACAGTCCATGGGGTTGCTAAGAGTCAGACACGACTTGAGTGACTGAGCGCACACACGGGAGTTCTTTATGTATTCTGGAAAGGAGTCATTTGACAGGTACATATTCCACAATGGTTTTTCAATATAGTTTCTTTTACCCAAAATATTTCAGGCAAGCCTGTTGTAAAAAGCAAAGGCCAGGGTTTCAATGCTAGCAGTCCCCCCACAGGTCACGAGCCCTCTCTAGGCCTCCATTTCCTCATCTTTTAAATGGGCACGTGAATCATACCTGCCTCCCTAGGATGTAAAATAATGAACTGGAGATGTTTGGAAACTGTCAGAGTTACTTCAAGCTGTAGGGTGTTATTTTTTAATTCTTATGAGCATGCCCTAATGAAAATGGAGTCTTTTTTCCATGTCAGACACCAGTCTGCTCTTCACAACCCCAGTGAGTTTTCTTCCGTGTCCAGGAGTGTTCACTTCCGTGTCCAGGAGTGTTCACCCACAGAGGCTTCCTCCTTGAACAGAGGGGTGGCTCCTGGGACAGAACCTCATTCTTTAGAGAACTTGGAGGTCTTTGGTTTCAGAAAGAAATGCAGGGACTTACCCTCTGAAGGAAGTGAGATAAAAGCTGGGTTGAGGATGGAGTCCTCTAGACGGGTCTTTAGGGCCCCTCCCATTTTGAGACTGGCTGGGTCCTGGGACCGACCCTGTACTGGCGTACTTACACTTGCACTTAGACAAATAGAATACAAAGAAACTGTAAGGGCGGGCCTAGTTGCTAAGACTCCACACTTCCAGTGCAGGGGGCCCAGGTTCAATCCCTGGTCAGGGATTTAGGTCCCACATGCAGCAACTAAGAGTCCGCATGCCACAACTAAAGGGTTCCGTGTGCTGCAACTAAGACCTGCTGCAGCCAGGTAAATACATACATAAACACAAAAGTGTGTGTTGGCCGCTCAGTCATGTCCAGCTCTCTGCGTCCTCGTGGACTGTGGCCCGCCAGTTCCTCTGTCCGTGGAATTCTCCAGGCAAGAATACTGGAGTGGATAACCACTCCCTTCTCCAGGGGATCCTCCAGAGCCAGGGACCAAACCCTGGTCTCCTGCATTGCAGGCAGATTCTTTCTTATTTTTGCCACCCGGGAAGCCCGAATAGACAGATACTTTTTAAAAAGAAAGAAACTGGATGGGATGGGGAGGGAGGTGGGAGGGGGGATCGGGATGGGGAACACATGTAAATCCATGGCTGATTCATGTCAATGTATGGCAAAAATCACTACAAAATTGTAAAGCCTCCAACTAATAAAAATAAATGAAAAAATAAAAAATAAATAAAAAGAAAGAAATTATCAGGAACTCAAAAGAACTGCCTGCATGATAAGTCTAGGCAGTTGTGAACTGTGAGATACAATAAGGCTACAACCTACTGCCACTTCAGAGGCGCCTGGTGCAAAAGCAGGGTGCTGTGCGTGGTCCCTGCACACTGCACCACCAAGGGGATGAGCTGATCACTCAGCCACCCCTCGGGCCCAAACCACTGAGCCGCCCCCACCCTCGCCCCATTTAAGGAACCAGCCAGCCCTCCTCGAGGAGAGTGAACAAGGGTACCTGTCACTTGTGTTCCACCCGTTGTGCTGCATTTGGGTCCCATTAAAGCCTTGCCTGATTTTCTCAGCCAGCCCCATCAGTTTCTATTGATTAAAGAGTCCAAAGACCCAGGTCGGTAGCAGTTTGACAGATGAAGAAACTAAGGTACATGGTACAAAAACTGCTCAAAGTTACACTCAAGGCCTTAAACCAGGACCCCTTGATACCACTGGCTGAAGGGCTCTGCTCTTCTGAAGGGAGCTGGGAGGTAGCTGAGCCGTCTTTTACAGGGGATGGATGTCAGTCTCACCGGTTCTTGCCTTTCTTCCTCAGTTCATCTCAAAGAGGGACCCAGAGGATGTCAAAGAGGTGAGCCTCATGGGAGGAAGGGGACCATCTCCCGATTCCAGATCTGAAAACAGTGAAGGGACACCGGTAACTGTACAGGAGACCACTCCCCCTTTCTCCCTGGCTCTGGGAGGAGGGGGTGCTGTGCCCTAATGCACACACAGCCTGGAGCCAGGCTGGGGGTGGGGAAGGCCGCTTCCCACCATTGCTCAGCCCAGTCAAGTCACATGTCCCTCTTAGGTGGTGGTCTGGAAGCGGTACAGTGACTTTCGAAAGCTGCATGGAGACCTGGCCTACACCCACCGCAACCTCTTCCGCCGCCTCGAGGAGTTCCCAGCCTTCCCCCGCGCCCAGGTGTTTGGTGAGTCTTGATTCAGGCATTCAGGCCAAAGATGGAGGGAGCATTGGGCAAAGGGGACACTTGCTGCTGAGGGCTGGATGGAGTGGGTCTGAAACTCCTGGCAAAGATGTGTTTCAGATCACTGGAAGGGCCCTCGTGTGTGTGTGTGCGTGCTAAGTCACTTCAGTTGTATCCGACTCTTTGCGACCTTGTAGACTGCAGCCCGCCAGGCTCCTCTGTCCATGGGATTCTCCAGGCAAGAATGCTGGAGTGGGTTGCCGTGCCCTCCTCTAGGGGATCTTCCTGCATCATTAGAGACAGTCTTATTTTACACATGGGGAAATGGCTCTGCCCTTGTTGTATGTCAAGCCCTTTAATATTAATTCCTGTCCTCATTAGCCCCATTTTCAAGATGAGGAAACTGAGGCTCAGGATGAAGGGGCTTGAGCCAGAACTCCAAGCCACAAGCTGGTGTTTCTTCTAGACCTGCACTTGTCCAGAAAGAGCAGCTTTGAACCACCTGTGGTTGAGGGGCACCAGAAATGTGGCTCATCTGGACTGAGATATGTTGTACAGGTCGAATACACTGAAAAATCAATGTAAACTATTTCAGTAGTTGATATATTGATTATATGTTCAAGTGAGACTATTTTGGATATACTGGGTTAAAGAGAATATATAATTAAAATTTAATCTGTTTCTTACTTTTTTTTAAATGCAGCTCCTTGAAAATTGTAAATCACGTATGAGGCTCATATATTATATTTCTCCTAGACAGGGCTGGTCTGTTACTTGTGTCTCTGGACTCACAGGAGATGTTCTTTTGTAGCAAGGTGAAAGGTCCTCGCTAGCAAATTATACCAGGCAGTGGGATAACTCCCCCTGGCAGCACGATAACTAGCGCAGAGTTAAATAACTCTACATGATGCCTGGAACAGAACAGAGAAGCTGTAAACATGGGTCTACTTTCTGTGTGACCTTGGGCAAGTCACTTCCCCTCTCTGAGCCTTACTTTCCTCCCTAATACATCAAAACCATCTGAAATTATTTGTTTCTTGTTGGTTGCCTGCTTCGCCCTGTCTAGGATGTAATAACCATGAGGGCAGAGACCTCACTTCGCTCTCATTCGCCTCCTGAACCAACCACATAGTAGGTGCTCAATACTCATCTGGTAAATGGATGAATAGAGAGATAGGTCCCTCCTTGCGAGACCCTCATCCCAGACAGAGCCAAGGAAGACTTCTGAGAGAATGGGGTGGGGGCCAGTGGGCTGCTCTGATCCTCTCAGGCAGGACCAGGAAAAGCGGCCTGGAGGCCAGAAGTCCCCGTGGGTCACTGTTGTCTCCTTGTCCCTTGTCCTGGTGGGTGCAGGCCGGTTTGAAGCCTCGGTGATTGAGGAGCGGCGAAAGGGGGCCGAGGACTTGCTTCGCTTCACGGTGCACATTCCCGCGCTCAACAATAGCCCCCAACTCAAGGAGTTCTTCCGGGTATGTGCACCTGCTCTTCCCCGGTCCTCAGCACCTGGGAAGCTCACCTGCCCACACGCCGTCCACTGTGACTCCCCCGGCTGGTCTTTCTCTTGTGCAGGGTGGGGAGGTGACACGGCCCTCCGAGGTGTCCAGAGACCTGCACATCCTTCCCCCGCCCCTGATTCCCACACCACCGCCTGACGAGCCCCGGGCCCAGCCGCATGAGACTTGGTTGTCGCAGCCACTTCCAGCAGAGAGAAGGGGCCTTGAGGAGTTGGAGGTGCCAGGTATGTGGGGCGGGAGAGCGAGCCAGGGCTAGAGGGTCCAGAGCCTGTATGTTTGGGGAGTGGGAACCACTCCCTCCTCAGTGAAAAGCCGTTCCCGACTCCTGTACCACCATCCTGCTGAGGAACTCTGCACAGGTCATTTTCCTTTTCAGGGCTATAGTTTGTTAATCTGTAAAATGGGCATAAACCTTAAGACTGGATTTGTCTACGCCCATGGTTGCTGCAAGGCTTCAGTGAGCGGGTAATGACATTTTGAAAGCTGGGAAATAATAATAAAAGCAGACATTAATGACCCCACTGATCTATTCCTCAGCAGACCCGCCACCATCCAGCCCTGCTCAGGAGGCCTTGGATCTCCTCTTTAACTGTGGGAGCACCGAGGAGGCATCCAGTTCCCCTGCCCGAGGCCCCCTCACCGAGGCTGAGCTTGCCCTGTTTGACCCCTTCTCCAAGGAAGGTAACAAGTTGGGATGAGTCGGGTGGGGGTAGGGTGAGGGGATGGAGCTAGGCAGGAGGTCCTTACCTGTAGGGAGGCAGAGGCAGCCATAGCCACCAGCTGCACCTTGCCTGTGTAAGTTGGAGAAAGGTGCCCCACTGTGGGTGAAAGGGCAGCTTTGATGAGAATTAGAAGCAGTGCCCCTTCCCAAGGAAGGTGTTGGAGAAGACTCTTGAGAGTCCCTTGGACTGCAAGGAGATCCATCCAGTCAATCTTAAAGGAAATCAGTCCTGAATATTCATTGGAAGGACTGATGCTGAAACTGAAACTCCAATACTTTGGCCACCTGATGCGAAGAACTGACTCATTGGAAAAGACCCTGATGCTGGGAAGGATTGAAGGCGGGAGGAGAAGGGGATGACAGAGGATGAGATGGTTGGATGGCATCACTGATGCGATGGACATGAGTTTGAGTAAGCTCTGGGAGTTGGTGATGGACAGGGAAGCCTGGCATGCTGCAGTCCATGGCGTCGCAAAGAGTCGGACACAACTGAGCGAGTGAACTGAATTAAACTGAACTACTCCTTCCCATGGAGAAGGCAATGGCACCCCACTCCAGTACTCTTGCCTGGAAAATCCCATGGACGGAGGAGCCTGGTGGGCTGCGGTCCATGGGGTTGCTAAGAGTCTGACACGACTGAGCGACTTCACTTTCACTTTTCACTTTCACACACTGGAGAAGGAAATGGCAACCCACTCCAGTGTTCTTGCCTGGAGAATCCCAGGGACGGGGGAGCCTGGTGGGCTGCCATCTATGGGGTCACACAGAGTCGGACACAACTGAAGCGACTTAGCAGCAGCAGCAGCCCCCTCCCAGGTGCTTTTGCTGCCCTGGCCAGCTGGGTAGCCCAGCACAGTGAACAACTGTGGAGGAAGTGAGCCACTTCCCACCGTGGATCCCCTCCCTGAGAACACTTTGAAACCAGCAGGGTGTCACACTGCCCTGAGAGGGCCTGACTTCTTTCGCTCAGAGCCCGAGGTGGAGGTTTCCTGGCTGGCTCAGGGTCTGGCTGTAGATCCTGAAGGCTATAGATCCTGTCAGTAAAGGGCAGCGAGGTCTGGGCTCCAAGGACAGCAGAGGAAGTCCCTGGGGCAGCCTCTGGCATGTGAGGGCACCAGACGTGGAAGCCCCCCACCCCACCCCACGGAGGCCCTGGTCCTGAGCTCGTTGTCAATCAGTAGCTTGACAATCCCCGGCTCTGAGACTCAGGATCTTTTCATTTTAAAATTCTCTGAGTTTATGCTGTTACTGCAGCTCGGGTGTTGAAGTGGTCGATTGCACTTCGGGTCATCATGACAGTTTCATTTTGGCTTCCTCAGCTGTCTTTTTCAGCCTGTTTTGTTGGCTTCCCTTCTTTACCCTTTGGTGACCTCTTGGCCAGGCCCTTAGCTTTCTGATCGTTTCAGGCACTTGAGTTCTCTCTCTCTGAGGTCCGATCCAAATCAGGACCTCAAGTCTTTCATCCAGTTTTCAGCCTTACCCTGTACCTCCCCCCGCAACTCGGGCCTGATTGGTGGCTGGGCCCCTGGCCATGGTAACCCGGGTGTGAGGAATGTCCCTTGGAGGAGAAAGGCAGGGGTGATGTCACCGCGGCTGATGAACCTGGCTACAGAGAGGCAGGATCCAGGCACTCTGCCTGGCCCCAGCCAAGCCTCCTGGGGTGCCCAGTGCCCAGGTGCTTGGGCACGATCCTGGCAAGACTCTTCAAAGGCAGCTCCCATAAGATATTCCCTCGACCCATGGAAAAACTCCTAAATCCTTGCCCCCACCAAGCTGGAAGGGCACTTTGCTCAGATGCTGCCTCCTGTCCTTGCCCCACTTTGTAAGGTCATCCAGCCAACCTTTTACCATCAGAATTCTCCAGGTGAGGAGCTGGCGCTCGTCTCTCTCTCTCCATCACATACACCAGGCTCTTGAACTCAAGTACTAGGGTGTCCCAAGATCTCTTCTGTCTTCTGCTTCATGAGCAACACAGGAAGGGCTGTAGTCCAACTGGAAAGTGAAATGTCACCTTACCTTCCTATAAGGCCCCTGGTCTCCACATGGGGTCCCTCTGGTGGGGCTCTAGAGAGGCCCACCCTTCCCTCTCCAGGCCAGTGATGTGCAGTGGTGGTTCCTAGTCCTGTACCTTCCCTTTAAAGGCCTTTTCATCCAAGGTTCACCAGATTGCTAGCCTTCTTTTGTGGAATCTACAGAGGGAATCTTTGATCATCTCCTTGCCAGTCCTAGAGGATATATGAGCCCTTCTGTCTGGAATGTGTGAATACCTTCCACCCACTTCTTCCCATTTGGGGCCTCAGCTGAAATTGAAAGACTTTAAAAAGCCTGGAGGTTCTCTGGATCCATCATTCTAAGATTCCAAAGCTTGGAGCATTTCTACCCTTGACCTGGCATGCTTGGCCTAGCATCCTTCAATTAAACTTTGTGGAGGAAATTCTTGAATTTGTTGTAGTCAGGAGGGAAGTAGAACCAGTGACCCAGAGCTTGCAAATTAATGTTAATGATGACTCACCTGCAATGCAGGAGACACAGGACACCCGGATTTGATCTCTGGGTTGGGAAGATCCCCTGGAGTAGGAAATGGCAGCCCACTTCTGTATTCTTGCCTGGAAAGTCCCATGGACAGAGGAGCCTGGCAGGCTACAGTCCATGGGGTCTCAAAAGTGTCAGACGCAACTGAGCATGCATGCACACAAAGAAAGTATTAGGCTACGTTGTACATGTGAAACTCATATAATATTGTAAATCAACTATATCTCACTATAAACAAAGAATTAGGGAAGTAAGACTATTTTTACAAAAGCGCACAAACTCCACCAACCAGATAGATCATGGCTAGTGTGCTATGCACAAGTGGCTTTTGGATTGCTCAGGCACTGAGAAACCCAGGACAGGTTGGTGGGCCAGAGAGGTCTGGTGTTGGGCGGCAGGCCCAGGGAAAAGGAAGGCCAGTCTGACCTGAGTCCTCCATATCTGATTACAGAAGGTGCAGGACCCAGTCCTACCCACATAGGGGAGCTGGCAGCGTTGGAGGCAGAATCTGGAAGACTGGACCAGGAACCCTGGGAGCCAGGTGGACAAGCAGAGGAAGACGAAGAGGAAGGAGAGCCCGCCCCTGCCTATCTGAGCCAAGCCACAAAACTCATCACCCAGGCCCTACGGGACGAGAAGGCAGGCGCCTACCCTGCCGCTTTGCAGGGCTACCGGGATGGGGTGCACATCCTGCTTCAGGGAGTTCCTGGTGAGCAAGACTGGAGGCTGGAGGGTCAGGCCTGGGATCCTGGATGGTGCAGTGAAGGGAAAGGAAAGTGAAAAACAAGGATTAGAATTGCTCTTCACTGACCAATTGTGTAACCTTGGGCTGCTGCTTTATCTCTTGTGGCCTCAGTTTTCTTATTTGTAAAATGGGGAGCATATATCTGACTCCCAAGGAACAGGGAAAGACACATGGTGATGTTCTGTGGACAGTAAGGAGCTAGACCAGGGGTTCTGAATCCAGGTACCCGCTGAGCCATTCTGTCTTCCCAGGTGACCCATCACCTGCCCGCCGAGAGGGTGTGAAGAAGAAGGCGGCCGAGTACCTGAAGCGGGCAGAGGAAATCCTGCACCTGCATCTGCCCTAACTCCCACCCCGAGATGGGAGTGGACCTGTTCCCAGGACTCCGGCTCCAGCACTGCCAGCCACCCTCTTGTCTCCCTGGTGCCTGATCACCTGGTCCTATAACTGGCCATTTCTGTATGTAACTGGACCAAGAATGAGAAAAATAATGAATTCTCAGCTGCCTGACCACACCTGCCACCTTGGAATCAGGGACTCACATGTCTTAGCCTGCCTGTCTCTATCTTGATATGGGAGGCTGCAGCTCTGGTCCGTAAGCCATCTGTTATCCATCTAGAATCGGGGTCTGCAAACTACTGCCCACAGCTGGATATGCCCCACTGCCTTTTTTTATAAGGCCCATGAACTAGAAGAGTTTTTACTTTTTTTTAATAGTTGAAAAAATCCAAAATAATAATTTTCTGTAACAGGTGAAAATTATAATGAAATTTAAGTGTCTAAAAAATAAAAGTTTATTGGAACACAACCAGGCTTTTTCATTTAACTGTTGTCGACCGTTGTTTTCTCACTACACCGGGAAGGCTGAGTGATTGGGCTGTGACCTGTAAATCCAAGATTATCTACTATTTTGGCTCTTTGTAGAAAAAGTTTGCTGACCCCTGATCTAGAAAACAGGGCGAAGAGTCCTCAAGGAAACAGAAAAGAATGGCAGTAAAGCCGACTGAGGCAGGTTATCGGGTGAAGAGAAACCAAAGCGGGTGTCCCCACTTGGGTCGGGTGGTTCAAAAGCTAAAAGGTGTTGAAATTAGAGGGCGGGAGCCCGGGAAGGCGTGGCTCCACTCCTGCCCCGCCTCTCCTGCAAAGCGATTGGTTGCGAAAGGGAACTATAAAGTGGTGCATCCTGGGAGTGGCCCGACTACAGCGGTGCACTGTGGTTGGGCTTTAGCGAGACACGAGCTTGAGGAACTGTTGGCGACGCTGAACTACAACGCAGAGGATCTCGGGAGGCCTGCACGGAGGTCTGTGGGAGGCGGCAGGACACGGTGAGGACGGCGGCGGCCAGACGGGAGGGGGGAAGGCTCAGACGAGGACTGGGAGGCGGGCCGGACGGGGTTGGCCCCGCCTTCGCCAGCCTTGACGTGCTCTCCTGCAGAATGGGGCGAGGGGCCGCCGCTGTCAACTGGATGCTGAGCGCCCGTCCTTTCCCCCCCAGCCCACCTATGCCCGGCTACGAGCTGCCCGTGGGCACGTGCCTGGACATGTGTCCGGCTGCTGAGCGCGCCCAGCGCGAAGAGGAGCGCCGCCTACACCGATTCGAGGTGGCGCCGGGAAGCCGCGGGGACCGGCCCCGAGCCGACCCGCAGCGCGCGGTGAAGGAGTACAGCCGGCCGGCCGCCGGGAAGATCCGGCCCCCGCCGAGTCAGCTGCGTCCGCCGTCCGTGCTGCTGGCCACCGTGCGCTACCTGGCCAGCGAGGTGGCCGAGCGCACCGACGCGTCCTGCGCGGAGGTGGCCAGCTTCGTGGCGGACCGGTTGCGCGCGGTGCGGCTGGACTTGGCCCTGCAAAGCGCGAGTGATGTCGAGACGGCGTTGGTGCTGGAAGCGGCTCTGGCCGTGCTGCTGGCCGTGGTGGCACGGTTCGGACCCAGCGCGACGCACGGGCCAGTGGACCCAATGTTGCTGCAAGCCCAGGTCCAGGAGAGCTTCGGTTCTCTACGCCGCTGCTACGCGCTGGGCGCCGGCCCCCACCCCCGCCAAGCCACCTTCCAGGGCCTCTTTCTGCTGTATAACCTGGGTGAGTCAGGGTCCCCGCGGCAGAGCAGAGGCCAGGACAGTGGAGGCCGAGAAAGGAAGGAGAAGCTTTCAAACCTCACTAGTAGCTCCCTCTCCATCCTAAATGTCTCCTAAACGTGTGTCTTAGCCATTGCACAAGATTCACTGAGCCCCTACATGAACCTTCTGACTCGTCCCTTCCCTTCTCTGGGTCTCGGCTTTCCCATTATGAAAGTGGAGGGGATAGCATTGGAATGGGACAGTTGAACCTAGATAGTGATTTTCAAGCTTTTTCTTTTAAACCTCCATTTCAGTCAGTATTGCAAAACAGCCAAGAACACATATGCCAACAAATATATCTGAGATAGAAGGTTCAAGGCTAGATTTTTTCCTATGGATGGATGATGCTTTTTAATTAATTCTACTTAATTTAATGAAATGCTGTTGACTTAATGACCCACTAATGGGTCGGTCAATTCTAAAGGAGATCAACTGAATATTCACTGAAAGGACTGATGCTGATGCTGAAGCTGAAGCTCCAATATTTTGGCCACCTGATGTGAAGAGCCAACTCATTGGAAAAGACCCTGATGCTGGGAAAGACTGAAGGCAGAAGGAGAAGGGGGCAGTAGAGGATGAGATGGTTACATAACATCACAGACTCAATGGACATGAATTTGAGCAAACTCTGGGAGATAGTGGAGGACAGAGGAGCCTGGTGTGCTGTCGTCCTCCGGGTCACAAAGAGTCAGACACGACTTAGTGACTGAACAGCAAATGGGTCAGAAGCTTCAGTTTACCCAAGGTCCCAGTGTTGTCATTCTCCTCAAAAGGGGAGAAGCAGAATTTGAAAAAGAAACTGCCTTACCAGGTAGACAGCAGAAGGTGTGGCAGAGCCAACTCCTAAACCTTGGGGCAGCTAGGGCTGTGGAGAAAGGACTGGGCTTCAAGTCAGAAAACTTGGATTTGATTGGGTTACTTTCTTAAATATATATGAGCTCCAAGACAGTCAGGCAAGTCATTAAATGATCACAGCCTCTTTCCTTCATCTGTAAACACTGCCTCACTTTATTATGAGGACCCAGGCTGTTTGATGGGATTCTGGAATCACTGGCAACAAATTCTGATAATGATCAAGAAGGGGCTAAGGGGTAGGGAGGGTGGGCTTGACTTGGGATGGGGCGTGGCCATAGTAGGAGCAGGTGGGGGAGGAGTGAGTTGGGGGGGGTCAGAGGAGGTGGCTGAAGATTCATGAAGGTGGGAGGGGAATGGGGGAAACCTAAGGGGATGGACTTCCCAGGTGGCATCAGTGGTAAAGAACCTGCCTGCCAAAGCAAGAGATGTAAGAGACAGGGGTTCAATTCCTGGGTTGAAAAGATCCCCTGGAGGAGAGCATGGCAACCCACTCCAGTATTCTTGCCTGGAGAGTCCCATGGACAGGGGAGCCTGGCAGGCTATAGTCCATGGGGCTGCCAAGAGTCAGACATCACTGAAAGGGGATGGCACTGAAGGTGGGCCTGCTCCTGTACTCAACATCCTCATGCGGGCTTCTCACCCTTCCAGGCTCGGTAGAGGCCCTTCACGAGGTTCTGCAGCTGCCTGCAGCCCTGCGTTCCTGCCCGGCCCTGCGCGCCGCCCTGGCAGTTGACTCCGCCTTCCGGGAAGGCAATGCCGCCCGCCTCTTTCGCCTGCTCCGGACGCTGCCCTACCTTCAGAGCTGCGCTGTGCAGTGCCACGTGGGCCGTGCCCGCCGGGGAGCCCTGGCCCGCCTTGCTCGTGCCCTCAGCACCTCCAAGGGCCAGACCTTGCCGCTGGGCTTCGTGATCCACCTGCTGGCCCTGGATGGGCCCAAGGAAGCACGGGACCTGTGCCAGGCCCACGGACTACCCTTGGATGGACAGGAGAGAGTGGTGTTCCTGAGGGGTCGTTACACTGAGGAGGGGCTGCCACCTGCCGGGACCTGCCAGGTACTGGTGGGGAACAAACTTGGAGGGCGCACTCTGGAAGACGTGGTCATGGCAGAGGAGGAAGATGAGGCTGTGGACAGACCCACGACCGAGGTATGAAGAGGACTGTGTGGTCTCCCAGAGCCCCAAGACTGGGGCTGAAGCTCTCAGGTTTCCTTTTTCATGATTCCCACACGATACAAGGAACAACAGCTTGGCTTGATTTATTTGGGGAGGGCAGGGAGGACTTGAGATGTGCTGGGGGCTTAGGGGAAGAGGAACCCAAACTGGACCATGCCCTGTCCACCCTGGGCCTTAGTTTCCTTGCTGATCACTGGGGGGTGGCTCTGGTGGTCTCTGAGTTGACATCTAAGGTTGGCATTATGTGTCCCATCTTCACCCATCTGCTACCAAGAGCAGCTGGTGGTTTTGCCATTCCTCTCATCCCTGTCTCCTGTTCACCCTCTGCCAACCAAGATCCAGCAAGAGGGAAATTTTCATCTGGGGCTTGTCACTCCCTTCAGGTGTCCACACTGGTGGGACCCCTCAGAAGTTTGAGAGGGTCCTGTGGTCGTGCCCTGTGCTAGCATGAAGGGAGATGGGGACACACTCAAAGAAAACTGGAGGGGGAGAGGGTAGGATAGAGTGGGGGTGGGAGCTGAAGAATGAGGGTGGGGTCAGAGGTCAGCCACGGGCCTCAGGGTGGCTGCTGCGCCCTCCAGGGCTGCCACCACGATGCTGAGCTGTCTCTGCACCTCAGCCCAGGCTGCAGGTTCATGACCTGTGTTCTCGGCCTGGGAATAGGCATTGGACAGGCCGGGGAATGTGGCCACAGAGCCGGTGCGGGGTGCCCAGAGCACATGGCTGAAGGGAGAAATGGGGGAGGGTCAAGGTCATGCAGAGGCCAAGAATGAGCAGAGCTTCAGCCTGCAACAGCTCCTGTATACAGCTAGGGACAAAAGCACCTCTCTTCTGGTAGTGGGAGGAGATGTAGGCTCTAGTCCCAGGGTGACCTTAACTGATTTGCCTCCCCCACTCTTCGAGCCTGACTCCCCAGCCATCTCAAGGGACTGGGTTGTGCTCTAAAGGTCAGCAAAAGTGACATTCTGCTCCTTCAGATGGGTACCCACTGCCCAGCCTCATCTCACCACACCTCCCAAGAGCTTTGGACAGGCTCACCTGTAGTAGCGTTCTTCTGGGAAGGCTTGTGAGTTCAGGAAAGTCCGTTCCAAGAGCATCAACTGGTCATTGATCATCCGCACCTGCAGGGGACTGAGGGTGACAGGGCCCTCTGGTCACCCTACAGCCAGCGGCCCAGCTGCCAGCCTGCATCCTGCCCTGGATGCTGCCCTCCCAGACACCTGCTTGCAACCCTTGCTTACTCGGGGGTGCCCTCCTGCAGTGTTGCTATGCGTTGGTTGAATGACGTGGCTGCCCCCTCAAACTTCTCCACCGCGGTCACCAAGGGTCCTGTGGAGGAACAGCCAGCATCTTAGCCCTGGGGGTGCAAGGCTCCCCATGCCTGGATATCGGGGTCTCCGTACCGAAGCTGATGTTATGCTGCTCCAATAGGAGGTTCTCGGCAGCCTGCAGGAAGCTGCGGAGGGTCTCACTGTAGTCACTGACGTTAAGAGGCAGGAAGAGGCTGTCACTGAGCCGGAGAAGCACGCTTCCTGCAGTCCGGGCCACGGCCTGATGGCTGCTGAAACCTGTCAGGGAGGGCGACGAGGCCAGGCTCAGCCTTCAGCCTCGCCTCCTCCCGCCGCAGGAGACCCCTTGCCCCCTTCCTCACCAGGGTCCAAAAACTTGTCCACGTAATCAAAGGTGTCAAAGGCTGTGTGGTAGGTGGGGTAGATCCGGGCTGAGGTCTTGCTCTGAGGAAACAAGACCCACGGGTGACAAGCTTGAGATGAGAAGTGGAAGGAGGAGTTCAATGTAGAGCCATTATCTCAAGTCAGTTGTCACCACATCTGTGAGGCAGGTTCTAGGGTTCCCACTTTACAGAGGAGGTAATGGGCTCAGAGAGGTTAAGTAGCCTTCCTGACATCACACAACTAAGAAGTGACAGAACTGGGTCAGGTGCCAGTTTCCCATTTCACATGAAGGAGAAGAACCTGAGACTTTGCAGTCAGACAGGAGGATTCAAATCCCAGCTCCACCACTCAGGAGCGGAGTGGCCATGGAGGGGAGAAAGGATATTTTGGAGCATCAAACAGGGAGACAGGCTGGCACTCTGCAGCCCTTAACCTCATTTTCCCTCAAATCACCTGTTTTATACTGTTTTTTAATCTACTCTGAGACAAACGTTTTTTCACATTTTAAGATCTCTGAAATTAGGATGCTTCTTACAGTCAATGTCACCCTGCAATCAACTGACCATGTATTCCCCCCCCCCCCGAATAATGCATATCACAACAGTGCATCTTATACCCAGTGGTGTCTTAAATTTGATAAAATAACAGATGAGGATGAACATGCTCAAGAGAGGTAAAGAAACTTTGTTGAGGTAGCACAACTACTGAGTGATGGATTCAGTTCGCACAGGAGCAGCCCGAGGGAGAGGAGGGGGCTAGTGGAGCAAAGTCCCGGGCTGGGGACTAAGGGGTGCCCGCTTACCCGGTCATAGGTGTAGGCGATGTCCATGGAGGAGATGCCCAGGAAGTGAATGAAGGGGGCATAGTCGCTGCCAGCGCCCAGAGTCCCCACACTATGGGAAGGAATATGGTTAGGCTGCAGGGCGCTGAGCCTGGGGTCCAGGGGTCCCCATCCCGGCTCTGGGCTCACCTGGGGACCAGGCCGTACACGGAGCTGCTACGGTTGTAATATCGGATCCAATTGTCATAGATGCTGAGACCGCTGGAGCCCGGTGCGGAGATCTGAGTGGAGGGGAATCTAGTCTGCGGCTGGCCCCTCCCCAGGCCCGACAACCAGGCAGGTCCTCCGCGCCACCCACCAGGGTCTCCAGCCCTTGCACAATTCTGCGGGTCCTACAAGGCCCTCCCCGCAGCCTCAGTCCCACCCCCAGCCCCTCTCTGAAGTATCAGCTCCGCCCACCCCGTGTAGCCCCGCCCCCGACACGCCTCCTCCCGCCCCTCTCCCAGCCCCTCCCCTTTCCACCTGTTTGGCTGCGGAGAAGACGACGCTTTGGATCGGCGGCGTGCCCTGCACCCTCAGGGTGGCATTGGCTGTGAGAAGATACAAGGAAGACTCTACTCGGGCCCCACCCTTTTGGGTCCCCGCTCCCCGAGTCAGCCCCGCCGCCCCTCGTACCAAACACCGAGATGTCCACGTTGATGTAGGCCACGGCACGCTCCTGCAGCTTGCTGAAGAACTCCTGCAGGTGGACGCGACCACGTCAGCCCCGCGCGGCCCGCCCCGGGAATCCCCTCGAGCGCCCGGCTGCGGGGCTCACTCACCTCCGTGAATTCTGTGGAGCCGATGAGCCCAAACTCCTCTGCCCCCCAGCTCGCAAACACGATTGATCTGCGGGGACGCCAGGTGCCTGGGGAGGGGGATAAAGTGCTAGAGGGCAAGATCCCCCAGGTCTCGGGGTGGCTTAGGGGGAAGGTTGGGCAGGTGGAGGGGAGGGAGGACTGGAACCCACAGGGCAGCTGGCGATTGGAGGTAGGTCTTGGCACCTCCCGGGCCAAACCTTCGTTGAGGTTCCGCCCTCTTTTTACCAGGGCCTCTCCTCTGCTGTGACACCCCCAACTTTGCCCCCGCACACACACACCAATCTCCAGTGCGGCGGTCCGTTCTGCCAGAATGCCCTGCCCCTCTCTTCTCTCTGGATGTGATGATTGGAGATCCCTAACTCTCTTCCTGGCATCTTCTGCAAAACTGGCCCCTATTCCTATTCATTTAGTGATGAAACACTCACATTGTCCTTAGAGCTTTATCCATATTGAGCCAGTCCTTACAAGAAGGTCTTGAGAGACAGACTCTCATTGTCTCCGTTGATGAAATGGAGCCACAGAGAGGTTTAATGACTTGCCCAGGGTTACACAGCTGGTAGGCAGCAGAGCCAGAGTTCAAATTCAGGGTCTGGCTCCAGAGTCCAGGGGCTTAACCAACGCCCCACATCGCTCTCAGCCTCCTGCAAGCTGGCTCCCATCTCCAGTCTCATGCCCTCACTGCTCTTGCCACAGTCCTCAGTCACCTCCTGGAAGCCTCGGAGTCCTTGCTTGCCCCTCACCTCCTTCAGACTCCCCTCACCCTCCATGGCACTGTGTGCTCTGGGCTGTACTCCCATCTCTGGCTGCAACTCAGTCCCCTTTGATCATTTCTCATCTTTTTGTTCTAAATCAAAAAATTTTTAAGTATAAAATGATTACATGCTTGCAATGGAAAGTTCCCACACTTTTTTCTGCCCCAAATGCATAAGCTGAATCTAATCCGACAAACCGAAATTGAGGGACAGTCAACAAACTAAATATCAGGATCAGGAAAGAAAGAACAGCTAAGAAACGATTACAGATGACCCATGCCATTACTACATGTGCAACCTGTGCTCCTGGATTGACTCTTGGACCAGAACATTCTTTTGCTCTAAATGTTATCAGAGGGATTTCCCTGGTGGTCCGGTGGTTAAGAATCCATCTTCCAGGGGACAAAAGTTCGATCTCTGGCTGGGGAACTAAGATCTCACATGCCTCACTGTAACTAAGCCCTGTGCTGCACAACGAGAAGCCTGCACGTTGCAACCAGAGAAAGCCCTTGAGGGGCGGTGAAGACCCAGAGCAGCCAAAATATAAATAAGTAATTTTTGAAACTTATTGGGACAATTGGAAAATTTTTTAATTTTCTGATTCTGATCACTGTAGCATGGTTATGAAAGAAAATGTCCCTAGTTTTAGGAAATAGACAGCTCTGCCACCTGGTCCAGTCAATCTTTTCCACCTGAATCCCCATGCCCACCTGGAACTGCCACCTCCCTGAGCTTTGGCTTCCGCCTGGAAAGCCCAGTAGATATTTTCCCTAATAGGACGTTTCACAGTTGTCATTACAGCCAGAATTCTGGGGTTCTCTGGGGGACATCCAGTGCCTAGAGCTGGCCTGGCACACAGTAGGCCTGGCTGAAGTGTTTGTGGAGTTAATGACTGTCCCCCTGCCTCAACCAAGTTGAGACTCCTTGAGGGCAGAGCCTGGGCACGGGCTTGCTCGTGACCACACCTGATTTCACTTCACTAGAGGGGTGCAGAAGACCCTCAGAAGGTATTGCAAGAGTTCCCTGTACCACACTGGGCAGCTTGAGCGAGGCCAGGGCTAGTGTCATGCATGTCTGCGCCCAGGGTCCTTAGGCTTGGCACAAGTGAGCACAGGCGAATGCGAGAGTGGAGGGGGTGTCAGAGCCCAAAATTCAGGGAGGACTGGCTTTAGGTGCCCTCTTGGGGAGCGAGTCCCTGGACCGGGGCAGGGCGGCCCGCTCACCCTTCTTCAGCAGAGTCCCCAGGACGCGGGAGAGCTCCAGGAGGACGGCAGTACCAGTGCTGGGGTCTACGGCCCCGTGAACCCAGCTGTCCCGGTGGTTTCCATATAGCACGTAGCGATCTGGCAGGAGGAGCAGAGTCAGAAACCTCAGAGGAGCGACGGTGGGCGGGGCAGCCAGGCGGGGCCGAGGGGGCGTGGTCAGCTGCGCCCAGGGTTGGGCGGGGTCCTGGGGGCGTGGGGAGCCGTGAGGAGGGCTCACCTGGCTCCACAGCCCCGCGGATGATCCCCAGGACATTGGAGGAGTTCCGCAGCTCCAGGCGGTTGTGGACACTCACGTTCACCTGGCTGGAGGGGGACAGGAGTCTTGGCACCACCCACTGCCCCCTCCAAAATGCAGGAAAACCTGAGGCCCAGAGTCAGAAAGGAACCTGGCAAAGTGACCTGCTTGGAAATACCAGGAGAGACAGCGAGGCTAGAGCCCAGCTCTTCTGACTCCAATTCTCCTTCGTACTCACTCGGTTACTGGATACTCAGTGTATGTCAGCATCGTACCAGCTCTGGGCAATGGCTGAGACAGACATGGACCCCAACTTCGTGGGATCTCCCTCTCCTGGAGCATCCAGACCCCAAGGAAGTGAGCAACTGCAGGCAGTGAAGAAGCTTGGGGGGACACTGACAAGGTGCCTGGTGGCAGGTGGGCTGTTCAGGCAGGCCAGGAATGGCAGAGCCTGGGGAAGGGTGTTCCATCAGCCGGAACAGCAAGTCCAGAGGCCCTGATTTGGGAAGGAGCTTGGTGTGTTCAAGAGAGGGGGTGGCTGGAGAACGGAGGTCCAGTGTGAGGTCGGGGGACTCCACAGAGACTTGTGGGACACACAACTGATTCACAGGCTCCCCAGGACAAGACAGGTATTTTGGAATCAAGGAGGGGTTGGGAGAGAGGAGAAAGGGGAAGGCCAGGCCTCGAAGTGAGCAGAGAGGAAACCCAGGGTCAGGGAAGCATAACCGACTTCCCTGGTGGTCCAGTGGTCAAGAATCCTCTTTGCAATGCAAGGGAGACGGATTTGATCCCTGGTCCAGGAAGATGCCCTGTGCCATGGAGCCGCTGAATCTGTGAGCCACAACTACTGAGCCCACATCTACTAAAGCCCACATGCCCGAAAGCCTGTGATTGGCAACAAGAGAAGCCACTACAATGAGAAGCTGGCACACCGCAACTGGAGAGCAGCCCCTCATTGCCGCAGTGAGAGAAAGCCTGTGTGCATCAGCGAAGACCCAGCACAGACAAATATAAACAAATAAATACATATTAAAAAAAAAAAAGAAAGAAAGCATAAGAAGGGAAGAGAAGGGGAGAGTCGGGGGAGGAGGGGGCTCCATCTTACCCGTCTTCTGGGAAGATACCATTCGACCGGAAGCCTGGCCCCAAATTGTAGTCACAGCCCAGTCCTCCCTGCCAGTTGGCCGGTGCCAACTTTCCTCCAAGGTTACTGGGGAGGAGGGGGAGGCCCTTCAGAGCAAATAGGGACGTGGGGGTTGAAGTCGGGGGGCCACCACCGGAGAGTGGGCAGGAGACCCCAGGGCACAAGCTCACCAGAGAAGGACTTGTGCATCCTCGAAGCCAATGGGTTGAATGGGAATTGGGGGAAATCCAGAGGCATTGTCAGAGTTTAGGCGGAAGGAGGAAGGCGTAGCTGGAAGGTAAGGAGTCAAGGGATCCCCAAAATACTCGAAGTAGGAGCCTCGCTCCACGCCCGAGGGAGGCAGGCACCAGGAGTGTGGGAAGGTCTCGTTCGGCAAGCTCTTCCCGTCGTTGATGTCTTTGGGGTCCGTGTACACTAACACTCCAGCCACCCCGTATTTGGCAGCATTCACAGCCTGTAGGAAGCCAGAGGAAGCTGTGTTTAGGGAAGGGCGGTGAAAAGGGGGCACATCTCACATTGCTCCTCTTCTGCCCTTCATCACTGTGGAAGCCAGGACAGGTCTGTCTTCCTACCAGCAAGATGACTCTTACACAGGTCATTTGTTGCAGTGCTGCTTGAGACAGCAGAAGACAGCTGAATGTAGGCAATGGCGCCTCAGCGGGGCAATTAAACTGAGGTACCCTACAGTGGATAAAGGAAGGAGTAAGCTAAGCGCTATTCATAGCAGCCAAAAGGTAGAAACAACTCAACCGTCCATCATTGATATACAGATAAGCAAAACCTAGTATATAGCATGCAAACGTAAATTACTCAGTCTTAAAAAGGAGTGAAGTTCTGATACATCAATGAACCTCAAAACATTCTGCTAAGTGAAGTAAACCAGACACAAAAAGACAAATATTGCATGATTCCTCTTACGTGAGGTACCTAGAATAGGCCAAGAAAGTCAAATAGAGGTTACTCAGGGCTGCAGAGGGAGAATAAGGGTGTTACATGGGTACAGAGTTTCACTTGGAACCATGAAAGCAGTCTGAAAATGGATCGTAGTGATGGCTGCACAACATTGTGAATGTTCTTAATACAATCGCAACATACATTTAAAAAACAGTTCACTGGGCTTCTCCAGTGACTCAGTGGTAAAGAGTCTGCCTGCCAAAGCAGGGGTCACAGGTTCAATCCTTGAACTAGGAAGATCCCGCATGCCTCAGAGAAACTAAGCCAGTGTGCCGCATCTGTTGAGCCTGTGCCCTAAAGCCCGGGAGCTGCGATAAGAGAAGCTACTGTAATGAGAGGCTGTGCTCGCTGCAACCAGAGAAAAGCCCTCACAGCAGCGAAGACCCATTAAAGAATGGTTAACGTGGTCAAGTTTATGTTACGTATATTTTAAGTCAATGAAAACAAAACAGTACATTAAAAAAAAAAAGAATATCAAGGACAGAGTTTATGCACCACTTGAGAATGATCTCCAGAATGACTTTTTGTTTGGTTGGTTGGTTTGGGGTTGTTTGTTTGTTGTTTTTTTTTTTTGCCAGGCTGAGTGGCTTTTGGGATCTTAGTTTCTCGACCAGGGATGGAACTCGGGCCCCCTGCAGTGGAAGCAAGGAGTCCTAACTGCTGGACCATCAGGGAATTTCCTATAAGATATATTAAGATGAAAAAAGAGCACAGTTCAGAACAGTGGGTATTGTATGCTACTTTTATATTAAAAAAGAGAAAGAAATGAGAATATACCTTCATATGTTCTTCCCAAGGAAACTCTGGATCACATTCCATAAACAAACAAACAAAGCTACCTCTTTGGAGGGTGGCATTATGAGGAAACTTTTTTTCATTCTATACTTTTTTAAAAAAAAACACTGAGTTTCATTGTCTGTATCATTTTACCACACCTGTTCCCCTTTCCTTTCTTTTTTTTTTTTCCCCACAAGCTCTTATCCAGGGCACTTCTTTTATGTATGTATGTATTTTTACTTTTAAAATTGTGATGAGAGGACTTCCAGTTCAAGATGGTGAAATAGAAGGATATGCACTCATCTCCTCCCACAAGAGCACCAAAATTACAATTATCTGTTGAACAACCATCAACAGGAAGATGCTGGAACCCATCAAAAAAAGATACCCTGCTTCCAAAGACAAAGAAGATGCTGTAGTGAGAGGGTAGGAGGGGCACAATCATGACTAAATCAAAGCCCATACCCGCCGTGTGGGTGACCCACAAACTGGAGAACAGTATACCAAAGAAGTTCTCCCACTGTTGTGAATGTGAAGGTTCTGAGCCCCACCTCAGGCTTCCCAGCCTGGGGATCTGACAAAGGGCCTGGAAACCCCCAGGGAATCTGACCTTGAAGGCCAGTGGGATTTGATTACAGGAGTTCCACAGGACTGGGCAAAACAGACTCCAGTTTTGGAAGGCACAAACAAAATCTTGTGGGCACCAAGACCCAGAGGAAAGGAGCAGTGACCCCACAGGAGACTGAACCAAAGCTACTAGCTAGTATTGCAGGGTCTCCAGTGGAGGCGTGGGTCAGCAGGGGCTCACCACAGGGATGGGGGCGCTGGCAGTAGCACCCCTGGAAGGCCCCCCTTCATATAAGCTGTCTTGGAGGTTGCCATTAACCCTATCATAGAGCCTATAGGCTCCAGGGCTAGGTCCTCGTAGGCAAAACAACTAACAGGGAGGGAGTGCAACCCCACCCATCAGCAGATAATTGGATTAAAGCTTTACTGAGCACAGCCCTACCGCCAGAGCAAGACTCAGTCCCTCTCATAAGGAAGCTTACACAAAACTATTAGCCCATCAGAGGGCAGACAAAAGAAGCTAGAAGAATCACAATTGGCTAGAACAAAAACCACATTACAGAAAGTTAATCAGGATGAAAAAACAAGAAAGTTACATCCCAGATGAAGGGACAAGATAAAGCTCCTGAAAAACAATTAAATTAAGTGGAGTTAGGTAACTTTTCAGAAAAAGAATTCAGAATAATGATAGTGAAAATGATCCAGGATCTTGGGAAAATAACAGAGAAGGTGCAAGAAATGTTTACTAAAGACCTAGAAGAACTAAAGAACAAAGAAACAGAGATGAATAATACACTAGAAAGAATCAATAGCAGAATAATTGAGGCAGAAGAACAGATAAATGACCTGGAGGATAGAATGGTGGAAATCACTGCCACAGAATAGAATATAGAAAAGAGAATGAAAAAAAAAAAAAGAAGACAGCCTAAGAGACCTCTGGGACAACATTAAATGCACCAACAATTGTATTATAGGGGTCCCAGAAAAAGAAGAAAGAGAGAAAAGACCTGAGAAAATATTTGAAGAGATAATAGCTGAAAACTTTCCTAACATGGGAAAGGAAATAGTCAACCAAGTCTAGGAAGCACAGAGAGTCCCAGGCAGGATAAATCCAAGGAGGAACAACACACTGAAGCACATAGTAGTCGAACTGACAAAAATTAAAGACAAAGATAAAATATTAAAAGCAACAAGGGAGGGACTTCTTGGTGGTTCAGGGGCTAGGACCGCTTGCTCCCAAGGCAGAGGGCGCAGGTTAGATCCACGGTCAAGAAACAAAGATCCCACATGCCACAGCTAAGAGTCTGCATAGCACAACTAAAGATCCCACATACCGCAATGAAGACTGAAGATCTCATGTGCTGCAACTAAGACCCGGGGGCAGCCAAATAAATAAATATTATGTATTTTTTTAAAAAGCAACAAGGGAAAAATGACAACGTATATGGGAACTCCCATTAGGTTATCATCAGCTGATTTCTCAACAGAAACTCTACAAGCCAGAAGGGAATGGCATGATAAATTTAAAGTGATGAAAGGGAAAAACCTACAGCCAAGAATACTATACCCAATAAAACTCTCAGTCAGATTGATGGAGAAATCAAAAGCTTTCCAGACGAGCAACAGTTAGAATTCAGCACCACCACACCAGCTTTACAACAAATGCTAAAGAAACTTCTCTAGGCAGGAGACACAAGAGACCAGAAAAGATCTACAGACTGGAAAAGATCTACAGAAAATAAACCCAAGACAATTAACAAAATGGTAATAGGATCATACATATCAGTAATAAATGTAAATGGATTAAATGTACTAATCAAGAGACATAGACTGGCTGGGTGGCTGAAAACATGTGCATGTATGCACTTCCACTTACTACATCACTCTGCTTGACACCTCAAATTGTATGTAATTATTTTATATTGTTATGTTAACATATTCTCATTATGGCTTGCAATTATAATCTTTTATTTTTGTCTAGCTATTGGTTGTGAAAACTGATAAATATGCTTTACTATTGTAGAAAAAACTGTGATGAATACACATAACATAAAATTTAGTATCTAAGTGTACAGTTCAGGAACTTGATCCCACATGCCACAACTGAGTTCGAATTCTGCAGCTAAAGAGTATCAAGTGCCACAACTAAGACCCAGGACAGCCAAATAAATAAATACCAAAAAAATAAAAAGGAGTACAGTTCAGTGGCATTAAGCACATTCCTATTATTGTGCTACCATCACCTCCATTTATCTCCAGAACTCTCTTCATTTTGCAAATTTGAAGTTCTTAACCCACTAAACACTAATTCCCAAGTCCCATCTCTTTTTAAAGTCCCATCTATACCTTTTTAAATTTAAAATAAGTAAGTAAATAAACAGTTAAAAATCATAGACAGGGCTTCCTTAGTAGTCCAGTGGTTAAGAATCTGCCTTGCAATGCAGGGGACACAGGTTCAAACCGTGGTCTGGAAGATTCCACGTGCAGGAGGGCAAGTAAGCCCTTGAACCACGACTGTGGAGCCTGTGCTTCAAAACCACTGAGGCTCGAGTGCCCTGGGGCTGGTGCTAGACAATAGGAGAAGCCACATGCACTGTAATGAAGAATAGCCTCCCACCCTGCTGCCGCAACTAGAGAAGGCCCGCATCAAGCAACCATGACCCAGTGCAGCTAAAAATAAAATAAATAAATAAAATAGCAATAAATAGCAATAGGCATGGAATCCTCCATCAAAATTCTGTATGGAAAAGAAGCAAATTGGTGGGTGGGAGGGGACAACAGGAGGGATTTAAGTCAGATATTCAGGAGAACTACTTCACAGGAGGACTTCGACTTCTAGAATATGAAAGCTGAAAATTTTGCCCAATTCCTTTATTTCCCAGGGTTCAGGGATGTTGGGGGAGGCACCCATGGTTACATAGCACATAAGTATTCTTTGGGCCTACCCATGGACTAGAACCTGGGTGGGCGGAGGCCCATAGCAGCCATCGTGGGTGGAAGGAGGAATCACCCCCTTCTTCTGCCCCAAGCCCAGGACTTGGTGCCCCACTCAGCACTGCTCATCCCCTTCCCCTCACTCCTCCTGTCCATTGCCGGCCCCTCTCCCCACCCAGCCCCTTGCACTGGGGGCTGCTGCTTACCTTAGCCCCGCGCCCTACACCCCCATAGCGGGTCAAGACGATGCTGTCTTGGAGTTTGACTTCCTCTTTCTGTAGTTCCTTGAAGTCTTCTTCCGAGCCCTGGTTGGCGTAGACGAGGGGGCCCTATTCCCAAGAGAAGATGACTTACAGCCAGGCCCAGGAAAGAGAGGGAAGGGCTGAATGGCAGGATGAAGGATTTAGATCCCGTCCCCCGACCTCACCCAGAGCTTCTCAGCTCCCCAAGACCAAGTCACACCTGGTTTTCTCCGTGCTATATGTCCAGGTACTCTGTAACAGGCCAGGCCTGGAGCAGGGCCTGTTAGTGTTTGTTGAATGACTAAGTGATGGGCAAAAGGAGTAGTAATGCAGTGTGGAAGCGAGTAAATTCTGGGTGGGAGGCTGAGCCCCAGTTGAGGCACTTTGCTTCAACAGCCCGTGGTGTCAGGATGGGAGCAGCTGAAGTGGGAACAAGGGGGAGTTGGGCCATGGCAGTGGGGAGGGGGTATCCCAGGCCCACCTGGGGGGTTCCGGGAGGAGCATAGGCGGCATAGGGCGGCACCACATCGGGGCCCCCCTGCTCCCCGGTCACGTTCTCCTCACTCTGTCGGCAGGAGAAGAGGACGGCCCCAGTGGAGTTCACTGTCGAGAGAGGGCGGTGTTGGGGCGAGAACCAGCAGCTCGCCCAGCCCCCAGGCATCCCGGAGCCAGAGCGGGAACTCACCCACATCCACACGGTTGGGCTGCTCCCCGCTGGGGAAGGACAGCAGCACTTCGTACTCAGTGGTCCGGGCTGAGTCCAGGCCTGACTCCGGGTCTTGCCAGCGCTGCAGCAGCAGCTGTACCAGAGCCTCATCCCGAGGGCTGGTGGCCAGATGCGGCTCCTTGGAGAGTTCTCTGCAGGGTAGGTGAGAGAGGGGTGGGACCAGGGTCAGGGAGAGGCCTCTGGCACACGGGAGAGGCACAAAGGCAGGCCTCTCACCTAAGGTTCTCCCGGATCCTGTTGGCATCTAGCTGTTCCATGACGGTCTGGAGGATCTTCAGGTCCAGGTCCTGGGAGGCTGAGGCACTGGGGGCTGGTGAGTCAGCCCCCTTGGGGATGGCAAAGTGACCCACAATGATCCCCAGCCCCAAGAGGGCAGCGGCCCCCACCACCCCTCCCAGTACCTTCACCCACTGCATCCTGTGGAATCTTGGCCAGCTCGGTGGCCACCTTATAGATGGGGCCTCAGGTCCGGTTAACCATTATCTAATGTGAGGCCCTGCCCTTTGGTCACTAGCTGGCAGAGAAAGGACGGGACGTCCCAAGGAAGCTCCTTACATCCACCTCGATTTCTGCAACATTCACTTGGAAGAGATTCCCGAGGGGCAGCAGATCCACACGTGGACACTGAGGCTTGGAGATGGGCAAGGTCTCACCCACTGTCTGCCAGTAAAAGAGGCCAGGTCAGGACTAGAACTCAGAGCCCCTGTCTTCAGAGCAGGGCCGGCCCTGCAGCCGGCCATCCCGGCCTCTGGTTCCTCGGTGTCACTTGATCTCTAGCCCATCCAGCCCTGGCTCCTTGAGTAGGTTTTAAATTCAAATCCCGTCCTTTGCTAGACATGAGCTGTATGACCTTAGACAATTCACTTAGTGTCTCTGAGCCCGTTTTCTTCACTGTAAAAATGGGATAATATAATAGAACCAATTTCGCAGAACTGGGGTGGTATTTTTATTAAATAAGGCCACATCTGTAAAAATGTCTAGCCTGGTGTTAGACCCATAGTGGGAACTCAGTATATTTTAGCCATTTCTGCCTCATCTAAACCCCCTAAAAATGCTAAGCCTAGAGCTAAGGGAAGAAGAGAGACCCAGAAGGACTCTCTGTAACTATCCTGTAGTGATCTGAGCTTACGGAAGGAAGTGGGACTCTTAAAATGAAAACTGTTCTAGAGGACGGAGCTGGGGAAGCCCACACTTTCTTGATAAGATGACCTCCTCCTCCATCATCCCCTGTATCAGGAATCCATCCATCTGTTCGTGCATCCACCCCCACATTTGTTCACCCATTCTCCCATCCACCCATCCTCTGCCCTCCCCTCCATCCATCCATTCATTTATTCATTCCTTCACTCTTAACTGCCAGCATCTTTCATTTATTCAGCCCTATGCCAGACCCATACCAGGCTCTGGGGAAGCCAAAGTGCCCAGGAACTCAGATCCAACAGAGGAACCAGACAGGCTTTGAGTTCAACCATGTGATGAGCACCGCTATAGAGGGGAGGACCAGTGTGCTCCCAGTGGAATGAATGACAAAGTCTGTCCAGAAGGGAACATTTGAGGGGATCTTCCAATGATAAGATAGTATTGAGCATGCAGAAAAGGCAAGGGGCAGGCCATCCATACAGATGAGGATGGGTGGAGAGGGAGAGGAAGCCACCAAGTACTCGGTCTAAGTGTTGAGCCTCTTTCTGACTTCAAAGAGAGCCAGGAAGGGCTGGGAAGATCCCTGCGGCTCAAATGTGACTCCTTTCATCCTGCATGGCTTATCCTGCCTTGGGATTCTGTCCAGCCAGGCTGCAATCTGTTGATCACCCAAAGATGCCTGGAGATAAGGAGAGCTGGGCAAGGTAGACTGTGTGTGTATGTGTGTGTGTGTGTGTGTGTGTGTGTGTGTGTGATTTCACAGCACCCTCTCAGAGCAGAGCAGCCCCCTTCCTACTGCTTACAGCCCCATTCACCTGTGCCACGGTGCCCACCTCCCTCGTGCTCTTGGTCATGAGTGTTACCACATTAGCATGGCAGGACTAGGGGTGGGGTACAGTGTGATCAGGGACTTCAGGGAGGTGCCCCAAAAAGCCAGTTATTGGAGAGATGATTAATCAGCACCCAGGATGTGATCTTATCGGTAGCCCATCAGTGTGGGGAGTGTACACATTCCTTTACAAGGGCATGAGAGGACAGTTACCACCGGGCAGCCAACCAGACACCAAGGTCAACTGATAATTAAGGAACAGATGTGGTGATGACACCATGAGACGGAAACCCTATGGTTCTGCCCTACCCCCGTCCTGGAAAGTGTGAGGCCACAGACATGACACCTGGACAAGAGTGTGTGACATCTGAGTGGGTGACATTGGAGAACTCCGGCTCATGTTGTTGGGATCAACTGACATCAACTCTGCTGTCTGCACCAGACATTAACTTGATCAATCTTCTTTCTCCATCTTGGCTGGGAGGATGGTATGGCCCCTCTCTGAATATTTTGGAGGGACTGTGGATATTGATGGCAATCCCTTCAGAAAGCTAATGCATTTGATTTCCTTTAGTGAATGATTATGTCCATCCACTCATCTGCACCTATTTATCTTACTTTTGGGGCGCACCACCTGGCATGTGGGATGTTAGTTCCCTGACCAAGGATCAAACCCGCAACCCCTGCAGTGGAAGCGTGTTTAACCGCTGGACAGCCAGGGAAGTCTCTTGATTTCCTTATCTTTCCACCTCACTCCCTCCTTCCCTCGGACTCAGAGAGTTCTTCGATCCTCCAGGACTGCCAGTCCATTGGTGCTGGCTCCTGTCCTTTCTCTCTCAACTCCCAAATGTGATTATCTTCTTCCTCACCCAGCCAGAGTCTCTTGAAAACCCTCTCCACCACCTTGATCCTCTCTGCTTTGGTCACATTCACTGGAAAAATACCTGACCTGGTTACATCCACTCCTCTGCCTACACTTCACCTTCACTCTTGACCCCGAATGTACCTATACAGTTAGATGACCTCATTCATCTCACCTTAAGTTTACGATCCGGGATCTCAAGCAGGCCCTCAATACTGCCAAGCAATTTTACCATCCTTCCCCCGTCCACAGTCCCTCCCCCCATCCTAGATGGTGGTTTCATAGTCTGTCCTCTCTTTTCAAGCTTCCGACACATTCTTCTCTACCCTTACTCTCAGCTGAAGACCGTGCTTCCTATTTCACTGAGAAAATCAGAAGGAACGTCCCCTTGTGTGATCCACACCTCCATTCAAGGGAGCCTGTACCCTGGGCAAAACCCACCCTGCCCTCACTGCTCAAGGAAGTGGTTCCACAAGTCTCCTTGTGGATGGTCACTTCCATCCACCTAAAGCACCTGTTTATGGTGCTTAACACAATCAAAAAAAAAAAAAAAAAAACCCACACAACTCTCAATTCCACTTGCTAGTAACTGTCCCATTTTCTGTCCCCTTTTACAAAAAAACTCGGAAGAGTGGACCGTGCTTGTCTCCAATTCCTCTCCTCCCATTCTTCTTCTTTTTTTAGATATTTATTTATTTGGCTGTGTTAGGTCTTAGTTGTGGAACTTGGGATATTTGATCTTTGTTGCAGCATGCGAGATCTTTAGTTGTGGTGGGTGAGGTCTACTTTCCTGACCAGAGATTGAACCCAGGCCCTCTGCATTGGGAGCGAGGAGGCTTAGCCACTGGACCACCAGGGAAGTCCCTCCCCCCATTCTTTCTTGAGGCCACTCCATTTAGGCTTTATTCCACTAAAATTGCTCTTGAAAAGGTCCATTTTGCTCTATGTTGCTCAAAGCACTGGTCAGTTCTGTCCTCTTTTCTTACTTGAACCACAGCAGTGCTGCTCACAGACAATCACCCATCATCTTTCTGCGCTTTGGTCACTTGGCTCCCAGGACATCTCACTCATCCAGTTTCCTTCTTCCTTTCCAGTCTCCTTTGCGGGTCCTCTTCATCTTCTGCCCTCTTAGTATCAGATGACCAGGGCTCAGCCTGGGATGGCTTCCCCAGCTACACCCATTTCCTAGGCAATCTCATGGCTGTACGTCCCACTGTGGTCCCTCCCTCAGGTCCCCTACATCTCTGCTCAAATGTCACTTCTGTACGAGATCTTCCCTGCCACTCTGTCTAAATCGTGTTTGTTTACCTCTCAGGCTTTCCCTCCCCTCTCCCGCTTCATTTTTCTCTGTTGCATCCATCACTGTCCTGATATTAATTATCCCTTATCTCCCCTTCTAGAATGTAAGTTCTGCTAGGGCCCGCATCTTTGTTTTATTCACTGCTGAATTGCCAGAGCCCAGAGCAGTGCCAGGCACATAGGAGGCACTCAACAAATACTTGTAGAATAGATGAAAACCTGACCTGAATGAGCTCAGCTCCTCCACCCTGGGCATTCATACTCAGCTGTCTGATATTTAAGGGGTGTCCAGAGCAACCACAGGGATACAAAATGTGGGCACGTGGGTTCTCCTGGCAACTCAGTGGTAAAGAATCTGCCTGCTAATGCAGCACACTTGGGTTCGATCCCTGGTCCAGGAAGATCCCACATGCTGCAGAGCAACTAAGCCCATGCGCCACAACTACTGAACCTGTGCTCCAGAGCTCTGGAGCTGCACCTGCTGGGCCCACGTGCCCTAGAGCCTGGGCTCCACAACAAGAGAAGCCACCTCAATGAGAAGCCCACATATCACAGATAAGAGTGGCCCCCACTCGCTGCTGCTGCTGCTAAGTTGCTTCAGTCGTGTCCGACTCTGTGCGACCCCAAAAACGACAGCCTACCAGGCTTCTCCGTCCATGGGATTTTCCAGGCAAGAGTACTGGAGTGGGTTGCCATTTCCTTCTCCCCCACTCGCTGCAACTAGAGAAAAACTCACGCAGCAACAAAGACCCAGCACAGCCAAAATTAAAATAAACAAAAACATAAAACTAAACTAAAATAAATACATAAAATAAAAACTGCTGCCTAGCTTGCCAAGGTGGGATAAGGGGGTGATGTATTAAGAGTTTGGGATTAGCAGGTATAAACTATTACATGTAGAATGGAAAAACAGCAAGGTCCTAAAACATGCTGCAAATATACACAGGGAACTATATCCAATATCCTGTGATAAAGCCAGCCTAAGGCAGGCATTCCCCCACTGTGCAGGTTTGCTGGGCAGTGCCGGCATACTGGTGCCAGCAGAGATGTCACAGGGAAGGACGGAGCTGCTCCAGTAGTCTGCCTCCTGTGGAGGGGATTTCTGAGACAGGGAAGAAAAGGACAAGAGATTGTAGTGGTGCTACCTGACGGCAGCTTTGACATGGGTTCTTCTTTATTTTCTAAATCTTTGTCATTCTCGGGCTTCCCTTGTGGCTCAGCTGATAAAGAATCTGCCTGCAATGCGGGAGACCCTGGTTCAGTTCCTGGGTTGGGAAGATCCCCTGGAGAAGGAGAAGGCTACCCACTCCAGTATTCTGGCCTGGAGCATTCCATGGACTGTATAGTCCACGGGGTTGAAAAGAGTCGGACATGTGAGCAACTTTCACTTCACTTCACTTGTGATTCTCACCTAACCTAATCCAATCTTTATAAAAGAGGCAGTCTAGAGAAAAAAAAAATGCATGCATATACACATAAGATGTTATGGAAAAACCCAAAAGAAATTTTTGGTCAATCCTATTTAACTGAATTACTTTGCTATACAGCAGAAATCTGGAGGAGGAAATGGCAACCCACTCTAGTATTCTTGCTTATAAAATCCCATGGACAGAGGAGCCTGGCGGGCTACAGTCCATGGGGTTGAAACATTCAGACATGAGTGAGTGACTGAGCATGCAGGCACAGCAGATATTAACACATCAGGAAACAACTATACTTCAATAAAATAAATTTTTAAAAATCTGCCACCTATCAAAAACGAGACCATGCAATATCTTGGAGATATTTAGACGTCCTAAAGTGGTTAGACTGATTTAATCATTTAGCTGATCTAACTATCCTCAATATCATTATGGTATGACTCCCTTCAGGAAAAGAACACAGCTATACCACTGGGTCACTGGTTGGCTAGGGGAGGAGGGTGGACTCTTGGGAGTGGAGGGCAGGTAAATCAGAGCCCAGCTCAGGTGGCGCTTCTGGTAATGAATCTGCCTACCAATGCAGGAGACACAGAGACTCAGATTCAATCCCTGGAGTAGGAAATGGCAACCCACTCCAGTATTCTTGCCTGGAAAAGAGAAGCCTGGCAGGCCACAGTCCATGGGGTTGCAAAGAGTCAGACATGACTGAGCATATGCACACACACACAGTTCAGTCTAAAGCTGTGACCAAATCAAAGCTTCACTAGTGCGGTGAGTCATCAGGTTTCGGCCTGGGCGGGATTCCACGGGTCTGGTATAGGTCAAACTGGATCTGACAGGGGCGCAACCTGGACTTCCATCTTCCCAGCTAGTGTCCCCTGCAGTGGGTATACGAGGGCAGAGAGATGATTCTTTCCACGCCACACCAGAGGATTCTGCCCAGTAAACAATACCACCCTTAGGGTTATGGGGCTTTGCCCAAAGCTGTCCCATAACATGCTGACCGATTTTGTATCTCATTTAGCAATCTTGTTTCAGGATTCTTCCTCTTTTTCTCCCTTGAACATATATGTGTCTCGCTTTCTTGTATCCTCCTTTAAACAGGCTTTGTCAGCTTGCTGGCTCTGTTATCTCCTTCATTAGGGAGTTTAAAAAAAAAATCTAAAACACGTTCTTTGTTTAGTGGTATGGGAAAAATTTCTAAGTTTTTGAATACTCTACCTGTACATTCTCTGTGCATCTCTGTCTCTGTCTTCACTCTCATTACATCAGTAATCAGGGGATGCCTAGGAAGGCTCCCCAGGGCTGGCCGGGTCTGAGGGCAATGAAGCTGAGGGGTACAAGACCTGAAGGCTGTCGGTGGCCAGAGCACAGGGACCACAGCTGGACACTCGGGTCCATGGATGAGGTAGGGGTGGGATTTATGACTCAGGACAGGAAGACCGTCAATGGTGAAGGGGAGCAGGTCTCAAGGCGGGACCCCAGGAGACCCTGGTTGGAGGTGGGAGTGGGAATTCAAACTCCAGCAGCATTTCCGGGCCTGAAGTATGTGGGTTTGGGGCCCCTTTGGGGAGCTCTCACTCTCCCCACCCCCATGACTTGACTGACAAAGAAGACTTATCCAAGGCCACTGGGTAGAAAGTGGCTCTTCCCGCCCCTCCCTAATCTGCCCTTTGGAGTTAGACCTGGGGCTTCCAGCCTCCCAAGGAGAGGGTGCGGCCCCCTTCCAGTCCCACCCCAGCACTTATCACAGGATCGCTGATCTTGAGGATGATAACAGCCAGATCTGGAGCCTCTTCTGGGGTGGGGGCAGCTCAGGACCCAGGGAGGTGGAAGATGTTGGAGGATGGCCTACTTGGAGCTGGTGGCCTCTATTCCCAGGGTCCACACACAGGCAGGGGAAGCCATGGCTCAGATTTGGTAAAATTTACTGAGGGGAGCTGGAGAGGAACAGCCAGAGGGGTTCCCCAAGGAGATGTGCTGTCTCCAGCCTGGGCTCAGCTAGGGCCTAGGGCTGACACGTGTTTCCGCGTTGAAGGCAGGGTCAGGTTGCAGGATGACCAGTCCTGCAATCTGAGAGCTGGGTTCCTGCAGACAGTGGGGAACCGGTTGAGTGGCGCTTGGCAAACTGGTCCTCTCACCCCACCCACAGCTGGGTGGCGCTCCTGGTACCTGGAACAGTGCTCCCTCCTGGACGGCCAGGGCTCCTTCCTGGATGGTCTTACCCTCCTCCTGGAGGGCCTTTCCTTCCTCCTGGACGGCCTTCTCTCCTTCCAGGATGGCCCTCGCTTCCTCTTTCAGGCTTTTATACAAGGAGTCAGGCTGGAACAAAGGGTTGCAGGGGCCAGAGGTGGGTAGACGATGCCAGGCAGGATGGCCTGCCAGGGGCCTGCCCAGGAGCAGGGTTGGGAGGTGGGGAGGAGGCACCACAAAGTAGGCGGGTCCTGGGTTGAGGTCTCACCAGGTCTCGCAGCTTCTCCCCCAGAGTCAGATTGTCGGCTTGGATAGTGCTGAGTGACTCCCGAAGCCTAGGGTTGAAAGGGAGACCCGCCCCCTCAGCCCCCAGACTTGTCCTAGGCAGCCCCCACCCCCATGGCACACAGCTCTTGCATGAGCTCCTGATCTGGCATAGCAACAAGTCCAGGGTTTCACCAGGAGCCCGGTCTGGTTCTGGCAAAGCCACAGGCAGGGAGGGAATTCTCCCCTTGTGACTGGCAGCAGGGGACCTAGAGGGAGATGAATCCTGCTTCTCTTCTTTAGCAAGAGGAGATCAAGCTGCTGCCTCGCATGTACTGGCCCGGGAACCCTCTAAAGTAGCCTTGGGCTAGCCGCCCACCCCTTTGGTCTGCAGTGGGGGCTGTGGCAGGGTTCTGTGTGGTTTCTGTGTGGAATTCACCGGGCCCGAGCACCTGGGCCAGCTGCAGATGAATACGCGTCAACCACTCAGATCCATGGTTGTGGGAATCTCCTGCAGCCTCGGGGAATGACTGTCACACTCCCCCCCCCACCCCAAGACCTGTCTCCAGGTTGAGTTTGGACCCTGGCATTGCCACTGATAGATAAGCGGCCATGGGACTGTGCAGACCTAAGCTCCAGAGCCTGACATCCAGAGAACTGACCACCCCCCTCCCCTTTCTCCACAGACCAAAATATCCCTCAAGTTCTTGGACAGTTAAAGATGGTGGCCCCTTGCAGGCAACGTCATAGACTGCCCGCTAATCAGGCACATGGGCACATTGATGGGAAAGGGCTGTGGCCCCCACTCCTCTGGGACAGGACATACAAGGCCACTGATGCTTGAGAGGGAAGGGACCTACTGGCCAGTAAGGAGGTCACCCAGAGCAGAACAGAGAGAAGGGAAAGGAGGGAGGGAAGGAAGAGGGCCCAGTGAAGGTGCCAACTCACATCAAGCCCCAGGCCCTGCACTCCATTCTGGAAAACGCTGTCACCCTCCCTGTCCCCGGCTGCCCCTGTCCGGCTCACCTCAAGCAAACATTTTGCAAATGGCTCATTTCCTTTGAGGTCCGCTGTGGGCCCCAGTCTTCCTTATCCAGGAACTGGGACTCCTGGATTTCCAAGTCCCTGGGTGGGTGCACAGTGAGTATTGGACCAGAGTCTGGAGGCTGGGGTGAGCAGAGGGGGAACCCAGCCCAAGGCCCAGGCTTCTTCAGTCCTATCTGGGCCACCCCCACACACACGCCCCAGGGCTAAGTCCTGGCCCAGGTCTGAATGTTGATGGAGAAGCACCCTCTGGCCCCTCCGCTCTCACCCTCATTCACATTCACATGGCCTTACTCTGCAGGGTCACTGGTGGGCTCTGTTGCAGTCAGGAGTGTAAACAGGAACGTAGCACTGGTTTCCTGCTCCTCGCCCAACTTCTGCTCTGAAGAATCTGAAAGATTCTGAAAAGAATCTTTGAAAAGAAAGATGGCTTTGGCAGAAAGGGTGCCCTGGTGACTGAAGTGGCATGAGGCTGGCTGGCCGCCCGAGAATTGGGGTCCTCCCACACCCGACAGTAAGAGGATGGGGCACAGTGACTAGGGGTTCAGACCTCCCTCCAGGCAGGAGAAGAATTTCTCCAGCCACCCCGCCCTCCTGCCCTCGGCCTCTCGGGAGGTCCTGTCACCTCTGTGTCCGGCTCCCCGCAGATCTGAGTGTCTTCTGGCTTCCGCTCCCCAGCAGGTGGCAGCACTGGCTTCTCCTTGGGCTCCGAGTGGGCTGTTTGTCCATCCCAGGGACACTGAGCGAGATGGTAACTCAATTGGTGAGCCACCTCCACCATCCCGCTGGTCTCCCCTTTCCAGCCTCCCCTGGTTTTCTTGGGGCGGCCTCCAGCCTTGAGAACCTCCGCCACCAGCTCTGCCCTCAAAGTTAGGGTTGCCAGATTTAGTATGTAAAATATAGGATACCCAGTGAAATTTGAATTTCAGAATAAATGGTCATTTTTTCAAGCATATCTCTCAAACATTGCATAAGCCATGCTCATACTTTAAAAAGTGTTTGTTTTTCATCTGAAATTCAAATTTCACTGGGGTGTCCTGTGTTTTATCTGGCAACCCTACCAAAGCTATATGGTAACGGTATCTTGTCAACTGAATTCTTGCAAATGCAAGGTGTCCCTGGTAACTTTGCTTTGGAAACTGGGCCTAAAGAAACATCTCCAAAAGAAATAAAAATAATTCACACAGAGGTCCACAGTAGCCGACTGACAGCCAGAAGAAAAACTGAAACCTGCCTAAAGGGCCCAAATACAAGGAAAGAGAAGTAAACAATGACTTATGATTGTGGTGGAATGCAATCTGCTCTGAAGTTAATGGTCTTCAGTAAACACTGGTCCACCAAACTCTGTCCCTGAGTCAAGTGTTATGCTGGGTCCTGAGACCACACAGATAGATGATTGTGACCAAGTTCTGCCCAGAAACTCCCAGGGATGGGGGGCAGGGTGGCCTGGGCTCTCAGATGCCTGCTGGGTAGGGACATGTGCCATCCAGAAACCTGTAAAGAAAGCCTTGACTGAGAGGGCCACTTGGCTTAGGAGCTCCAGAAAGACTCCACCAGTGGGTGTTGCTTGATCTACGAGCGAGGTGTCTTGGCCAGAGAGGGAAGAAGGGCAATCCGAAAGAGGAAGTGGCTTGGGCAGGATGATGCCAACGGACATGACACATTCAGGCGTGGGGTGCTCCCACGGAGAGCCGGGATGAGCAGGCCTGGGCTATGGCCCCCAGGGGACAAGGAAGATTTGAAGTAGGAGATAGATGGGCCCCTGGGCCAGAGACCTGGTGTTTGTCTAGTGAAATAAAACTGAAGCTTTGTCCTCAGTCAAGTGAGAATGATGCCTGATTTCCTTCCTGCATTGATATGGAGGGAATGAACTAATGATGGGGAATTTGTTGCAGCAAAAATAGAAATGAAACTTTTCTGATAACTAAGAAAAATAAGTAAACAATGAACAGGCTGAGGAAACAGCACAAACAGGCCTGAAATAGTTAAGCAATCTTGTATTCTTTAGTGTTACTGCTAACAACTTGTAGTTGGACTTGTCCTTCACAAAGCTAAACAAGGCAAATTACTCTCTGACTCCACATGAATTACACTCTGCACCCGGCACTCTTCTCCCCCTACACTCTTTCATAGCATTCTTCACTTAAGAAAGAAGGTCACGGGGCGATAACCAGAAAAGACCAACCCCAGTTACCATCTGCCTGATGCCAGCTGTGGCTGTTTTGAAATTTAAAAAAAAAAATTCTATTTCTCTTTAAAATTTTTTACATATTTATATTGGCTGTGCTGGGTCTTCATTGCTGCACGCGGGCTTTCTTGTGGCCGCCAGGGGCTAGTCTTCACTGCAGTGCTTGGGGCTTCCCATTGTGGTGGCTTCTCTTGTTGCGGAGCACAGGCTCTAGGCGCTCGGGCTTAGTTGCTCCGTGGCATGTGGGATCTTCCCGGACCAGGGATCAAACTTGAGTCCCCTGCATTGGTGGGTGGATTCTTAATCACTGGACCATCAGGGAAGTCCCTGTTTTGAAATCTTGCAAAAGAAAAAAAAAAACAAAAACGCAAGACTTTCATTAGGATATAAAACCTCTGTCTTTTCTGGGGGCACAGTTCTTGAGGTGCTGGCCTACGGTTTCCACTTTGCCTGGCAAAGAATAAAGCTACTCTTCCTTTTTTCCTCCAAATTCTGTCTCCGTATTTCTAGTCAGCATCAGTGAACCAGGAGCCAAGATTTTAGCGTCTGTGTGGGAGAACTTTTGGCGTTTGTGTAGATTGTCTGGGCCATGGCTGGGCAGATGGATGGGAGGAGGAGACCCTGGGGGCAGAGGCCCAGGGCCCTGAGGGTGAAGGAGAGTGGCATTCACGACTGCTGCCTGTGACAAGTGTCTACCCTGAGTGGTACCCTGGAAGGCGAGCATGAGACGCCGTCAGGCCACAAACGCAGGCCTCACATGGTCTGCACGTGCTACGCAGCAATGCACCACACAGGTTTGCCAAATAGAATACAGGATGCCTGGTTAAATCTGAGTGCCAGATAAACAATAAGGTTTGTTTTAGTATGATCACGTTCCAAATATTGCAAGGGACATACTTGTACTGCAAGATTATTATTTATTGAATTTGGGACACGATTACGTTGCTCAGAGGTTAAAGCATATGCCTTCAATGTGGGAGACCCGGATTCGATCCCTGAGTCGGGAAGATCCCCTGGAGAAGGAAATGGCAACCCACTCCAGTATTCTTGCCTGGAGAATCCCATGGACAGAGGAGACTGGTAGGCTACAGTCCACGGGGCCGCAAAGAGTCGGACATGACTGAGCGACTTCACTTTATGTTAAATAGAAAATTCATTGTTTGTCTAACACCCAAATTTAATCAGGAATCCTGAATATTTTTGTTAAATCTGACACTACACCCACCTATTGGTGCCCATCAGAGGAAACTGAGAGGCACAAACAGCTTCCTGGCTAGAATTAGTAACCAGGAAGGACTGGAGAAGATGATTGGAGATATAGGAGAGTATCTGAACAATAAGAAATATGGAAAGTTGTAACACGATATTGAGTCCAGGGTCACTAGCTCTTCGACTTCGTGTCCACATCAGCCTTCACCCTGGCTGTCTAACAGCCAACTGTGCACAAGCTCTTTCCTCCAGTCCATTGAGTGCTTCCGTAGAGAATGCCTGGCATTCCCTTGGTGCCCCATCAGGGTCCTAGTGGCCAAGCATAAGAGGTGGTTAATTCAGATTTAGATAGAAGACAGCTCCTAGCTGAAAATCCATAGACCCATGTTGGAGTCTCTCTCTGCAGTTCAAAGCCGAGGCAGCCCCAAGCACTCAGGTTCAGTTTCCTAGCCTATAAAATGGGTATCAGTTCAGTCGCTCAGTCATGTCTGACTCTGAGACTACAGCACGCCAGGCTTCCCTATCCATCATCAACTCCCAGAGCTTACTCAAACTCATGTCCATTGCATCAGTGATGCCATCCAACCATCTCATACTCTGTCATCCCCTTCTTCTCCTGTCTTCAATCTTTCTCAGCATCAGGGTCTTTTTCAATGAGTCAGTTCTTCGCATCAGGCGGCCGAAGTATTGGAGTTTCAGCTTCAACATCAGTCCTTCCAAAGAATATTCAGGACTGATTTCCTTTAGGATGGACTGGTTGGATCTCCTTGCAGTCCAAGGGACTCTCAAGAGTCTTCTCCAACACCACAGTTCAAAAGCATCAATTTTCCGGCGCTCAGCTTTCTTTATAGTTCAACTCTCACATTCATACATGACCACTGGAAAAACCATAGCTCTGACTAGACGGGCCTTTATTGACAAAGTAATGTCTCTGCTTTTTAATATGCTGCTAGCTTGGTCATAGTTTTTCTTCCAATGAGCAAGCATCTTTTAATTTCATGGCTGCAGTCACCATCTGCAACGATTTTGGAGCCCAAGAAAATAAAATCTGTCACTGTTTCCATTGTTTCCCCATCTATTTGCCATGAAGTGATGGGGCCAGATGCCATGATCTTAGTTTTCTGAATGTTGTTTTAAGCCAACTTTTTCACTTTCCTCTTTCACTTTCATCAAGAGGCTCTTTAGTTCTTCTTCACTTTCTGCCATAAGGGTGGTGTCATCTGCATATCTGAGGTTATTGATATTTCTCCTGGCAATCTTGATTCCAGATGGTGCTTCAGCCAGCCCAGCATTTCACGTGATGTACTCTGTATCTAAATTAAATAAGCAGGGTGACAATATACAGTCTTGAAGTACTCCTTTCTCAGTTTGGAACCAATCTGTTGTTCCACACTCAGTTCTAACTGTTGCTTCTTGACCTGCATACAGGTTTCTCAGGAGGCAGGTCAGGTGGTCTGATATTTCCATCTCTTTCAGAATTTTCCACAGTTTGTTTTGACCCACACAGTCAAAGGCTTTGGCATAGTCAATAAAGCAAAAGTAGATGTTATTCTGGAACTCTCTTGCTTTTGTGATGATCCAGAGGATGTTGGCAATTTGATTTCTGGTTCCTCTGCCTTTTCTAAATTCATCTTGAACATCAGTTCACAGTTCACGTACTGTTGAAGCCTGGCTGGGAGAATTTTGAGCATTACTTTGCTAGCATGTGAGATAAGTACAACTGTGCGGTAGTTTGAGCATTCTTTGGCATTGCCTTTCTTTGGGAATGAAAAGAAAACTGACTTTTTCCAGTCCCGTGGCCACTGCTGAGTTTTCCAAATCTGTTGGCATATTGAGTGCAGCATTTTCACAGCATCATCCTTTAGGATTTGAAATAGTTCAACTGGAATTCCACTCCACAAATATTTACCGAGCCTTGATTTTGTACCGGGCACTGCCCTGAATGTGGAAAGAATAAAAAAGGGAATTCCCTCCTTTGGGGAGTCTGTTATGGACCTAAGGACGCCAGTGGTCAGTTATTACATATTCTACCAGGAGCTATGCATGTGACCATCAACCTAGATAACCAGTTGACCAAAGCAACTCTGTCATAGAGGTGGGATCAGCTCCACTTTTCATAAGAGAAAAGCGAGACTCGAAAAGGTTAAGTAACTTCGCTATGGTCTCAGAAGAGACAAAAGTGGGGCTCAGACCCAGGGCTTTCTGAGTTCCAGTCTGATGGAACTTCATTCAAACCTGAAGAGGTGGCAGGTTGCAGGGGCTCAGGACTCAGGATGAGAAGGTTGGGGCGGGGGGCACGCAGTGCTGGGTTTAGAGCTGTCCTGTGCAAGAGAGCGAAGTCTAACATCCAGGGCCGTGGGGATCAGTGTGAACCCTGTGGTTGGGTCCAGGATTCGTACTGGGGGAAGCTGAGGGCTCATGCTTGCCTCAGGCCACCCAGGTGCCACTGCTTCTGACTCACCCTGCCCCTCTCTTTCCTCCAGGGTGCTTGAAGCTCTCCAGGAGGGTGTGAGCAGCCATGGGCCAGGCTGGAGGGAAAGCATCACCCCTCTTCATCCTTCATGCACCTGGATGCTGGGAGGACAGAGCTAAATACTGATTCCGCCTCCACCCTTGGAGCTCAGACTACCGTGTAAGTGTGTATGCCCAACAGACAGACTGCAAGCTTAATGGTGCTGCGAGAGGTCTTCACGTGGTCTGGGGAGTTAGAAAGGTGGGCGTGGTCAGGTGTACCTGTAAATAACTATTGTTCACTGAGTACTTATCATGTACTAAACACTTTACTCGTATCATTTCCTCTCATTCTCACCAAAATGCTGAGGTGGGGACAGGTATCCCCCACTTTCCCAAAGTTCACTTTTTGCCACCTGCGTTTACAAAAAGACCTGACCTTAGCACCTGTTCTTGCTAACCGAAAGAAATTTTCAGTTTTAGGAAACTGGAGAAAATTCTCATTTTTAGGAAAAAAGTTAAGAAGCAAAAACAGCGTTCCGCGTTGGTTTTGCAGGGAGCAGTTATGGAGGCCGCTTGCACCCCAAGCAGCCAGAATAGCCCTGCCAGATCCTCCACCAGAAAATGCACCCGCCACTGCAGCACCGTGAGCATCCGTGCTTCACCTCGATTTATGCTACGCCTGTGAGCAAACTGCTGTGTCCTAAGGTAACTGCTTCTTCATTTTACACCACTTCAGTTTACAAAAGATTTCACAGGAATGCTGTATTTTCAGATATCTGGGAAACCTATAGTTGTTGTTTTTAATGTTTATTTATTTATATTGGCTGTTTTGGGTCTTTGTTGCTTCACGGGCAATTCTCTAGTTGCAGTGAGTGGGGACTACTCTCCAGTTGCGGTGCACAAGCTTCTCAGTGTGGTAGCTTCTCTTGTCGTGGAGCACAGGCTCTAGGGTCCATCGGCTCAGTAGTTGTGGCCCGGGGGCTTAGTTGCCTGGGGCACGTGGGATCCTCCTCAATCAGGGATTGGACCCTTGGGACAGGTGGGTAGGAAAGACTGAGCAGATGTGACACTTGAGCCAAAGCCACACCTAATCAAGGCAGAACTCAGCAGGTGAGGACCTTGCAGCAGCTCAGGGCCTGCACTGGCTCTCTGGACCCTAGACCGGAGACCTGGCCAGCAGCCTCACCCTGGAGTCCTCATGAGTCCCACCAAGCAGTCTGGACCAGCAGGGCTCTGGGTTGCAAATAAGAGAAACAGCACTGGGTAATTTGAGCAAACGAGAAAGGACCCGGGGAGCCAGGGAACTCTAAGGGAGAAGACTCACAGGGCCAAGAGTGCGGGGTCCTGGCTCCCAGGACCACGTGAGGGCCCCACCAGGATCCAACTGGGGTGCTCTGCCATCTCCACACTGGAACACAGAGGTCCGGGGCTGCCACGGGATCTGTGAGGCCTTCCCCTCACTGAATCCTCAACGATCCTTCCCTCTCCTCCTGGTCCTCAGTCCAGGTCCTCATGCACAGTCTGACTGGCTGACTCAAGTCAGATGCGATGTTCTCATCACTGGGATCAGGGCAAGCAAGTGTCTGGCCCCTTCATGTCCAAGGAGAAAAGCAAGTCTTGCTGTTGGACCATTTGTAGGGTTGACACTCTGGGCAGCCAAAACCTGATAACATCCATTACACGATTACATGGACAATGGAAAGTCATCAAAGGGTGTTTTTCTTACAGCTGCTTTTATTTTTGGAGGGGTTGTGCTGGGTCTTTGTTGCTGCACGCAGGCTTTCTCAGGTTACAGTGAGCAGGGGCTACTCTTCATTGTGGGCTTCTCATCGCGGTGGCTTCTCTTTTGCAGAGCACAGGCTCTAAGCGCATGGATTCAGTAGTTGCACCTGCGCTGTGTTGTAGCTCACAGGCTCTAGAGCACAGGCTAGGCAGCTGTGACACATGGGCTGAGTGGCTCTGCAGCACATGGGATATTCCTGGACCAAAGATCAAACTCGAGTACTGACAGGTATGATAGGACATACAAAAATGTATATATTACATTTTATCCATTCATCCATCGATGGATATTTGTGCCATTTCCAACTTTTGGCAATTGTGAATAATGTTGCTATGAACATGGGTGTGCACATATCTTGAGACCCTGCTTTCACTTCTTTTGGATATTGTACCCAGAAATGAATTGTATCAATATACATTTTTGTTATATACAATGGAATATTGTACAGGTACAATGGAATATTATCCAGCCTTCAAAAGGAATTGATTCTGACACATGCTATAACATGGATGAACCTTGAAAACATGCCAAGTGAAATGAGACATAAAGGAATGTCCCTGGTGATTCAGTGGTTAAGAATCCGCCTTCCAATGCAAGATCCCATGTGCCACAGGGAACCTAAGCCAGAGTGGCACAATCAAGACCCAGTGCAGCCAAAATAAAAATAAACAAAATTTTAAAAACTTTAAGAAAGAAATGAGACACAAAACGGCAAACATTCTCTGGCTCCTTATGGACAGAAAGTAGGATGGTGGGTGCCAGAAGCTGAGGCAATAGAGAATAGGGACTTACTGTCTAACAGGGACAGAGTTTGACTTTGGGAAGGATGAAAAGGTTCTAGAGACGAGTGATGGTGATGGCTGCACAGCACTGTGTGTTTAATGCTACCAAACTGTATACTCAAGATGCTTAAAATGGTAAATTTTATTATGTACTTTGCCACAATAAATTAATAAAAAAACAAACAAAAAAGACCACTCTGGACTTGCCTGATGGTACAGTGGACAGAAATCCACGTGATACACAGGATTGAGTCAGATAATGTGTGGGATTACAGTATCAGAGGGTTTTAAGCAGGAGAGAAACAGCATCATATTGTTTCTTGGAAAACTCATTCTAAGGAGATTCACTAGGAGGCCAGAGCAAATGTCCAGGGGCCATAGAGGTGGGATGGAGGGGTATTGAGGAGGTTTTAGCTGATGGAATAGGGTGAAGGAGAGGGTAGAACTACAGATGACCCCAAGTTCCTGGCTGTGTGACTGGGTCAGCAGGTGGTGTTGATAATAAAATGAGAAGCACAGAAAAAGGCACGCTGGTGGATGAGCTGAATTTGAGATGACTTCTGAGTTGAGATACTGTTTTAGAAGACAATTCTAGATTCTGGTTTGAGCTCAGTGGAGACGTATGGTTTGGAGATAAAGACTAGTAAATCTTGAGACTTGCCTGGTAGTCCAGTGGTTACGAATCCACCTTCCAATGCAGGGGATGCAGGTTCAATCCCTGGTCAGATCCCACATGCCACTGGGCAACTAAACCCACACACAACTAGAGAGCCTGTGCACTGCAACTAAAGAAACCTGCACGCTGCAAGCAAGATTCAGTACCGCCAAAAAAAATCCCACAAAACCCTAGAAAGTCTTGAGCAAGGAGGTGGTGTGTTTATTCTAAAAACTAGGAGGCAAGGGCAAGAGTAGAAAGGATGAGGGAAGGGAGAGTGGGTGTGCCACCTGCAAAAGATGCATGTGTGTCCCTGGGCCTCCTCTGGCCTGGTGGGAGAATTCCTGGGAATCACAGCTGTGACTAGCTCCCCAGGGCGTTCTGCACCCACTGCTGAGCACCCAGGCTGAGCCAGTGAGGAACTGGCTCCTTCACAGGAGTCTGTCCACAAGAGCTGGACTCAGGGAGGGGTGGAGGGGTGGTGCCCAGGTGCTAAGAGTGAAGCTCTTAGCAGCCTCACCCCAGAACGACTTCTTTCCTCCTAGGACACGAGGGTATGGGGCTCCCCTTCTTGGAGGAGTGACTGGACAGAAAACACAGACCTGGGGGTGGGAGTGATCTACCACAGGGCTACTGGAGGACAGGCTGGCAGTTCCCTTAAAAATGGACAACCAGCCCAAAGAAAGCATGGTTTCCTGGGTCCCACATCCTCAGCTCTGCCTTTGACCCAACAAAAGAAAAGAGTCTATGAACAGGCAGAAATTTTTTTGTTTGTTTTAATTTTAAAAAGAAGTCCCAGTTTTCTCTTAAACTCTATTCTTAGTTTTTCAGGGACAGAGAGAAGTCTGTAGTAATGACATCAACTCAACATCATCTGGTGACTTCCGGCTTTCAGCACAAAGACATTTTCCAGGAGTTGTCCTGCTAGTCAGCGAGGACAACTTTCCAGGTATGGTCCAGTTCAAGAGTGTCTGGGTTTACCCTGGCAAAGGGGCTTGCGTGACAAAGCATGAAGCACTGGACAGGTAGCTTAGGGCTCCTAGGCCTTGCAGAGCTTAACTGGTACCTACCAGGCCTGTGCCATTTAAAGGACCCTAACCAAGCAAACACTCATCTTCTCTAATGTTCTCTGCTATCCACTAGCCCCTCCACATTCCTCTCAGCTTCTACTTCCATGAATCCATAATCATCAAAAGGTACAATGGCTGGGCTACAGCAGAAGCTGTGGTTGGGCAGCCTTTGAACGCTCACCTTTTACCAATATTGAGAAAAGAGAAACAAGGGCTGGGGCATGCAGATCACCACAGACAATGAGATGACCCCTTTCTCCCCCCAGTTCAACTCCTAGTACCTACCTCAGGCAGGGTCCTCGTGTGAGAGGACCCTAAGGAGGCTGAAAGTTAAAGCTGCTATCAACCTGGCCCCTTTCTGGCACGTGAGAAAAGCTTCCTAGAACTTTACAAAACACTAAGGTCACAGGACCATACAACCCGAGTTTTCTTCTAGAGCTGAGTAAACTGTAACTTTGTAAAAAACAGGTATGAGTAACAAGAGAGGGCACCTTCAGCCATGGGCCCCTTTCCAGCCCTCTGCAGGCATCGACCCAGAATCCCTGAGCCTCAGGTTCTATGTTGTCTCAAGACACCTTCTTCACCTCAAGCAGCCATTGCTCCATTAGACTGCATTTAACCCAACATCTCAGCAGCAACACACAGAACTATAAAATACAGCTTCCCTGTAGTAGACATTTACCGTCTGAGACCCAACCAAGGCCTCCCTCTCTCCTACAAAAAAGACTCCTTAGGCCGAGGGTCCAGATTCCTCCTCACAGATAGGACTTCTCCAATCCATGGGTTCAGTGCTCCCGGACCATCTACAGAATCTAAGAGGAAACCCAAGCTACCTAGATGGGCTCATGGAGGGGAACCAAGCCCCAGCAGAGGTGACTCAGTAGAGAAAGCCCGAGGCTGGCTGTGGCCCCCACATCCGTCTCTGTGGGCTGGTGCAGAACAGCGGCACTTCCCCACAGGAGCAGAGAAGTGCCCTCTCTCCCCCTGACCCACAGTCCTTTAACCTCCTCTGGCTGGGCCAGTGATTCCTGCTCCCTAGTCTGTGACCTGACTGGAGAGTGGCTGGGCTACTCTGGGAGGCGGGGGGCGAGGATGATAGGTCACTGACTACAGACAGAACACCAATGTGATGCTGGACCAGGCAGGTCCCATTTCCTGAAGCTTGGATGGCTGCCGCCGCTGCACCATCCCCCAGAAGACAGGCCTCACATGCAGCAACAGCACATGCGTGGGGAACAAGACCAGGGCAGGGGTCCCCAAGTGTCTTTTCCACAAGGAGAGGGAACTATGTACAGCGGGAGGAGGGCAGAGTCTGGCCAGGGACACCCCCACTTCATCTCATTCAACCAGGAGATCAAAGCGCTCAGCAGCTTCAAACTCAGCATTCATGGCCGCGGCCCACTCATCCAGCTCCGATTTCTGGGGGAAGAGAAATGGGGGGCAGGTGAGTGGCGAAGGGGGCATGTTGGCTGTGCATCTCCACCCATACTCTGCAGGTACTGCCTTTCCACCACAACAGCCAGAGCTGAGCCCCGGCCCTGCCTGTGACCTGATGTGTCTCCCCGTGCATCTGACATGGTAGCAGAGGAAGACCCCTGCCCCTCACTCACCAAAATCTCCGGCACCTTCTTCTTCTTTCGTTTCTCTTTGACAACTAGAGGGGAGATTCCAGGGAGAGTCGTGTCTGGGGCCCAGGGCTTCACAGAGACCCTGGGGACCTCAGCCAACTTTGAATCCACCACAGGCGAGACTCCAGCCAAGTCTTCAGCTGCCAGCAGCCCCTCAAAGCCAAAGCAGGACCGGCGGCCTGGGGTGGAGGTGGATGCAGAGCCCAGAGTCTCCAGGCGGCTATATGAGCGCCTGACCTTCTTTGACATTTCCAAGTCTCTGGCGTCCAAGTCTCCTTTCCAGGAGGTGGACTCAGCATTCACGGGGCACAGCACAGGAGTGGAGGGGGCGGTGACAGGGACACTGCAGGTCTGGAAGAGGTCCTCCTTAGTAAGCTTCTTGCTAGGAGGATTGTTCTCTTTCTCCAATAAAGAAGTGAGCTGCAGCAGGACAGAAGAGAGAATGCCTCCCAGTTATTTAACTGTGTTACTGACTTCAAGAAAGGCCCAAGGAGATTTAGGGTGAAAAGAAAGACCCACAAGACCTAAAATGTCCATCCAGTCAATAAGTCCTTATTGGTCACCTGCAGGCACTGGGAAGACAGCAGGGAAGAAAACAGAGAAGACACCCGTTTCCACAGAGCTTCCATTCTAGTGGGTAAAACAGACCACAGGGGGAATCATGTCATATGTTCAAGGCGTTAAGCACTTTGGGAAAAAAAACAGAACAGGATGGAGCATATATGAGGTGAGCTAGAATATTACGTAGGTGTAGGTCAATGTAGGTCTCATCGAGATAGAGGTAGCACTTGAAGGAAGCAAAGGAGTCAGTCGTCCAGAGGAGAACTGTCCTAGGTAGACAACAGAAAGGGCAAAGTCCTGAGGTGAAACTGTGCCAGTCAGGGTCAAGGAACAAGAAAGGCAGTGAGGGTGAAGTGAGAGGGAGTGAGCCGAGAAACTGATGATGGGACTCGAGAGGTAACGTGGGTGTTACAGGGCGTGTTTCGCAGGCCACTATAAGGGGAGGCCCAGAGAGCCATGGCAAGGCTGTGAACAGGAAAGCACTTAATCTGACATGTGTATTAAAACATTCACACACTGGTTTCTCATAACTCCAGTCTCAGCTCTAGTGCTGCTTCCTCAGAGAGGCTGTCCTGCCGGAGCCGTTATGGGAGATCCTGCCCGTGATAAGGTCATGAAGAAAATACCGGGCAGGCAAGGCCGTCCGGGACCCCATCCATGATGAGGTCACGAGGAAAAAACCTGACAGGCAAGGCCGTCTAGAATAAGGGACCCTCCAGGTTGGCCTCGGCCTCTACCCCACCCTGTATCCTCCCCCCTTTTCTGCTGTTGTTCTTATTTGCCCTGCTGCGGATTCTTGTGTTGCCTGCCAAGAGCTCTCCTTGCTCCTCTTTCACTAAATAAAGACCAACTTAAAACCCTAATTAATAAATCTCCTGGACGCTGGTACCCTATGAAGGGGCCAGGGATGAAGGAAATGCTTCAATTCAAACCTTTTTGCTGGCATTCTGGCTTGTGTGATAAATATGTGCTCTCATTGCAAAAAATGCTTTTGATTGTTCTAAACATCCTAAGCACAGTATGCTAACGAAAGAAACTATTAAGCACAGGCCCCTTCACAGGGTGAGAAAAGCTCCACAAATATAATAGCCACAAATGTGCCTAATAGAAAACACTTTAGATAGAGATTAGCTGGCGACTTCTTGCGTAGTTAACTTTTAGACTAAGAGCCTGTTTTGTGCCATATCTGCTGTTTCTGCAGTCCTTCGCATTTCTGTTCTGTAAAAATGTAATCCTATCTAGTTCCCATAGAGATGATGCTTATTAGAAAGAAAATAGATTAATTATAAGAAAAACAGGGTTGGTTACTGAAGTTGCTTAAGTCACACCAGGTGCAAGCCATAAAATGTTAGCAGGCCTGAAGGCCAAATGATAAGAAAGACTCTTGTGAACGAAAAAGCATGTGGGTGACATCCAGTTTCTGTTGAAGGTCAAGTTGCTGTAATGTATTGAGATGCCCTGTGTGTAAGCAATATGCACTTCCCCCAGAGATGTTGTTAAGGGTATAAAGGGGCCGTGCAAAAATAAACTTCAGACTCAGCCCTGAGCTTTGTCTGTCTCTCTCTCTCATTCACCGACGCCGTTCATCCTGAGGGTTCCCCTGGATCCTGCTGGGGCTGGACCCCGGCACCGTCCCTTACCATGGAACTAAGACCAGCCCCTCCTTACCTCTGCCTGTCACTCTCTGTCACAGTGACCCCCTTCCTGGCCAGTGGGATCACTACCTGATTTTGATTGTTTGCTGGTTGGCTGAGACCTCAACTAGAATGTGCATGTTACACAGGAGCAGGTGTCGTCATCTGTCTGGTTGACCTGGCCTATGCCCAGTACCTTCAGCAGAGCCCTGCATGGAGTAGGTGTTCAATACAAAGAGGCTCAATTGACTTTCACAAAACTTGACACTGAGCTTGCTGATAACTAAGGTGAGAAACAGGACAAATTTAGTGACCCTTGTTATTTAATAGAATTACATTAGTTATCATGAGAGACATTTCCTGGCTACAGGCCCTGGGGAATCTATCCCATCAGTCTTAGTAAAAGGGATGCTGAACAAAATGAGGGTCACCCAGACTACCACTTTGTCAGTCCCCACAGCCATCCAAGTCCTTGCACATTTTTTTTGGTCCAATATCTCATGAATCTATCATTCAACCAATAAGAATGGCCACCATAAGGGAGACAGAAGTCTCTGCCCTCAGGACAACAAATATACAAAGTACTCTTGGCTATTCATAACGCCTATCGGGAAGGATTCAGGGAGGAGGGATCCTCTGAGCTGAGTCCTGTGTGATGGGGCTCTCCAGCAGTAGTCCAGCAACACTCCACCTTTACCTTACTTCATGCTCCCAATGTCTCACTTTAGGACTCCTTTGAATGTCCTCCTACTTGGTCTTGGAGTCCCCAGAAGGCTTTCTCCAACCCATTCTCCAACTAGACCCAAGAAGGATCTTTCTGAAACACCCAAGGCTGCCTCAGTCACTACCTTGTGACTCTCCAAAGCTGCCCACAGAACGAAGGATGAAGTCCAAGTTCATCAGGATCTGCTCTGGTTTAACACACTCCCTCTCATGACAAGGTCTACTGCAGACACACCAAAAGTGCTGTTCCTGAAACCTTGTGCTTTTCCTTGTGGACTCCAGGTGTCTACAAACACAGCTTCCTTTACCTGGAACACTGCTAACTTGTCTTCAAAGACTCAGTTCAAACACCTCTGCGAAACATTCCCTGAGCTACCTGGTCTGAGTTAGATACCTTTATAGCATCTACTACTTTCTTTATTACAGTCCTCAGCATACTATGTTATCACTTGTTTTTCTCCCCAGTTGACTACAAGCCTTGGAAGCTACTCAAAGGCAGGTAACATTTCTTATTCATTGTATCTTCAAGTGCAGATCTGTTAATGAGACACCTTTAACAATAACTTCTGCTAAAACAGTTCAAGACATTATAGGTTACTGAGAAAAAGAGGCTAGAAAGAAGAAATAGTAGTGACACCCAGCTCAACTTTAAAAGGAAATTGGTAGAGAATACCAGGGCATTAAATGCACCAAGTGTGCAGGAAGTAACCAAGCTTGACAACATATGTAGGTGTCCAAAGGCAAATTGTTTCAAAATACAGCAAAAACAACTCCCTGGGCAGACATGAGTGAGTGAGTGAAAGTCGCTCAGTTGTGTTCAACTCTTTGCGACTCCATGGACTACACAGTCCATAGAATTCTTCAGGCCAGAATAATGGAGTGGGTAGCCTTTCCCTTCTCCAGGGGAGCTTCCCAACCCAGGAATCGAACCCAGGTCTCCTGCATTGCAGGCGGATTCTTTACCAGTGGAGCCACAAGACATGAGCCGCCATTATATTCCGCCCCAGCTCTAGAGTGTCTGTCCTGGATTCCCCTTAACTAAGAAAATGAAAATGAACTTACCCGGGGGCTTCTTCGAGGAGTGTTAACGGATGGGATCTGTGGAGACGAGTTGATCACACAGCTGACTTCCAATCCTGGCTCCCCACCTACAACCCCTCTCTCAGACCTCACCTCTACGGTATGGGCCACGATCTTCTTCAAGACGATGGGCTTTCTGACTGGAGCCTCCTGAGGTGCCTGGAGAAGAGCAGTGAACATGAGGTCTACATTAGCCCAGGGGCTTCCGAGGCAGGAGGAACCTGAGGCTCACCTTAGGCCAGATTTCCGGGAGGGTGTTTGGGAGATCAGAGCCTGATTTCCGCTGGGACCTCCGCAGAGACCGAGTGGGAGTTGGGGCGCTGGGTCCTGCAATCAGAAAAATTTAGGAGGTAGGGGAGGACTCTAGGCCTCAGAGTCTACACAACAGGTTCTGAAGAAAGCGAGAAAAGGTTCCCAAACAGGCCCTTTGGGGGCGCCTTCCGGGCCAGGAGACGGGGGGCGAGGGCGTTCCTCACCGAACTGCGTCCCTCAAACGGTTCAACCCCACCTCCCTCGCGCGCCCCCTCCGCTCACCGGGGCACTGGGCGGCCCCTCCGGACCGGGTTCGTCTCTCGGACATGTCTAGCTTTGGTCTCTATCCCCTCTGCTGCAGGTACCGCCACCAGAGCTCGCGCCAACCCGAAGGGTAAGCGTTCGAATTACCCGCCTTGCCCGGGAGGAAGCGGAAGTGACGTAAGGGGGAGGGCCCCGAGCTCCGATCACTCCTTTTTCCACCCGCCTCCACGTCTAGCGTCTACAGGGGAGGTGTTACTGACCTCCTGACGTCATCAGCTCGCGCCGCACCCGGAAGAGACGTGGCAGCCGAGGGATAATCGGAGCGTTCTGAGCTGGAGAGAGCTGGGCGAGAGCTTGGCTGAACGTGGTCTGACCTTCCGCGCTTCGGCCCGGCGCTCGCGCCCGTGGGGACCGGTGCCGCAGCCGATTAGTAACACACAGAGTGGGGTCTGTGGAGAAGGTGGGGGCGGGGCATGGAGGGGGTGGGGCTCAGGAGGGCCCTCTGGGGGCGGGGCCGGTGGTATCGTAGAGACTGATTGAGGGGCCTGCCCAAGGATGGGATGAGGGACGAATGCGGGGGTCTCAGGAGGCGGGACTTATGCAGGGGCCGCGGCCCAGAATGTAGAGGGATGGTGGGCGGGAGTTTGGGGTTGGGGCGGATACGAGCGGTGCCTAGGGAAGTTAAGAGTGGAAACAAACTGGGCTGGTAAATGTGTAGAGGTCAGAAGAACCTAGCTGCCTGCTAACTGTGACGCCTTCCTCAGGGTCGACTATGGGACTTTGCAAGTGCCCCAAGAGGAAGGTGACCAACCTATTCTGCTTCGAACACCGGGTCAACGTCTGCGAGCACTGCCTGGTAGCCAATCACGCCAAGGTGGGTGTTCAGGGTAGAGCAGCGCACTAGGTGGGCAGGTCCTACTGACTTCCTCTAAATTTATGAAAGGTCTGGCCCTAGAATGGAAGCTCCGCAAGGGCAGGGACTTCGTTTATTTTCTTCACTGTTGTATCCCCAGTCCTTAAGACAGAGTCTGGCACATGATGTGTGCTCAATGAATGTTTATTGATTGGTCAAACAGAAGAATGAATCTCCTCTGTGATGACAGAAAAAGAGGCACCTGGGCCTTAGGGAGATGGGCTGTGGAGCCCTGGCTCCAGTGTGACCTCCTTCTCCCACTTCAGTGCATCGTCCAGTCCTACCTGCAGTGGCTCCAAGATAGCGATTACAACCCCAATTGCCGCCTGTGTAACATACCCCTGGCTGCTCGGGAGACAACCCGCCTCATCTGTTATGGTGAGGCCCGGGCACCTTGGGGGTGGGGATCTGGACAAGACCAGTGTGAGTGGTTTCCAGTGGCTCCCCAAGCAGCAGGACAGTGAGACCTTCAAGCTTGGGAGGCTGGAACTCAGATTCTGGTCCCACTAGGTAACTTACTTGCTGTGTGAGCTCAAGCAAGTCATTTTCCCTTTCTAGGCCTTAGTGTTATTCCCTAAAAACTAAGCTTCTACTTTCCTCCCTGCCAATCTCTTGGGTGTGGTTGTGGCTGTGAGCAGTAGCCGGTCGTACCTATAGTGAGCTGAAAGCATGGGGCTCTTAAACGTTCAGGATCCATTTCTAATTCCAACATTACACAGAGAGGAACCGACTTTCCCACAGTAACGTCAGTTAAAAGAAGTCAGCAGAGGCATGTGTTGTGATCTTGACCCTACTCTGCTGTAAGAGCCTTAGCTCCACTTTTTGAAGGAACTAGTGTAAGAGAGTGAGCTTAACATATGTGTTTCTCACTGTGAGTGTGTGTTTATATGTGCATGAGTTAAATGTGCATTGTGTCTTTATCTGTTAATGTGTTCATTGGTACTGTGGGTGAGTGAATGGGTTAGTGTTGTATGTGAACATATGAGCACGTTGTGGGGTTGCAGAATTCCTGGGTGTGAATGCTTGGGTGTTAGCATACTTGAGTGTATGTGAGAGTTAGTGTGCCCATAAGTGTGGATACAGGGGATGGCACTTGTGTTTGACTACGTGTATATAAACGTGTGCATTTGTGCCGATGGATGTGTACATGCATACAGTTGCCTGTGTATATGTCTAGTAACCTTTCAAGCTCTTAGCCCAGTGAGTTTGTGATGAGTGCAGGTCCAGAGAGGACTCCTGGAGAGGGTAGGTGGCATATTCTTCCCACCTCCCCCCACCCCCTAGTGGGCTGGGCAGCTTGGTAGCATCTGCCTTGTCTTAGTCAAGATAGTGGTGGCCAGGAAGACCAAAGTCTTAAGGAACACTGATAGTTGACCTGGGAAGGAGGGGGCCCTGCGCTTACAAAGATGTGTGCAAATATCTCTGCAGTGGGCTAGTGGACTAGGAGTCCTAAGTGTCTTCTTCATGTCTCTTCTCCATTGCTTCATGGGCTCTAAGATCTCTTCCATTGGGCCTGCCTCAATGAGCGTGCTGCCCAGCTCCCCCGAAACACAGCACCTGCTGGCTACCAGTGTCCCAGCTGCAGTGGCCCCATCTTCCCTCCAACTAACCTGGCCGGCCCCGTGGCCTCTGCGCTGAGAGAGAAGCTGGCCACGGTCAACTGGGCCCGGGCAGGACTGGGTCTTCCCCTGGTGAGAGTCTTTCTGCCCTGGGTCGCATCTGGGCCAGAGGGGTGGGTGCGGATAGCACTGGGCAGACTGGTGACATCAGTTCTTTCCTCCAGATTGACGAGCTGGTGAGCCCAGAGCCTGAACCCCTCAACACTTCCGAGTTCTCTGACTGGTCCAGCTTTAACGGTAAGCGGTGGTTTTCACTGCTGATGGGGTTCTTGCCTCCTTGCCCTGCTGACCGCTCTCTTCCTGTCCGTAGCCAGCGGTAGCCCCGAACAGGAGACAGCCAGCGCTTCTGCTGCCCCAGCCTTCTACAGCCAAGTCCCCCGGCCCCCTGCTTCCCCGAGCCGGCCTGAGCAGCACACGGTGATCCACATGGGCAATCCCGAGCCTTTGACTCACGGTGAGCTGGAGAATTGTCCAGGCCAGAGGGGGATAGAATGGGGGGTGGGTATACGGAGGGAGCTTGGCAGTCCACCCACCACCCACAGAACCCTTCCTGTTTCATCAGACATCACCTCCCCATGATCCCAAGATGCTCTGTCAGGCTGAGAAGGGCCGGGGTCTCCTGTCCTCCCCCCTCCCCACCCCGTTCTGGGCCAGTTTCCTGAGCCTGTGGATGCCGGTGACTCTGCCCCTGCAGCCTCAGCCCCGAGGAAGGTGTACGATACGCGGGATGATGAGCGGGCACCAGGCCTCCACCGGGATTGCGATGATGACAAGTACCGGCGCCGGCCAGCCCTGGGCTGGTTGGCCCAGCTGCTCAGGTACATGGGGTCAGGTGGGGCAGGAAAAGGGAATGCTAGGAACGGGGAGGTGGGGAGGTGAGAGCCAGAGGCCCTGGCAGGCCGGTTTCATGATAAAGGAGGCCTGTCCTGGGTAGTAACGGGACCTGGTGTTGGGGCCCTGCATGGAGGCCTGGGCTGGGGTCTGCCTCTCTCCAGCTCTTTCCTCGCCTGCTCCGTATGAGGTTCAGACTCAGGCTCTTGAGGCCCCTTCCTGCTCTGACACCTTCCCGGTCTTTGTGACCCTTTACGCCTGACACATTCAGGCTTCCAGAACACAGCTGTTGCCTCAGCTGCTTTGAGCTGCACGATCATCCTTGTAGCGGGCAGGCACAGGGATGAGCCACCCCCTCTGCCCCCACGGCCCATTTGAGGAAACAAGGCTCAGGGCTGGTGGCACTGGGGCCAGAAGACAAGGGTCGTGGCTGGCACTCCTCTCCCAGCTGCAGGGCCACCAGGGACCAGAGGCCTGACCTGACTTTCCCCTCACCCCCCCAGGAGCCGGGCTGGGTCCCGTAAGCGGCCGCTGACCCTGCTGCAGCGGGCGGGGCTGCTGCTGCTGCTGGGGCTGCTGGGCTTCCTGGCCCTACTGGCCCTCATGTCTCGCCTGGGCCGGGCTGCAGCTGACAGCGACCCCAACCTGGACCCGCTCATGAACCCTCACATCCGTGTGGGTCCCTCCTGAACCCTTGCTTATGGCCGGGCCAGCTTAGGACCTGGGGGCCTGAGGAGGGGGGTAGGGGAGGGTGTCTGGGGGGCCCTTCCCTGTTGCTCTCTCTCAAGCCTGAGACACTAAGATCCCAGACCCAAAGTCAAGTCCACCAGAGTGGTTGCAGGCTAGGCCTGGGGTCCCTGCAGATCAAGCATTTGACCTGCTCCTCCTGGGTCTCCAGCTCCCCCCTCCCCCACCCCTCGTCTCCCCATTTTTCCTGCCGACCAAAAGGAGCCAACAGGTGGAAATAAATGATAGACTTTATTAAAACACCCGAAGCAGCCTTTTCCTTCCCCCTTCTCAGCCCGGGTCCCAGGCTTCAGTGGCTCTCTTTCCGGTACTGGATGGCAAGAAACTCCAGGGACAGGCGGTTGAAGAACATGGCCCCGTTGAGAACTGGGCAGAGGAGAGAGCCCCCGTCAGCCTTGCCTGGCCCCTCCTTGCTGTGTGTCTGCATTCCAAAGCTCCCCCCTCCCCCTGAGTCCACCTCCCTCCCCTACTCACTCAGGATGGTCAGGGAAAAGCAGCGAAGAAACTTGTCATATGTCATCTCAGCGTAGAGTGACCCCATGGCGGCCCAGCAGATGCTGATCACCTGGGAGAACTGTAGGCCCCATCCCGTGGGAGAGTGGCCCCTGACACAAGAGTGGGGCTTCCATCAGCCCCTGGGCCTGCCCGGACCACCTCTCGAGCCCCCGCCCCGGCCTACCATCAGGACAACGGTATAGCGGAAGCTCATGCGGTCGTAGCGGTAGGTGACCCAGAAGTTGTGCACGTCGCTGGCAAAGACAGCCAGGTGTATGAAGAAGAGCATCAGCGCGGCCATGGTGAGAATCATGCCTTGTGGGAAGAAGAGCACGGTCACGCGGTCCCGCCACCGCATCCTGGCTGGAGCACGGGCTCGAGGGGGCCGCAGAGCTTGAGCAGGCAGACACTGTCCCGGAAGAGCAGCTGACCCCTCTGGTTCTAGAGCGTCCAGCCTGGAATAGCTGTGAGATTCTAGAATAAGAAGGACATGATAGAGAACAAGATTCTAGAACATGGGCTGGTTCCGGCCAATACAGGGGTGTTTCATGGATGGCCAGGGCAGCTCTGAATTGGTGAAGGGCGCCGGGCTAATCGTACAGAGCAGGGGGCCCTATCGGAGGAAGGGACAGCGCTCCTCATCCCAGTTTGTGCTCTGGTGTGAGTCTTCTCACTGAGTCTGCAACATGTCCACGCTGGAGGTAGTGTGGTCACATTCCACAGATGAAGAACTGGGATCCAGAAAAGGGGAGGGGCATGTGGATCCACAGCGCCTTTTAGGTGGGTGAGAGGTCAGGTGTGATCTCATCTATTCAAGCCTCTCCGGTGTAACTGGAGGGTGTAACCAGGTGAGGGCAGACCTGAGCTGGATCACAAGCTCCAAGTATTTGTTCCAACTCCTGATGGAAGGGAAGGGACAGTGGATCCTCCATAGCTGTCCTGGGACCTTCCCACACCCTCCCCAGGCATGGCCTGGAGAGCAACTGGCTTTTCCATCTTCTCCCAGATGTTCTTCCAACACATGACGCTGATCAGCTCTCCCCTCTGCCACCTTCCCGCACTTGGCATCTTCACACCCCTTGCCTCTACTGTGCCAGGAGTCCCAGGAGAAAGCTGGGATTGGTGGCACAAAGTCTATTTTACACACAGACCTGGGGCACAGAGAGGAATTGTCTGCTCAAGTTTTCACAGACAGTAAGGGACTTGGTACTGAGACTAAGGTCCAGTTCTACCCAAGGCTGTGGAATGGGCAAGAACAGAAGCCAAGAAAAGAAAACTGTTACATGTGAGAGGTGAGAACTCCAGGACTGTCAACAAAATAAGGCTGAAAACTGGCCCTACATGGTGTGGAGGGATGTGCAATCTCCCAGGAACTAAAGTAGAAAAAGTTGATTTTGAACTTGGCCAGCCCCACTGCCTCCTGCCTGACTGCCCCGGAAGTCGGGTCCCAGGTCTGGCCAAGATCTGAAATCTGCATTTGGAAGGAGTAAGGTTAGAGCCTGACCCCATCAACCATGGTTGCTGCCCAGTGTCATTAATCACAAAACCCTCAGACCTCATCTTAACACATTGAAGGGGTGATGCCTGATCCCCCGCTGTGTTCACACTGTTGAAATACTTGTTCACACTTTAGGTTTCATTTGATTTCAGATGAACTACTTCTTTTTTTTTTTTTTTTTGGTTAGGTCTACTTCAATGCCATATTAAAAAGTTATCCAAATAGAGTATGTTCTTGAGGAAGATTTGCATGATTCCCAAGTATACAGAGGAATCTTCCTCCACACTCCTCGCCCCACAGAAGTAAACCCTTCAACAGTTTGGTGAGTGGGCATCTTTTGAGTCCCTTCTTGATGTAACTTCATACACCTGCATGTATGTATCTATATGTGTAATTAAAAAAAAAATCACACCATACATATTGTTAAAATATAATTTTTAAAAAGTTAACATGGGACTTCCCTGGTGGTCCAGTGGCTAAGACTCCATACTCCCAATGCAGGTGACCCGGGTTCAGTCCCTGGTCAGGGAACTAGATCCCACATGCCACAGCTAATACCAGGCACAGCCAAATAAATACATATTTTAAAAGCTAAAAATATACTTAAAGAATAAACACATAACTAAGATATATTAACTCTTCAGTGAAGAGTTCCCCCTCACATGTAATGCATCATGAGGAGCTAGGTATTGACAGGCATAAAGAAGAGTGTTAGGACATGATTACTAGATACAAGATTGGTTGATGTCCTACAGGGCAATAAAAACAAAAATTTGAGGTTATTTTTTCACTGGCTATTTCTACTGGAGATGTTTCACATTTCTCTAACACTATCTAAATAGTAAGATCAAACAAATGTACACTCCTATGGGTAATTAAATAGTCCTTGGGTGGGCTTGTGAAACAATGCCCCAGTATGGTATTGGAAGGTCATGCTACACTGTCTTTATTCCAACTATTGGATAATTTTTTTTAACACTATTCTGTGATTTTTTTAATTTATAGATTTCGTGGAGTAGATCTAAATCTTTATACTCTTGCCTTCACTTTTCTTAAGATGATAGCTTCATAAGCTGAAATCTTCATATATATATTTTTAGACAGTCTCTGAATATCCCATTGATGCAGGGGTCAACAAACTTTCTGTGAAAAACAAGATAGTAAATGGTTTAGGTTTTGCCCGCCAAAGAATAAATAAAGTAGTTTCCATTCCACCCCGGATCCCCACCCCATCATATGTTTCAAAGACCGCACTGACAGTCTTTTTCTCCCTTTTCATCCATTCAAAGACAGTGTGTCTCAGTTTGAACTCCAAGTCTTTCCTTACCTTCAGTTCTTTACTTCAGTGAACAGCTGTACATTTATCCCAACCAGAAACCTGAGAATTATCTTCAACACCTCCACCTAACCCCTCAAGGCAGCATATTTCAACAGTCACTTGAAGAAACAAAGTGTTAGTCTTTCAGTAGTGCATGGGCTGTAGCCTGGTCAGGTTCCTCTGTCCATGGGATTTCCTAGGCAAGAATACTGGAGTGATTTGCCATTCTCTTCTCCAGGGGATCTTCCCAACCCAGGGATGGAACCCAGGTCTCCTGCATTGCAGGAAGATTCTTTACCACTGAACCACCAGGGAAGCCTTATCAGTGACTTAAGATCTACCAAGTGTGTCTTCTCAGGGTATAACAGGAGTTCTCAAATTTAAGTGCATCAGAATTACTTAAAGACTTAAAAAAAGAAGCTAGGTCTGAGGGGAGCCCAGAGTCTTTACAACTCGCCACAGGTAATTCTGAAGGCTATTCTGATGCGCGTCAGAGGACAAGGCCACGAGAAACACTTCTCTTGAGACACTGTGGTTGTCCTTTAGTCCCCAAGTCGTGTCTTTGAGACGCCACGGACTGTAGCCCGCCAGGCTCCATGGGATTTTCCAGGTGAGAATGTATGCATTTAATCCTCACAGTCCCCTTGTGAAATATGTACCCCGATATTAAGAATGAAGGAAAATGAGCTGCTGCCCGCCCCCTCTCCCCCCAACAAGGCAGTGGCAGGATGCCAGAAACACGCTTTCTGGCTCCACTGGCCCGCGCTCCCTCCACTGCATCTAGGGACATAGGGTGGAAGCCACGGCTAGTCCTCCTTCCGGGAAGACAGCGACCCAACCAGTTCTTCCATCTGAGAAGCTGAGGGGGAAACCCAGGACTCTCCCGGAACCTCTGAGCTCGGGGAGAAAACATGCGGGGGAACTCTAGTCTCGAAGGACTCGAGGCTGCAGGGGGACGTTTCACCTGAAGGACTGCCTCGTTTCAACAACAACTTTATGGCTCCCGGAAGTGCCTCCTCCCTGTCCCCAGCCCGGCCTCACGCCTGTGGGCGACACTTGGAGCCATGGCGGCGGCAGCCGCTGCGCCTGGCCCAGGGTCTGGACCTGGGGATTCTCCGGAAGGACCCGAGGCGGAGGCTCCAGAGCGTCGGCGGAAGGCGCACGGAATGCTGAAGCTTTACTACGGCCTCTCAGAGGGGGAGGCGGCGGGACGCCCCTCGGGGCCGGACCCCTTGGACCCTACCGATCTCAATGGGGCGCACTTCGACCCGGAAGTATACCTGGATAAGGTGTGTGTAGGGGGAGGGGGAACAGGCCCCTGATATATTACGCCCCAGATCATGCCTCCGACTTTTTGCGGGGGTGTGGGAGGAAGGGTTCATAAAAGCAGGACAGCCCTGGGCGGAGCTGTAGGGGCAGAACTGGAGGATAAGGGTGCGTGGGCAGACTTGAACTGGCTTGAGGTGGTGTGAAGTCTGAGGTCTCCTGGGCTGATGTTCAGATAGACCCGAAATAGGGGGCGTGTCCCAGGCGCTGACTGGCATAGGAAGGACCAGGACTTGCTACATCTGAGGATTTGAAATGCTGACAAACCTCAAATAGAGTCTAACCTGGTAACTCTTGAGCTATGCCACTTATAGTTTCCTTGTCTGAAATTCTTGACAGGGGTGGGATCAGGATTTTCTTGCACCAAAAGCCTACCAGTTGGGGACATGAGTGCCCCCTGTCCTGAACACTAACCACCTAATTTCCTCCAGCTGCGTAGAGAGTGCCCACTGGCCCAGCTGATGGACAGTGAGACGGACATGGTGCGGCAGATCCGGGCTCTAGACAGCGACATGCAGACCTTGGTCTATGAGAACTACAACAAGTTCATCTCAGCGACAGGTGATTCCTGAGTGAGTGAGTGAGTGAAGTCACTCATCGTGTCCGACTCTTTGCGACCCCATGGACTGTAGCCTACCATGCTCCTCCATCCATGGGATTTTCCAGGCAAGAGTACTGGAGTGGGTTGCCATTTCCTTCTCCAGAGGATCTTCCTGAGACTGGGACACAAATCCTCACAGTCCCACATGCCCCATTCCTTCAGTGTTGGGGAAGCCAGCAGAGGGTTTAGACAGAGCAGACCCAGATTATGGTCCTGCCCTGACGCAAATCCACTCTCATCTCTCTCTTAGAGCTTTTGTGGTTTGATAACCATTGAGGTAATAACTGTTCTCAGAGGGTTGTTTTGAGGACCAAAAGGGAGAAAAGGACAAAATGAAATTTTAAAAAGAAATTAATTTATCTGAAGCACTTAGAATCTCTGACACTAAGGAAGCCTCAGTAACAGTTTCTTTCATTAGTGGTAACTTTCTTTTGTTTCAAGTCTGAATCAGAATGGGCTTATTTCTCTTTTCTTCTTTCTCTCTCTTCTTTCCTTTCTTCCTTCCTCTTTCCCCTTTTCTTCTTCCTTTCTCTTTTTGTAAATGAAGCAAAGAGACAGAAAATGTATGTCATTAAGGAACAAAGATCATGTAAAGGCATCCCTCCACCCCCTTCTGTTCGCTTTATTCTCTGTTCAAGACAGTGCTAGACAGTGTTCAGCTTTCATCCACACTAGCTTCTGTCCTTTGTTGGGGAAATGTACTGCTCAGACTTCTGTAATAATTTTGGACCCACATGTACTTAGTCCTAGAGGCAGATCTTGTGCGTCTACCTGCAGTGTATATTATCTTTACTCTGAGTGAAATGAAATGAACAGAAGATGAGGTGACATGACTTTTGTTTTAAAAGGACCCTTCTGTCCCCTGTTGAAAGTGGACTATAGGGAGGCAAGGATGGTAGAGACACACATCAGAAGGCTGTTTTAACAGTCCAGGCAAGGCGCTGGTTGTATGGACCAGGATGGGTGCAATGGAAAAGTAGAATGGCTCAAATTCTTAAAAGTTTGTTAGTTGAGGGATCTGGAGTTCAGAGAAGGCTGGAACTTGAGACACAAGTGGAACATGATGAGATCTAGGGAGGGAGTGTACAGAGGGAAGAGGCCTGAGGACTGAAGCCTGGGGCATCCTAAGATTTGGAAGTTACGAAGAGAAGGAAAATCTCACAAATCTTCTTTTTCAAAGGAGCAAACATTTGGGAAAGTTTGAGAACAACCAGGACCCTGGGTGTCTTAGAAGATAAATGAAGAAAAGCATTCTAAGAAATTGATAAGCTTGACCAATATGTTAGCTCATGGAGTGCTCATCAGTGATGCAAGAGAGGGAGAAACTACAGAGGCAAGGTCCTCAGGAAAGAAGGAGGGGATTGAGCAGCGCACATTGGAGAGGTTCACCTGAACACAAGGTCAGGAGCCCATCTACTGTAGCAGGAGGGAAAGCAGACTGTGGCCAGAGGCAGTCAGGTGGATAGGTGTGATAGAGAGACCTTCCAAAGCACAGTAAGGAATCTAACCTTTATCTAAAGCATACTTAGCTAATCAAGCTGTTATGATTTTTGTTTTGAAAAGATCCCTCTAGCTCCTAGCTGCATTGGAAGGAATAGATTGGAAATGTGGTTAGAGTGAGGCCATTTCAGTAGTCCAGACCAGAGATTCTGGGAGCTTACTCCAGGATGATAATGGTGGAGATGGACAGTGATGAGTAAACTAAGAAGTGTTAGGGGCAACATTGACAGGACATAGTGTTGAGGAGCTCTGAATAAACAGAATGCCCTGGTTTCAACTTGAACACTGGATGGCAGATGTGGTGCCCAAGAAACTGCAAGAAAATCTAGTGTAAGAGTGGAAACATAATGAGCTAGGTTTTTTGTTGTTTTTATTTTTAAGGGGAGTAGGCATGACATGAACCTGGAGGAGACTGTGGGGCCCCATCAGGAGGGCCCTTTGTAGACAAAATAAGGTTTTTGGTCTTGATCATAAGAACTCTAGAGATACTTCATGCAAACAGTAACCACAAGAGAGTTGGGATAGTAGTACCAATTCAGACAAAATAATATTTAAGACAAAGATTGTTACTAAAGAGAAAGAAGGACATTTTATAACAGTCAGCTCATTAAAATGTTAACAAATATAAACACTTATGAACCTAACAAGAGAATCCCAAATACATAAAGCAAAATTGGATAGAATTAAAGACAGAAATTCAGCAATAATAGTTAGAAATGTCCATATCCCACTTTCAAAAAATGGAGCGAACAGTTAGAAAGACAGCAAGAAAATAGAAGGCTTAAATAGCACTTACTCAGGGAGTTTAAACTGGGGCTCTGTGACAACCTGGAGGGGTGGGATAGGGTGGGAGGTGGAAAGGAGGTTCAAGAGGGAGGGGACATACGTATACTTACGGCTGATGCATGTTGACGTATGGCAGAAACCACCGCAATACCGCAAAGCAATATACCTTTCCATTAAAAATAAATAAATTTTAAAAAAGAAAACAACACTTAAACCAAATAGACCTAACAGGCACATACAAAACCCTCTCCTGCAACAATATCAGAATACACATTCTTCTTAAGTGTACATGGAACATTCTCCAGGATAGACCATATCACAGGCCATACAAGTCTCAATAAATTTAACAGCATTGAAATCAAGTGATTAGTGTTCTCTGAACATAGTGGAATTAAATTATAAATCAATAACAGAAAAGAATTTGAGAAATTTGCAAATTTGTCAAAATTAAACAGTATGCTCCTAAGTAACCAATGTGTCAAGGAAAAATCACAAAGAAATCAGAAAATGCTTTGAGATGAATGAACATGAAAACAACATTCCAAACCCAATGAGATGAAGCCAAAGCAGTGCTCAGGGGGAAATTTATAGCTGTACATGCTTACATTAAAAAAGAGAGGACTTCCCTGAAGGTCCAGGGGTTAAGAATCCACCTGCCAATGCGGGGGACATGGGTTCGACCCCTAGTCCAGCAAGTTTGCACATGCCTTGGGGCAACTAAGCCTGTGCGCCACAACTACTGAAGCCTGTGAGCTCTAGAGCCCATGCTCTGCAACAAGAGAAGCCTCCTCAGTGAGAAGCCCACGTGCTGCAACTAGAGAGTAGCCCCTGCTTACCGCAACTAAAGAAGGCCTGTGCACAGCGACGAAGACCCAACGCAGCCAAAAATAGTTTTAAAAATAAAGAGAGATCTTAAATCAATAACCTACTACCTAAGAAAGTTAAGAGGAAAAATGTGCAAACTAAACCCAAAGCAAGTAGAAGTCAGGAAATAATAAAGATTAGAATTAAAAGCATAGAAAACAATAGAGAAAATCAATGAAACCAAAAGTTGCTTCTTTGAAAAGCTCAACAAAATTGACAAACCTAGCTAGACCAAGAAAAAATGAGAGAATATTCAAATTACTACAACCAGGAATGAGAAAGGGGATGTTACCACCTGTACAAGTATAAGACTTGCACATTGAAAACTAAAACAGTGTTGAAAGAAATTAAAGGATACCTAAATAAATAAAAAGATGTCCCATATTCATAGACTGGAAAACTTATTATTTAATATTTAAGGTGGCAATACGTCCAAACTGATCTACAGATTCAGTGCGGTTCCTATCAAAATTCCAAATGCCTTTATTTGCGTAAATTGACAAGCTGATCCTAAAATTTATAAGGAAATGCAGGAGATCCAGAATAGCCAAAAAATCTTGAAAAAGAACAAAGTTGGAGGACTCACATTTCTTGGTTTCAGAATTTACTACAAATCTACAAAATCAAGACAGTATAATACTGGTATAAGGTAAGCTTTCAGGTTAATTGAATAGAGTTTTTTTTTGTAATAACTGATTTATTAGTAATTATAAATAATAGCAACTTTGGCTAATACTAGACAATATTTATTGAGTGTTTAATATAAAATCACTGAGGTGCTTAACATATATTGATTAAATTCTTACACATCTGAAGTAGTTAACTATATATCCATTTTACAAATGGGGAAACAGGTAATGAAATGCTACATAACTCAGTCAAAATTTTATAGGTGAAACACAATGTTTAATGCCTTGTTTCAAACACAAAGCAAATCTAAAAATCACTTTTAAAAAATCAGGTTTTTTTTTTGAGAAGGAAATGGCAACCCTCTCCAGTATTCTTGCCTGGAAAATCCCATAGACGGAGGAGCCTGGTAGGCTACAGTCCATGGGGTCGCAAAGAGTCGGACACGACTGAGCGACTTCACTTTCACTTTAAGAAACAGGGTATAGAAAGGAAAAACAGTGATGTTACAGTGAAGAAACCTGACAGATACTACCTTTCCCAAATAGTCAGGCTTAGGCAAGATGGAATCCTGGACTGGATCCTGGAGGAAAAATAAAACAGAGAACATTGGTGGAAAAATCCATGAAATCTAAATAAAGTCTATAGTTTAAAAAAAAAAATCAGGTTTTTTGTCCTAGTACCTGTAGTAGCTTTTGAAAGAGCTACATGTCTATAAAAGATAAACATTATTATGCATAATAAATGAATTCCTAAATGGATCACTTTTATGTTTGAATATTATTTAACAAGTGAAAAATAAAACCATAGCAATTAAAAAGTAGACAAATAGATTTAAAAAAATATTGCCATAAAGGAGAAATAATAATTCAAGAAGGTGTAGCAGGCCTTCCCTGGTGGTAGAGACTCCGTCTGCCAGTGCAGGAAACATGGGTTCTATCCCTGGTCCAGGAAGATCCTACATGCCACGGAGGAACAAAGACTGTGTGCCACAGCTACTGAGCCTGTGCTCCAGAGCCCGGGCACCGAAACTACTGGGAGCCTGCACACCCTCGAGCCCGTGCTCTGCAACGAGAAGCCGCTGCAATGAGAAGCCCAAGCATCGCAAGAAAGAGTAGCCCCCACTTTCCGCAACTAGAGAAAAGCCCGAGCACAGCAACGAAGACCCAGCTTCCTTTGTTTTGATTTCCTTTTTGATCCAATAGTTGAGAAGAGTGAGGATTTTCTCTAAATAATGGGATCTTTTTATTTTTTAGTTTTGTTATTAATCTCCAATTTCATTGCATTGTGATCAGAGAATGCTTTTTGTACCACTTCAGTTTCTTCTGTAAATTTATTGAGATTTCCTTTATGACCTAATACATGGTAAGGTTTTGGTGTATTATGGAATCTTGATTATAAATCAAGTAGGTTTTCCGTATTGTGTTATTTAGGTCTTCTGAAGCTTCATTTGGCTTTTGTGTTTTTGATCTGTCATGGATTGACAAAGTGGATTAAAGTCTCCTATAATAGATATGTTTTCATTTCATCCTCATTGCTCTCTGTTACACATATTGATGATGAGTTCCAGAGTGGAGTTAGGAAAGTCAGTTGGGAAATGCTAGAAGTATTTAAACAAGAAGTGATAGTGGCTTGAAAAGAAAATGTTGGAGGTAAACTTGACACAACTTGCTGATGGACTGAATGTAGGGTAAAGGAGAGATAAAAGTCAAAGATGACTCTTAAGAAATGGCAAGGAGCCAGAATGGAAAAGATTAGTGGAGGAACAGGTTTGGGGAGAGTCAAGAATTCTGTTTTGGACCTGTCATATTTGAGGTGCCCATTTGCCATCTGCATCAAAGTGTTAAGTAAGTTGTTAGCAGGGCTCTGGTCAGGCCCGGAGACAGAAATGTCTGAGTCATCACAGCCATGGGACTGAAGGAGACCCCATCGAGGTCCATTCACTCTGCAGATTTGGAGGGAGTTGACGTTTACTTGTATTTTCTCTGTGTAGTGTGAATCAGGGTCACCATTTGAGAGTTGGGGGCATATATTGGAGTTTTGAGGACTGAGGAGAAAATGTTAGTTTGGAAAATGGGATCACAGACTCATCTGAAGGATGGCTGACCAATAGGCAGTACTGCTTTGGGACCTAAGTCCTATTCAGTAACATTAAGGGAAGGCCAGTTGGTGTGATTTTGTGGCCCATTTTCAACTGTTCCTTCTTAGGCGGTGGGTTGCTAATTGGGCTTAACCTGTGGTAGGTAGGATCTTGCTGATAAATAATGGGAGTCGGGGTCAGGAGAGGCAAGGAGGCTTGCAAATGGGTGACAGTGCTGGTGGGGGCCCACCGATTCTAAAAGGAGTGAGGAGGGAAGTGCAGCCACGAGAGGTATTGCAAGTAGTGACCAGTGGTTGGGCCAAGGAGTCTGGAGTTCCTGAAAAAGCCAAAGGAGTTTTAGAGTGTGGTCCACAGGATGAGTGGTTGGGATTACAGAGGGCAGTGAGACTTGAAACTGAGGTTTTATTTTATTTTTTAAATGTTTTTAAATACACACACACACACACACTTATTGTTGGCTGCTCTGGGTCTTTCTTGCCATGCAAGAGCTTCGTCTAGTTGTGGCCAGCAGGGACCACTCTCCATTTCAGGGCACAGACACACACACACACACACACACACACACACACACACACACACACACACACACACACACACACACACACACACTTATTGTTGGCTGCTCTGGGTCTTTCTTACACACACACACACACACACACACACACACACACACACACACACACACACACACACACTTATTGTTGGCTGCTCTGGGTCTTTCTTGCCATGCAAGAGCTTCGTCTAGTTGTGGCCAGCAGGGACCACTCTCCATTTCAGGGCACAGACTTCTCATTGAGGCGGCTTCTCTTGTTAGGGAGCACCAGCTCTAGGGAACATAGGCTTCTTTACTGGCGGCTCACGCACCCAGTAGCTGGAGCACTCCAGCTTAGTTGCTCCTCAGGATGTGAGATCTTCCCAGACCACGGGTCGAACCTGTGTCCCCTGCATTAGCAGGCATATTCTTAACCAATGGACCACCAGGGAAGCTTTGAGGTTTTAGAGGAGGCAGTTCTTAGTGAGGGCAAGCAGAGGGTGGCGTGGATGAGAGAGGCAGGAACTGATGGAGTTAAGGAGGTCAGCAAACAGAATCAGGAATGTCCTAAGCTTCATCCTCATGGATGCTCAAGGAGGTGAAAGTGATCCCGAACTGAGAGACACAGCAAAGGGGACAATGGGATGGCAACAAGAAGGGGTGCGGTTCGATGCCATGGTCTTCAAAGGGAGAAGCAGCAGCTGTGTAGGAGCTTTAAGGGGCCAAGCCCTGAGCACCTGGGTGGAAAGGAAGAACAGCCTCTTTAGGTAGGTTTCTGTCAGGACTGAAGAGAAAGGGCCCTTCAGAGACGGTCAGTCGTGTTCCAGAAGGCCAACGGCTTGGAAGTCCAGGAAAAAGATAAGGGCGCACAAGTATTTACTCTCTGTCCTGTGCCAGGCAGGGTGCTGGGCATAGAGGATGCCCCTGGGACCCAGCGGACAGGTTCTGGTACCCTCCTTTGAATCTGGGCATCTTCTGAGAACAAAGACTGCGGCTTTATGGGCCATCTTCTCTCTGCATCCAAGCCTGGGGCACACAGGGGGTGCCCAACAAACCTTTGGGGCACTGAGATGACACCTCACCCTGGCGCCTGGTGACCAGCACCACTGCCGCCCATTCCAAGCACCAGGTCACCCATGTGACCCTCCAGGAGTGAGCTCAGGCGCGTCCGGGGCTGGGGGGAAGGGGCAAGTGTGTGTGAGGGCACCCGGACCGCGTGTCAAGCTGAGTCCCGCTCGCGCCCGTAGTCACCCGCCTTTCCCTCTCCGGCGCCCCTGTCCCCCCAGACACCATCCGGAAGATGAAGAACGACTTCCGGAAGATGGAGGACGAGATGGACCGGTTGGCCACCAACATGGCGGTGATCACGGACTTCAGCGCACGCATCAGCGCCACGCTGCAGGACCGCCACGAGCGCATCACCAAGCTGGCAGGTGGGCCGCGCCCCAGAGCCGGTGTTACAGTGGGCCACCCTTGAGGCTGACACCACCTCCGCCTGTCCCCCAGGGGTGCACGCGCTGCTACGGAAGCTGCAGTTCCTCTTCGAGCTGCCCTCGCGCCTCACCAAGTGCGTGGAGCTGGGCGCCTACGGGCAGGCCGTGCGATACCAGGGCCGCGCGCGGGCCGTGCTGCAGCAGTACCAGCACCTGCCCTCCTTCCGCGCCATCCAGGACGATTGCCAGGTCATTACGGCTCGCCTGGCCCAGCAGCTTCGGCAGCGCTTCAGGTGTGGGTCCTGGGCCACCAAGCCACCACCGCTGGGCTCCCGGGTCTGCTCCTCCCCTACCCCCGCCCGCCCCGAGTTCTGCCTTCCTGCCCTTCACCTCCGTCTCCCTTCCTGCAGGGAGGGCGGCTCTGGCGCCCCTGAGCAAGCCGAGTGCGTGGAGCTGCTGCTGGCTTTGGGCGAGCCCGCGGAGGAGCTGTGCGAGGAGTTCCTGGCGCACGCCCGAGGGCGGCTGGAGGAGGAGCTGAGAAGCCTGGAGGCGGAGCTGGGGCCCTCTCCTCCGGCTCCCGACGTCTTAGAGTTCACTGACCACGGCGGCAGCGGCTTCGTCGGTGGCCTCTGCCAGGTGGCGGCGGCCTACCAGGAGCTGTTTGCGGCCCAGGGCCCGGCGGGCGCCGAGAAGCTAGCAGCCTTTGCCCGGGAGCTGGGCAGCCGCTACTTCGCGCTGGTGGAGCGGCGGCTGGCGCAGGAGCAGGGCGGCGGAGACAATTCCCTGCTGGTGCGGGCGCTGGACCGCTTCCACCGGCGCCTGCGCGCACCCGGGGCCCTGTTGGCCGCTGCCGGGCTGGCGGAGGCCGCCACTGAGATCGTGGAGCGCGTGGCCGGCGAGCGCCTGGGCCACCATCTGCAGGGCCTGCAAGCGGCCTTCCTGGGCAGCCTGACGGATGTGCGGCAGGCGCTGGCCGCCCCTCGAATTGCTGGGAAGGAAGGCCCCGGCCTGGCGGAGCTGCTGGCCAATGTGGCCAGTTCCATCCTGAGCCACATTAAGGCCTCGCTGGCTTCTGTGCACCTCTTCACCGCCAAGGAGGTGTCTTTCTCCAACAAGCCCTACTTCCGGGTACGGCCTGTCCCTGGGCATTCTCTTTTTTTTCCCCTCCTTTTTGGGGCATTCTTTTGTTCATCCTGCATGTGGCTTGACAGCTCCAGGGCCCTCAGTCTTTGCCCCAGCAGGCTGGATGTGGTTTCAGGCTGTCTTGAAGACTGCCACGGCCTGGAGGGGTGGGGCAGGCTCTGAGGGCATTTGCAAGCAGGGTCCCCAGTGCAGGCTTTGTCCCCTTGCAGTCCCTTCTCCAAGCAGGGGAGCTGCTCTCAGGTACCGGAAACAGGATGAGAGAGGCCACGGCACTTGGGGTCCCAGTAGAACATCACTGGCAGCCTCTGCCTGGAAGAGGGGACCTGCTGTGTATCTAGGCCCCCTCCTCCTCACAGGGCGAGTTCTGCAGCCAGGGCGTCCGTGAGAGCCTCATCGTGGGCTTCATCCGCTCCATGTGCCAGACGGCTCAGAGCTTCTGCGACAGCCCCGGGGAGAAGGGGGGTGCCACGCCACCTGCCCTGCTCCTGCTGCTCTCCCGCCTCTGCCTGGACTACGAGACGGCCACCATCTCCTACATCCTCACCCTCACGGATGAACAGTTTCTGGTGCAGGTGAACTGCTGGCTCATAGCAAGGTGGGGTGTGGTGAAGCTAGGAGCACAGGAGACTGGTCACTGCGCTCACAGTTAGGGCTGCCTGTGCCCGACTCAGCCTCCCCCTGGGTGCCCAGCCTGTGCCCAGGCCCTGGTGGGGACTGGCGGCAGAGCCTGCTCCTGGGACCCGCTGACTGCCTGTCCTCTGCGTCCGTGGCTCAGGATCAGTCTCCAGTGACGCCCGTGAGCACACTGTGTGCGGAGGCCAGGGAGACGGCACGACGCCTGCTGACCCACTACGTGAAGGTGCAGGGCCTGGTCATATCGCAGATGCTGCGCAAGAGCGTGGAGACACGGGACTGGCTCAGTACCCTGGAGCCTCGGAACGTGCGTGCTGTCATGAAGCGGGTGGTGGAGGACACGACAGCCATCGATGTGCAGGTGCTGCCCCAGGCTGGCCGGCGGTGCTGGGGGACCAGCCCTCTAAGGTTCAAGACAGCTGGGGTCAGGCAGTGCCTGCATCTCTGGCCTCCTTCTGCCTCGGCCATAGTGGCATCATCACCCCTGTTTCACCTCAGAGGAGGAAGCTGAGGCCCAGAGTCACCGGGAAATCAGGGCAGGGTTGACACTGAAGGCTGGGCCTCAGTACCAACTCGTGTTCCACCTTTGCTGCACTCCACTGGTTCTATAAGTAATGACTGGGTGCCAGCGAGGCACAGCCCCTACCCGCCCCCCCCCCCCCCAACTACCTTGTGTTTATTTCGTAACATGTGATTCTTGTAACATATGAGTGTAACTTAGGGCATCCTTGGTGGGCTGGAAGTTCCCCATGCTCTGGCCTCCTTGCAGTTCCTGCTTCTGCCGCCAGGTGGGGCTCCTGTATGAGGAGGGTGTTCGGAAGGCCCAGAGCAGCGACTCCAGCAAGAGGACCTTCTCGGTTTACAGCAGCTCCAGGCAGCAGGGCCGCTACGCACCCAGCTATACACCCAGGTCTGGCTGGTCAGGGTGGCCCCGGGTGGTGGGGAAGGAAGACGGGTGCAGGGGTGGGCTCTGATGGCTTCTCTCCTCCCATCCAGTGCCCCAATGGACACCAACCTCTTGAGCAACATTCAGAAGCTGTTCTCTGAGCGAATTGACGTGTTCAGCCCTGTGGAGTTCAATAAGGTTCGAATTCCCCAGTGACCCTGCCTTCCCTGGGCCCCTTGGGAAGGTTGGCTGAAGCAGCCCCACACTGGCCCCAGGAAGCCCTGGGACTCAGTCCCCTTGTCTCTGTTTCTGGGAAATGTATCTAGGAGCGAGTGCTCACCCAGCGCCCCACCACGACCATCACATCGCTCTCGGCCTTGCCCTGGGTGTGCTCTAAGCCTGCGTCTGAGGGGTCACCTAGTCTACCTCTTTGCCCTTGTTCTTACGCCCTCCATAGTCGTAGCTCCTCCCTGGGGATGGCCATTCACCCCATGATCTCTGCCCCCACCCAAGCCCACGCTTAGGGACCTGGTGCTCTCTCTCCAAGGTAGTAAGCCTTTCTCCTCCCTAAGTCCCTGCTGACCCCATCTCTGCCTCAGATCGCTGGGCCCTCATCTGCTCCCCTCCAGGTGATGAGGCAAACATCCTATTTCCCTCTTACTGGGTTTTGGGACTTTCTACCCCATCACAGCTACTGGCATTTTGCTGACTCCCTGGCCCCTGCACGGAACGCGGTCCCCTCAGGGATCCCGCACCCACCCACCACCTGCTGTAGCGTCTCTGCATCCCTGTGTCCCCGTCCACAGGTGTCGGTGCTGACTGGCATCATCAAGATCAGCCTGAAGACACTGCTGGAGTGCGTGCGGCTGCGCACCTTCGGGCGTTTCGGGCTGCAGCAGGTGCAGGTGGACTGCCACTTCCTGCAGCTCTATCTGTGGCGCTTCGTGGCCGATGAGGAGCTTGTGCACCTGCTGCTGGACGAAGTGGTGGCTTCAGCTGCCCTGCGCTGCCCGGACCCAGTGCCCATGGAACCCAGTGTCGTTGAGGTCATTTGTGAGCGCGGCTAGGCTCCGTCACGGCCTTACACGGGCTTGCCCAGTCGCCCCAATCCTCCCATCCCCTGGTCTGCTGCCCCGGCGGCCCTTCCCCTCAAGCTCTGCCTACTGCCTAATAAAGTCGTGCTGTCTCCTCCTCTGTGTCGCTTGCGGGGAGGCGGGGCGGGACTTGGAGGACTGGGGTGGAGCTGTGAGCCTGCATGAGACTGCAGAGGCGGCTTTGGAGGTGCTCGCGTTGGTCTCGCCCCCGAGAGCCGATTGGCTGACCCGCTGGGCCCAGGATGGGCCGGGGGCGGGTCCATTTAAAGAGCTCGGGACAAAAGCGGTCGCTGTCTGCTGCTCAGACAGGTGCAAGCCCAGCTGGGCTCGGTCCTCCTCGGCAGCGAGCCGGTCTCCTAGGGGATGGGGTGGGCTGTGTTTCCTTGACAGACGTTTGAGAGGTTCCAACCGCCAGCGCAGCGGAGACCATGGCCTCTCCTCAGGGTTCTCGGGCCCCGCTGGAATTCGGAGGACCCTTGGGTAATGGGGCACAGAGAGGGGGTACTTTCAAGGTCTGAGACTTAGAGGGAGAACTGGAGGGATCGGAGGGTGAAAGACTTTGAGGGGTGTCGGGAGGCAGTGGGATCTAGGGGTTTGCAGGGGAGTGTCTGGAGAAGGGGTTGCAGAGCTGGGGATTTGTGCAGTGAACTGGGCCGACTGGGGGAAACGAGCGGAGTCCTCGAGGGGAGCAGGATAGAAGTCAGAGAACGGGGACCAAGGCCTGAGAACTGGATATGGAAGATGGCAGTGGGAATGCCGAGGGGGCCCTGGATACGACCGGGTGTCTGTGGGGGTCGGAGAGCGGACCCCTGGACGCGATCGCCCCCTTCCCCAGGCGCCGCGGCGCTGATGCTGCTGCTCCCGGTCACTATGTTCCACCTGCTACTGGTGGCCCGCTCGGGCCCGGCGCGCCTCCTGGGCCCACCCCCCTACCTGCCGGGACTGGAGGAGCTGTGGAGCCCGTGGGCGCTGTTGCTCTGTCTCACCTGGCTCGGCCTGCAGGCGGCGCTCTACCTCTTGCCGGCACGCAAGGTGTGGCCTCTGCTCGCGAACGCGCGGGGGAGGCGGCGGAGGGTGGGGGCTCCGCCAGAAGGAAGGCCCCCCTCAACCCTTATCAGAACCGCTTTGTGCCCGCAGGTGGCTGAGGGGCAGGAACTGAAGGACAAGAGTCGACTGCGCTACCCCATTAACGGTGCCTGGAGGCTGGGTCCTTGCGTGGAGCTGTGGGTTTGGGGGAGGAGCCCCAGGCCCAATGGGAAGGTCATGGAGATGCGCCCACGACCCCAAACTCTGCTTTTACGCCTCTTTTACGCCCAGTACAGATATAGGGGGTTTCATTGGTCCTCTCCACACCCCTCCTTCCTCCATTCCTAGCACTTGCTGCTACTCAGAGAAGTGGCTAGGTCTGCGACCTCCCTTTAGGGTGTAGGGGGGCGGGCGTGGGGGAGGTGGAGGGTCTCAATCCCAGGACACTTAGGGTGTGTGTGTGTGTGTGTGTGTGTGTGTGTGTGTGTGTTTAGGGGTGGGGCGTGGGGGAGGTGGAGGGTCTCAATCCCAGGACACTTAGGGTGTGTGTGTGTGTGTGTGTGTGTGTTTAGGGATGGGGCTTGGGGGAGGTGGAGGGTCTCAATCCCAAGACTCACCTTGTGCTGTTGTTCAGGCTTCCAGGCCCTGATGTTGACAGCCCTCTTGGTGGGCCTGGGGGTGTCAGCGGGGCTGCCCCTGAGCGCACTCCCGGAAATACTCTTGCCCTTGGCATTTGCGGCCACCCTCATCGCCTTCATCTTCAGCCTCCTTTTGTATCTGAAGGCTCTGGTAGCCCCTGCCTCAGCCCTGGCACCTGGGGGGAACTCAGGTGAGAGGAGTCCCAGTTGGGTAAGGATAGAGGCAGATGTGGGTACTGGCTTGCACCTTCACCCTCCATTATTCTCCAGGCAACCTCATTTACGACTTTTTCCTGGGAAGGGAGCTCAACCCACGCATCTGTTCCTTTGACTTCAAATATTTCTGCGAACTGCGGCCTGGCCTCATCGGCTGGGTATGCTGGGCATGGCTAAGTGGGCCTCCAACCAGGGGGAGGGGTGGGATGGGTGAGCAGGGCAGGGCAGGGCCAGAATTGTGCTGACATGTCATTAATCAGTCCACAAATATTTGTTGAGTCCATCATGTGCTCTAAGCACAGCTCCAGGTACTGGGAGACAAAAGAGAAACATAGTTACAGGGAAGAAAAAAAAAAAAGTCTGTCTTCATGAAGCCTACATTCTAACAGGAATAAAATATGTCACATGTGAGGGGATGCTATGAGGAAAAAGCATAGAGGGAATTAGGAGAAACAATTTTAAATAAAACTGTCAAGTGCAAAATCTATTTCGAAGAGATGATTCTGTGCTGCTAGAGGTCAGAACGGTGCAGAACTTCAAACTCATCAATGGACTTAGCAACCTATCCATCGTTGGTGGCCTTGACAACAGGCCAACTGTGTTTTTTGTTTATAATCACCCATACTGGTCTGTGGTCACGATTTCCCGAAGGGTCTCTTGGGCAAGATCCCTGTCACCCTGGAAATTGCTTCATCCAGAGGCAGGAGGAATGCTGAGTGCCCATCCGGGGCCTGGATCGTGGCCTTCGAGGCTATTTCCTCATGTGTGAAATGGAGTAAAGTGGGAGCTTCCTCCCAAGATGATGGTGAGGATTAGAATTGGTAGCCTGACTGACCGCACCAAGCCCAGTGCTACAGAATGGGGTGCTCAGTCCACACTCGATGCCAGCTAGTCGTTATCGAGCACTTACTATGGCCAAACACATTGTGTTGAGCCCTGCACACATTACGTCCATGATTATCTCCATTTTCTACGTGGAGATAGGAAAGGAGGCTTTAGAGAGGGTGAGCAGCTTGCCCAGGTGGCAAAGCTGAGATTCCAAACCAGGTCTGATCTAACTCTCAAGCCTGAAGTGTCCAGTTGCTCCCTATGCTGCGCTCCCAAAGAGAACACTGCAGGACAAGGCAAGAAAAAACAGGTCAGGAGGTGGACAGATGCAGTCTCTCTGCCCCTGAGGACACGGCTGGAGCCACTCAACACAGGCCTGGAGAGTTAGTGACGGAGAGCTGAGACAAGGGGACAGGCTGGTTGCTGCCTTTCCAGGCGCTGTCACCTTTGTAGAAATGGACTGGGGATGGACTACCCTGTCTCACCCTCCGCCTAACCCCCAGGTCCTCATCAACCTGGCCTTGCTGATGCAGGAAGCAGAACTTCGGGGGAGTCCCTCACTGGCCATGTGGCTGGTCAACGGCTTCCAGCTCCTGTATGTGGGTGATGCCCTTTGGTACGAGGTGAGGCAGGACAGGGCCGGGGAGGCAGGGGAGGGTGCCTGAGGCCTTTGCGGGGACTGAGCCAGTGTGTCTGGGTCCTGTCCCTGCAGGAGGCAGTCCTGACCACCATGGACATCATCCATGACGGATTTGGCTTCATGCTGGCCTTTGGGGACCTCGCCTGGGTACCTTTCACCTACAGCCTGCAGGCCCAGTTCCTGCTGTATCACCCACAGCCTCTGGGGTGGCCCCTGGCCTCATTCATCTGCCTCATCAATGGTCAGTCGGGAAGGAGCAGCATTCCCCTTCCTCCTTTCATTATTTATTGAGCACCCCTGGGTAGGTGCTAAGCCTCACATGCTTCTTTAAAGCTAAGGGCTGGGTCCTCGGTCTCCTGGCAGATTGAGTCTAGGCTGTGGGTAGTTGGTCAGGGTCAGATGGAAGGCCCCTGACCGCCGGCTCATGCTTTCCCTCCAGCTGTTGGTTACTACATCTTCCGTGGAGCCAATTCTCAGAAAAACACCTTCCGAAAGAATCCTTCTGATCCCAGAGTGGCTGGTGAGCTGGATTTCTGGGATGCTGAGTGAGATGGGGCGGCTGGACTTCCAAGGGTTCCCCCATCCCGCTATGTGTCTTTCTCCAGACCTTGAGACCATCTCTACAGCCACAGGGCGACGGCTGCTGGTGTCTGGGTGGTGGGGTATGGTCCGCCATCCCAACTACCTTGGAGACCTCATCATGGCTCTGGCCTGGTCCTTGCCGTGCGGTGAGTGACTTGAGAGGGGCCGCAAGTGTGTGTGTGTGTCGGGCCAAGGTAGAGGATGCCCAGTCTGGGTGCGGAATGGAGAACAGGGCTGCACCCCAGGGGAGAGAGTAATCAGGAAGCTGGGGATGCACCCAGGCTGTGGCTGGGCAGACCTCTGGGACAGCCTAGCGTGCCAGCTCTCCCTGCAGACTTTGGCCTTTTCCGTATTGAGCTGATGCCCCCCCGAGAGCCACTAGCGGCAGAAACGTTTGTGAACCGGTGGGCTGGCTGAGTGGTCAGAAGAACCCCTTTCCCCACAGGGGTGTTCCACCTGTTGCCCTACTTCTACCTCCTCTACTTCACTGCGCTGCTGGTGCACCGTGAGGACCGGGATGAGCGGCAGTGTCTGCAGAAGTACGGCCTGGCCTGGCGCGAATACTGCCGGCGTGTGCCCTACCGAATCGTGCCCTACGTCTACTGAAGCAGCTCCAGACACCCCAGGTGGGGGCACGTGCCCGCCCAGCTGCCAGCACACCTGGCACCAGGAGCCTGCATGCACCCGGGACACAAGGGCCTGTACCCTACCCTGCCCTGAGCTCCAAAACACGGGGATGAACAGCCTGATAGGTGGCTGGAGCAAGGGGGAAATGAAGCCAGTGCTCCAAAATGGAGTGGGGGGAAGGGGCTGCTCTTCCTCCTTAGATAAACAGCTGGAATCCTTGGTGCTGCTTCTGCTCCTTTCTGGGGCCAGGCTGTTTAAAGACTGGCTGGGTCAGCCCCGATCAAGGAGAAGCTGACAGGTTGGTTGTGGGCCCAAGAGTCTGGGGGACGGGGGCACAAGAGCCATCACTCAGAAATGGGCACTGGTGACAGGGCAGAGCAGTCACAGCTTTATTGACGACAAAGGGTTCAGCTGGGGAGCTCCTCAATGAGAGTCCTCCGGGCAGGTGGCAGGGGGCCTCCCCAAAGCTGCTCCAGCTCCCCCGTGAGGGCTGCCACCTCCTCGGCAGCCACAGTGTGGGCTCGGTGGGCCGTGGCACAGTCTAGAGCCAGGGGTGTGAGGGCGTCCTCATTTTCGTTGGTCCAAGACAGAAGGAACTGGCATTTCTTTCGGGCTCGGTAGAGGCGATCTCGTTCTTCGGGGGCCACAGCTTGTTTCCGGGCCCGGCCCAGGGTCTGCGCCAGGTCCCCCAGTGCGGCCAGCGTGTAGCTTTTCTGGTTGGCCGGGCCCTCACCCAGCAGGATGCGGGCGGCCTCGCGCATGGCACCCCGTGTGCCCAGAGGTCCGGGGGGATGCTCGCCTGCTTCCAGCACATGGGCTGCGGCCTGCAGGGCTTCCTCGGCAGAGGCGAAGACCTGCTGGGCGCCGAGGGCTCCGGAAACGCCGAGCAGTGTGGCACAGAAGTCCGAGAGCAGCGCCTCGTCGCCACCGTGATACAAGGCCAGAGTGTGTGCGTAGGCAAACAGCACGTTCGGCAGCTGGAAGCGCACGAGCGGCGACGTCCGGCCCCTGCTCAGGCTGGCCAGCGCGGGGATCCGGGTGGGCACGGCGGGAGGGCAGGCCCCGGGGAGGTCTCCAAGAACCGGTTCGACGGCCGCGGGCTCATCTCTCACGGGTTCCGGCGGCATCCTCGCGGGGGAGGGCTCCAGTTCCTCGGCATCACCGCGTGGGGCATCACCCAGTTCCTCCAGAAGTCGCGGAGCGGCCCCGCGACCCCACCACCATGGCCGCCAGGGGGGCAGCAGCCGCCCGGCCTCGCCTCGGCTCAGGAGCCGCTCGAAGGCCACCTTCTCGGCCGGGGCCAGCCGCTCCCAGAGTCCTGAGAGGCCGCCGGGCGCCGGGCCAGGTCTGAGGCCTGCGTCCCCGGGCTCATCCTCGGTCTCACGTTGCTGACGCAGCCGGCACAGGGCGGTGGCCAGGCGGCTGGGCGAGGCGCTGCGGCCGCGCAGTTCTCCCAGCACCTGGTCACGGTAGAACTCTTCAGCGCAGGTGCCATGCGCCCGGTAGCAGCGCAGCGAGCAGTAGGGCACGTTACAGCGAGGGCAGGTGTAGCGAGCCGGCTGGGCCTCCCCAGTGGGGCAGAAACCACAAGGCCCGGCCGGCTCCATGGTAACAAGGGCAGCACACCGCCAACGAACGCACACGCGCCGCAAATCGGAAGTTCCCGGCGCTTCTCGGTTACTTCCGCCTTTTTGCGGACGGAGCGCTTCGTCAAAGCTCTTCCCGGCAGTTTCCGGCCGCATTCGGAGGTCAAGCCACGCCCCCCAGCTGACCCGACAAACAGCCTAGGAGCCGTGGGTGAGGTAGCCCCGCCCTGCGCGTTGGGAGCGTAGGAAAAGTGCGTCTGCCGGGAGCTCGGTCGGTACCAGCCCGCCCCCTAGTGGTTGCTTTTATCATCATAAAGCGCTTTGGTAAAACCCAATCTGGACTAAAGTTGGTGAAGGACAGGGAAGCCTGAAGTGCTGCTGTCTATGGGGTCGCAAAGAGTCGGACACGACTGAGCGACTGAACTGAACTGACCTACTAGTACTGGGCCACTAACTGTGCCAAGTCGATGGGAGATGTGGCGTCCCTGCGCTGGCGGGGCAGCCATTCTACTAGGGAAGAATGGAAGGAGAGTAAAAGGAAGACCAAGGAGGGGTACTTGGCCTAGACAGGGTGTGTTGGGGGGAGTTCCCCTGTGGAGGAAGCAACATTAACAAATATTTGAGCTCCTCCCTGACTTCCAAAGAAAATACACCGAAGAGTAAAATGAGATCGGGTACCTGTCCTAATGGAGCTGAGTTTGTGGTAGACTGGGGGTGACTCACCAACTGTGCCAAAAGCTGTGACGCCTCGATTTATGGCATCCCTGAAAGCTCTGGTTCTCTGGTGCCTCACCTTACTCATATCCAGTCCCACAACTAGTTAGTTCTACCTTTAAAATACCTTGTCTTTATTTCAATATGGATCATCTATTTCCCTACGAAGATCTGGATGAATTTGAAGAGTCTGCTCATTTTTGCATCCTCCCTTCCCAGGTGTCGCTAGTGGTAAAGAATCTGCCTGCCAATGCAGGAGACGCAAGAGACAGGGGTCTTCAACCCCTGGGTCAGGAAGATCCCCTGGAGGAGGAAATGGCAACCCACTCCAGTATTCTTGCCTGGAAAACTCTTATGGACAGAAGAGTCTGGCAGGCTACAGTCCATGGGGTCGCCAATAGCCGGACGTGACTGACAGTGCACACACCCCCACAGTGCCCCTGGATGCCTTTTCTTCAGTTAGATAACACCAGCCTAACTGGTTTCCTTTTGCCAGTCCTCCAGAAAAGTCGGCCAGAGAAAGTAGATCACAAGTCATATCCCAGCAGGCCCTAAAAACCCTGACCTGCACTTGGACTGACACCAAATTCCTCTTCACATCTGACAAGACCCTGCAGGATCTGCTACACACCGCTGCAGAGTTCTCCTGGCTGAGATTCACCATCTCACCACTTAATCATTTCCTGTTTAAGGTCTCACATATCCCATCCTCCGAGACCTCCTAGGGTAGTTATCTGTCCACCACTCACTCCCTCTTTCATTACAGCACCCTGCTTACTTTCTATGACCACAACACTTGTAACTGCTTTTTTCCTCACAAGAAACTAAACTCCTAAAAGAGATGGGGCCAGTGTCTTTCTAGAAAGTTCACTATAAAAGACAAAAATAGCCTATACGTTTGTGTACTTTTCTAGATGGCAGGAGCTGATCTAAACACTTTATATCCTTTGATCCTCAAAAGCAACTTTCAAGAGAAGATAGCAAGGACTTCCCTAGTGGACCAGTGGTTAAAACAACACTCCCAATGCAGGGGGCTCAGGTTAAATCCCTTGGTCAGGGAACTAGATCCCTCATGGTGCAACCAAAGTTCCCCATGCAGCTGTGAAGATCTGGGAGATGGCGGCAGTGGACTTCTCTGGCTGTCCAGTGGTTAGGACTCAGTGCTTTCACTGCCAGGCCTGGATTCGAGCCCTGGTCGCCTGGTTGGGAAACCAGAATCCCTTAAGCTCAACACAGTAAAAAAAAAAAAAAAAAAAGAAAAGAAAAGAAAAAAAGCCAGCCAGCCAGTGAATAAATGGAACAATTATCCAGACTCAAGACAGTCCAAGTCTAGAGCCTAAGGTCTTTACCCCATAGTATGCTGTATCCCAAGAACCAGGAGGTTCAAAAACCTTAGCAGAATGAATGAATGTGTATGCATGTATTTCTAGGAAACTTTAATCAGCTCCAGATAACTCCATTTCTGGGAACACTGAACCCATCAACCACGCAACCTCACCTGTGAGGTCTATGATTAGGTTAGCAAGGCCAGTCAGGAAATCACAAGCGATCACTGTAGTGCCAATGTGATCAGGCAACACTTTCTAAAGCTAGAGTAGACCAGATTCCTGACCTGGACTCCAATAAGGCCACACCTATTCCAAGTTCGGAGAAACACTAGACTGATATTCCCCTAAGGGCTGGCATCTGTGGTTACCAATTTTCACAGGAAGTTTTTAAAAACATGTTTACCATTCTTCCACTCTCGTCCAGTCACTGAGTTCACAATGCTAAGAAACCGAACCGAGGCCTGTTCATACCCCTAGAAACCACATCGTTCCCTCAGGCCCTGGAAATGAAGATGAAACAATGGCATGACTGGGTTAAGTGGCTTTATTAGAGAAAGCCAAGACTACAGAGGACTTAGGAGTTGGCATTAGGGCCCTTCTTCTTGCCAAAGGTGGGCACAACATTGACAAAGCGCCGGTTGTACTGCATACGCCTCTTGGCCCTGCCCGTCTTCTTCTTCTTCTTCTCTTGCTTGGCCACCTGGGAAAAGGGAGGGATGATCAGACCTAGGTTGCCTCTTCTAGGCCTTCCCTCTGGCTCATTGCCACGTACGGAGAAACCGAACAGGGCAAAAGCCCAGGGTTTTGGCTTAGCTGTGCCAGAAAAAACAAAATCCAAACACCACCACTAATACTCTCACTTACCTTGGGAGTCTGACCTCTCACTTTCCCAGCACGGGCCAGGGAACCATGGACTTTACCTGTAGTGGGAAAGGAGGACAGCAAGCATTTAGAACAAGGCACCACCCAACAAAATCCTTTCTCCCTCAACTCAAGCTTTTAAAGGCAAGAGGGGCCCAAGAGGAAAGGAAAACAAAGTCATAGAGATTTGAACTCTGACCAAGAATGTCTAGTCTGGTACATTCTGGCGTGTCACTTCAGAATTTTCTAGCCCCTGACTTTAAACAAGACCTAAGGATGCTTCGGGAGATAGTGAAGGATGGGGAAGCCTAGTGTGCTACAGTTCATGGGGTCGCAAAAAGTGGGACACCCTTAGCGACTGAAGGACAAAGAGCACTTTGGTGATCTGGTCTGACCTCCCAGTTTTAGCGAGGAAACTAGGACACAGACAAGGGTCTATCTGGTAAGTGACTGAAACAGAACTACACTCTGGCTCAGTCTCTCATGCACCGCTCAAAAGTTCCTTCTGAGGCAGGTAAACAGGAAGAACCACGCTGGATTGATGACCCACTCTACACCCATAAGCTTAGAAGCGGTTCAAAAGACAGTCCTCCCCAACTCACCTCCAAGCATGCGGCCGGCTACTTCCAGAGTGCTCAGAGCCTCCACGCCACACTGGCCCAGAGTAGCCTCATCCTCTAGGGGCGTGCCAGCCAGGAGCAGGACTTGATCTTCTGGAGCGATGCCCTCCAACGAAGCTACATGAGCCTATGGAGAACAAGGTTGAGCGTTCCCGCAAGGAGCGAGGGTGAAGAACACACACAACCCAAGAGGACACCAGGGAGTCTTACCTTGATCTGGGCGACCGTCTCCTGGCCGGTCACCTCGAGAGTGTGTAGCTCCTGGGCGCGGACAAAGAGCTGCATGTTGGCGACTGAAAAAAAGATAGGGAGGGGTGGTTCCTAAGAGAAGAAATACTCTGGGAGAGAGGAGGATCGGTAAATGGGTGGGCGGCCGGGGACGACTGCGCCGGGAAGTAGGTGGTCTCGGGGTCTCACGTGGGTAAGGCCCGAACTGCCAGGGAGGACCGACGGGGATCAGCCCCAAGAACAGTCCCTCGTTCCCTGTTTTTCCCGCATCTTCTAACCTCGAGGCCAATCTGCTATTAAGTCCTTCCGATCCACCCGTAGCCCAACTCTTACCTAGATCGCGGACAACGCTGCCGCTACCGCGAAGATGGAGTCGAGAAAGAGGAAGGAGCGAGGGCGCGCACGTCCTCTCCGCCTGCTGCGTGTCACGTCACTGAAGAGCGACCGCCAAGGCCTCTGATATTTGTACCGCCCGAGGCCGTTCTGGCTCCGCCTCTTTATGATTGCGCAGGCGTCTTCTCGGTCCTGGGCGGGGCTAACAGGGAGGGGCGGGAACCAGGCTGGTTGCGCGCGCAGAAAGCTAGTTAGGCGACAGTTCAAGATGGCGGCGACTATGTTTCGGTTTGTGTGGAGGGGCTGGAGAGCCGGTGTCCCGCCGGGCTGCGGATTACGGCGTCTGGTGAGAAAGCTGATCCTGGAGCTGGGGGCAGAGGGCTAGGTGTGAGGCTCACTGTGTGCCTTGTAGTCTAAAAACTGCGTCCCTCCCTAGGGGGCACTTTTCTGGAGCTCAGATACAAGATTGACAGAGAAGGTTGCAGGGCCTGGAGCGCGTTTCCGAATGTGGGGCTTGAAATATGATTGGAGGACAACCTGAGTTAATTAAATTAACAGGATTGAAATATGATTGGAGGACAGCTTGAGTTAATTAAATTAACAGGACCACTTGAGTTAATCAACACATCCGACTCTCGCTGCCTAGTTTTTTCTGTTTTTGGCTGCCGCCTTTTTTTTTTTTTTAATTTGAAGAACCCGGTCCAGAGGGTGAGGATTGGCCCCAGATCATTGGCGACACTTTTGGGAACCTAGGACTCAAGATATATAGGCTGCTTCATCTTTTTATTCTCATTGTAACTCTGGGAGCCCAGGCTTTCTGTTGGGAGAAGTATGGAAGGACAGACTGTAATGTGACCTAAGGTATATTGTTTGCTAATGTCTTAATCTATCTTGGATGTATATAGGAGGTAGTAAAAGCCCTAACTTATCGAATTAAAAGAATTAAGTGAAAACATGACCCCTAAGCACTTAGTGCCTGGTTGTGTCCATATGAATTTGAGCGTGAAATGTTCCAGGTGAGGGAAGGTCACTTGAGATGAGTGAGGGTGGGAAATTATCAGGATTGCTAAAGTCCCTAACCCAAAGGTAGAATATTTCAGTAGAATCTTCAGAGGAAACGAAAATATTGAAAAATGCTGGATTGGTCAGACCTAGGGTTACTCTTTCCAGAGGTATACACACACTTTCCAGAGGTATACACACACTTCTCATTTGAGTCCCACAAAATTCCTGAGAGGCAGGCCCTTCTGAGTTCCTGACTTGTACCCTTTCTTGTTCAGTCGGTAAGTCGTGTCCCACTCTGCGACGCCATGGACTGCAGCACACACCAGGCTTTGCTGTCTTTCACGATCTCCTGGAGTTTGCTCAGATTCATGTCTGTTGAGTCCGTGGCACTCACCATCGTATCCTCAGCCTTGTACCCTGAGGGTAACCCTGTATCCTCAGACTTGTACCCTGCAGCCTGGCAAACTCAAGTCTGGTGCTTTCCTACTTCCTGACCCCAGGAAAGGGGTAGCAGTGCAGTGATCGGTCTTTTATTTATACTATTTAAACTCCAGCCTTTTGTTTATACTATTCTCTTTGCCTTTAATGTTCCCTTTTTCTACTTGACTGAAGTTCTGCCAGCTGATGGAGAGATTTTTTTTTTTTTTCTCAGAGCCAGACCCAGGGGACTCCTGATTACCCCGGCTTCCTAGAGTCTGTGGATGAATACCGTTTTGTGGAGCGCCTGTTACCCCCCACCAGCATCCCAAAGCCCCCAAAGCATGAACATTATCCCACTCCTTGTGGTTGGCAGCCCCCTAGAGGTGAGCTGGGTGATGGGGATGGCTTGAAGGCTGCAGGGAAACATCCCCCTCCCTAGTGGTCAGTCTGCCCTGGCCCAGGCTCTTGACTCCCCAGAGGGTTATATTGAGATCACTCAGAGCTAGCATCTTAGGTTCAACAAAGGGCCGGGGATTGGATGCCTGTTTTAGTAGGACCCATCCATTCACACTGTTGGGGTGAGGTCTTCTCATGTGGGAAAAGTGAAGCATAGAGAGATGACCCAAAAACTTCCACCCCAGCCATAATTGAGAACATAGCTTGGGAGTTGGGCAGTTCTGTGTCCAAGTTTGGTTTTGCCATGTATTGCCGGTATGATCTAGTTGCTTAGCTTCTCCCAACCTTAGTTTCAGCAAAATAGAGATCATCTGCTCAGCACATAAAGTGTATTGTGCAGAGCTTGGCCTGTGCTAGGTATTCAGTTCTTGTAAATCGCCATCCCTTTGTGCCAGATTGATTTTAGCCTCCCTGACCAAGTGGAGAAGGGCAACGATTGGCTCCAGAGGGAGACCCAAAGACCCAGGGAGGCATAGCCCCGACTTCATTTCTTCTTTAGCACCTGCTGGTGCTGGGCCTGTGCTGGGCCTTGAGGTACCAGTGTGAACAAGCTGATCCTGGCACTAAACTTAGGGAAAGAGCAGGTTTCCTGATCTGAAGTCTGGAGGTGGCTTTGCCGTTGGGCTCACTGACCCTGTACACACTGAGGAGAAAGGCGAGGTGCGAGGACGTCTGAGGACGTTTGACTTACCCCTGTCCCTCTGTCACAGACCCCCCACCCAACCTGCCCTACTTCGTGCGGCGCTCTCGGATGCACAACATCCCAGTCTACAAGGACATCACGCATGGAAACCGTCAGATGACTGTGATCCGGAAGGTGGAGGGGGACATTTGGGTAAGTGGGTGGGTAGGTCAGGGTCCAATTGTGATCTTTCAGGGCTGAAGGGACAGAAGCCTCCGGAGAGAAGGGTCTCCTGACCAGGTCTGATCCGTCATCTTCCCCCAGGCCCTGCAGAAGGATGTGGAAGATTTTCTGAGCCCACTGCTGGGGAAGACACCTGTCACCCAGGTCAATGAGGTGACTGGTACCCTTCGGATCAAGGGCTACTTTGATCAGCAGCTCAAAGCCTGGCTCCTGGAGAAGGGCTTCTGATGCCCAGCTGAGCAGCCTCCATGACAGCATCCCCCTCAGACTGGAGTCCCGGGGATCCCAGGAGGAGGGAGGAGGCTGTTGGAGCAACAAGGAAAGAGGGGGTACAGAGACCAGGGCTGAGGGCTTTGGAACAGGCCTTGCATGCATAGAGGAGGAAATGGGACTCTGTGTGGGTGCCAGCACTGGGGGAGGGCTGTCTAACATTGGAGACCCGGCAGAAACAGCCAAGCTAGAGGGGAGTGTTAATTGCCCCTCTTCCCCACTTTGGCGTGATCCTGCTCTCCCTTCATTGGAGCTCCTTGACTTCAGCTACTCAAGCTGTAGAGGTTGTTAAGTGCCCCTGTGTCGAAAGCAATAGCCCAGCCTGGTTTACTGGAGGGTAGCCCAGGGCAGACCCATTGGGCACATGTCTTCCTTGGCCCACAGACCTTCACTGCTACAAAAAATCCCTGAGCCCTTCTAGGTCAGACCTGGCTTGGTAGAGGCTACAGAGAATCCAGGATGATTCATACACAGATCCTGGAGATCTTCATTTCCAAGTGCCATGCACGTCAGACCCTGGGCTCATTCCTTTTTCCCATGGAGAGGTTAAAAAGTGGCCTCCATCTCATTCTATATTAGAGTTGGGCCTGACTGGGTTTCCAGCTCCAGGAAGCTAAGTGATTAGCTGGCCTGCAGGGCTCCTTGAGAGTTCCTGGCGCAGCCCACAGCCATCCTTTCCAGGTTGCTGACCTACTATCAAGGCTGGACAGGGTGCTTGAGGCAAGAAGATACTGAACTTTTGTCCCTATCGTCCTATCCTGCCCCAGCCAAGGAACCTTCACACTTGCCCCACCTTGGGAGTCCTAAAGGCCAGAGACCTGAGATCCCACCCTACCCCCACCTCAGCATCAAGCTGGCTCAAGACAGGATTCAAAGCATGGCTCCCCTACTTGCTCTGACCTCAGGCAGGGTAGTTACCCTCTCTGGGGTTCAGTTTCTTCATATGTAAAAAGGGTATATTTTCTGAAGACCTTAATAATTCAGCACTGTGCCCAAGGACAGTACTGCCTTGTATAAATAAACCCACAGATTCCAGGCCACTCTCAAGTCTACAACCCGAGTTTAGAAAAAGAGGGAATGTGGCACACCAATGCTATCACACCAGTTCCACCAGTCATTAATGCAAGTTTTTATTTAGCTGTATATACAATTTAAGCTATTAAAATTTGTACAATATTTACAAATTAAATAATCATCTGAAACTGTCTCCAGCAACTTTTGTAACATAAAACCAAGGGGAAAAAGACAGGAGCAGGCAAGGCCTTGGCTCCTGTGGGCCCTACCTGGCCCAGAGCCTTTTCTAAACTTGAAAGATGAGGAGCTCAGCACTCCTGCTCCCCTTTCCTGGGGTCAGGCATTCCAATTCAAAATTTAAGCCAGAAGACATAGCAAGGAAGTAACTCCCTTTCTTCTAAACTCAAGAAAAATTCTGCAAGTTAAGAAGTGGCCTTTCTGTAGGTTCTGAGGCTTGCAGTGGTTCAGAAGCAGACACCTGAGCTCTCAGCCTAGAGTGAGGCTGCCTGGTGCCTGCGGGGTGAGACTGAAGTCTCACCTTCAACAAACTACAGGGAGAAAAGGCCCAGGGGCGAGGGGCAGAGCAGGGCCCCTCAGCGCAGTCTGCCCGTCCCCCCAAGATACTCCTTTCCCTGAGTTGTGTGGCTGCCAGTAAGACATCAAAGTGCCACAGGGCACAAAGGGCACAGCAGACCACCGCAAAGAGCTTCCGCAGAGTTTAGGTAGGAAAAGAGGTTAGGTGCCAGTCTTGGCGGGCGGGCCCAGGAACAAGTTCCTGGCCTGCCTCCAGCCCCTTGAGTCCACACTCGGGAACCAGAGCTAATACTGTTCGGCACTGCAGCGTGACTCCACACACAAGGGGGGCTCAGAGGGGCTGCCCCTTCTCCCAGAAGGGCGCTGGGGGGTCAGAGGGCATCTCAGATGCTGCACCTTCCTGCCTTCACGGGCCCAGCAGAATACAGGGCTGAAGGGTTGGAGAGGAAGCCTGAAGTGACCCCAAATCCCCGTGGCTGCAAGGGGACTGTAAGGGCTGCAGCTGGCGGGGGCCTCCAGCCTCTTCCCGCTTGGTCTGGGGTGCCGCCGCCTCCGCCGAGCCGGGGGTTACTGCTCCCCGGGGCAGGGATGGAGGGGGCTGGCACTTGGTGGCAGGATGTATCCCAGCGAGGGCTGCCCGAGAGGGGGCAGGTCGAGACTGGGGCTCTGTCAGTGGGCAACAGGGGACTCCAGCTTCTGTAGACGGCGGCGGCGCAGCTCCGCTGCATCAGGCTCCCCATCTTCAGACAGCTCCTCGGTCCCTGCTGACTCAGGAGCTGGGGACAGAGAGGTCCAGAGGTGGAACCCAGACGAGTCCCCTGGCCCACTCCCCGCGGGCTGACCGCAACTACCTGAAGGCTTTTCAGGCTCAGGGGCTGGTGGGGAGGCTCCTGGGGATGGAGTGGTGGCTTCAGAGCTGGGGCTGCTGGTGGAAGAGGTGGCAGCAACAGCGGTAGGGGCAGTCTCCTCAGTGGGGTTAGCTGCGGTGGCAGGCCGGGGGGGCCTAGGAAGAGAAGGGACAAGAGGAGGGTGTGGCATCCTGGCCTGACTAGATAGACTGTGCATTTGGTCAGCCTGGCAGGGTGAAGTCCAGCACCGACGAGGTCACCAGCAGACGCCAGTGAGCACGTGTGACTCCTTGAAATTCTGTACCACAGACCGTAAACCACGTACAGGCAGGGACTGCAGGCCGTGTTCAATGTCACACTGCCGAGTCCCCATCTGAGGTGCCAGGCACCTTCCAGACCAACTAAGACAGTCCACCAAATAACCCACAAAGCACACGAGTCTCAGACTCAAGCTCCCCTCCAAGTCTGTACCGACATTGCTGGATGCCAAGCACTCTGTACACGTTCCCTGCGAATAGGAATTAAAACACCTCTATTCAAATAAGGTAATGCAAGTCACAAAGTGACTGAGTGACAGGATCAGGACTTGAACTCGGACCAGGCTAGGTAAAGGTGACTTTATCTGCTATCTCAGATCAAGGGCAGTGATTCCCAAGTCAAAGTGTTACCCTGTGTCAAGAGGGTGTACATGATAAAACTGAAGTACCAGGAATTATGAGTAGTCTGACTTTAGGAAAGTATAAAGGAACAAGATTCAGGTCAGCTCTTTAATAAACCCCACTCCTCCATAGATCCAGACAGGCCTTGTGTAGGGGCAGGATAAAAAGACACCAAGAGCCCGGACACCTTGGGTGTGCCTACACCCAAGTGTGTAGGTAGGGTGTGTAGGTAGGGTGTGCCTACAGGTAGAATGCCTGAATGAACAGGTGTCAGAGGGCGGCAGGAGAAAAGGGCTGAGAGCCACCACTGGGGCCTTCTCTTGGCAGCCCCACACCCCCGCCGCCCGCCCTGGCCCCGGGTGTAGACGTACCCCAGGGAGGCGAGCACAGTGAGGTACTGGTTGATCTGCAGCATGGCAGCGTCCAGCAGCGTGTGGATGTTGCGCAGGCTCTGTAGCCGGGCCTCCAGGTGCTGTCGCTCATGGCCTTCCAGAGCCCGCAGCTCCTCTGGGGTCAACCCGGCAAAGCCTGCGGGAGGCACAGGCATCGGGGGGAAGGCTGAAGGGGGAGAGAGAAGCTCAGCCTGGGCTGCCTGGGCCTGACACCGCCCCCCTCCTCCCCAAACCACCCCTGGCGAGGCCCCACTTACCAAAGGGCGGAGGCAGGGGCATGCCCATCCAGGGAGGCGGGAAGGGGAAGCCGGGGGCAGGGCTGGCCTCCGGGGAGGAGGCAGGGCCAGGTGCTGGGGCAGAGGCGGCAGCAGCGGCTGTGGTTGTGGCTGCTCCACTGGGCCGAGAAAGGGCGGCTGAAGAGCAAGAACAGGAAGTCAGCAAGTGTTGACGGGCCTCTGCTTCCCTTCCTTCCATCCCCTGGCTGATGCGGTACCAAAAGGCTCACCTGCACTGGTGGACGGAGGGGCCGCAGCCTCTCCTGAGCCGGGGGGAGGTGGGACAGGTGGAAAGGGGCCCATGGGGGGCCACAGTGGGAACATGCCTGGAGGGAAGGGAGGCAGGAGGCCCTGGGGGACTGCAGAGAGAAGACTGGTGGTGAGAAAAGGTCCAAACAGAGAGATCCAGGTCGCAGGCAGGGGTCTGGATGTCCTCTGTCCTCTGCTCCCACAGGCCCTCTCTGAGCTCAGCACAGATCACTTGTGACTGCAGTCATCTATGTCTCTTCCTGTGACCAGCCCTCGTGGCCCCCCGACCCCCTCTAGAGGACAGGGACTGTTTCACCTCAGGATTTCCCATTCCCAGTCCAGGGCAAGTACCCAACAGTGTTGCACGGCCAGATGAAAGGGCCACTCACAGTTTGGGGGCTGGGGCAGGAGTGGTGGGGCGTGGGGGGCAGGTGGCGGCCCCTGATCTGCAGGCTCAGGGGGCGGCGGTGACTGGGTCGGCAGTGATGCCCGAAGGACATCCATACGGCAGGTGGGGCAGGTCTGCTGCCGCTGGAACCAGGAGCGCAGGCAGCTGGGGGTCAAGACCAGGCAGTGATTGGCAGGTCCCTGGGGGTCTGCCTCCCAGAGCCACTCCGGATGCCCAGGCTCCTGTGGGCCTCTCCCACCTGGTATGGAAAATGTGGTTGCAGGGCAGTCTCTTGGCACCAGTCACCATCTCTTCTCGGCAGATAATGCAGACATTGTCCATCGCCTGCAGTTCCTCTGGGGTGGCGTCTGGATACCTGGTCAGAACAGGTCAAGGGCACGTCAAGACCAGAGCTGGAGGCAGGGCACCCGCGGCAGAGCTTGGGCGAGCAGCTGGGACAGGCCCACTTACAGTGTGTTCATGTTGCGGATAGCTCGGCGAGACATGATGGCATCAGTCACAGCTTTCTTGAACTGCCTGAGAGGACAGTTTCAGTAGAGGAGGGAGACAGAGGGGGAGGGGTCGAAGGTGTGGCAGGGCCGGGCTAGGCTCACCTCATGGCCAGGTACATCGGCCGGATGGCGAAGAGAGGGAACGTGTGCACCTTGATCATGATGGTCATGAAAGCCATGTACAGCAGAACCTTGATGAAGCCTGGGCGTCAGGGGGACAGAGAGTGGCAGGTCACAGGACTTGGCGGGCAGGGCTGGGGACGCAGGTACGGGGTGGGGCGGTCCAGGCTCCTCTCACCTGTGAACAGCTCGGTGTAGAGCATGTACACAGCCTTGTTGTCCCAGGGGTTCTCGCTTTGGAGGTCCACAGAATGTAGCACATACTTGATGAAGATGGTGAGCACCATGGTCATCAGGATGGCGTACTGGGCGTGGGGTGGGGTAGGGAACATAAGAATGCAGCCCCTTGCTCCAGCCAAACTCTCCTACCCCAGGCCTGTGCACAGCGGAGTGCCACAGTACAAGCACCGGCTTGGACACCACCAGGGTCCTCCTCGCTGCTCCACTCACTAGCTGAGGTGACTTTCAGCAATTCACTAAACCACTCGGAACTCCAGTTTCTGTCAATTCAGAATTCTATCAATGACAGAATTAACTGCTCCTGTGTAACTGTTGCTTTGCTAATTAAAACAGATGCAGGTCAAGTGCTCAGCACAGGGCCCGGCATACAGAAAGCGCTCAACAAACATGAGCCACCATCGCAGGACATGCCTCTCCAGCTGTCCATCAAGCTAATTCCTTCTGTCCATTACAGCCAGCTCCTCTGGCATCAACTTCCAGGAAGCCTTCCCTGAGCAACAGGTCAGGGCTCCTCCACACATGCCTTTCTAGGCCTTACCCACTTACCCTTACTCACTTCTAGGAGTGAGTAGTGGGCAGGGCTGGGACTGACAGCTGCTCCTTGGTGGCCCACACAGGCTGGCCACAGAGCAGGTGCTCAGTAAAGGTTTGTGAAGTGATTCAAGGCACGTTTGTGAAGTGATTCAAGGCACGTGCAGTGCCACCTCAGGCTTGTCCTCCCAACCTCCCAAGCCAGTTTTACCTCAAAGCCAAACACCAGCTGCACAGAGGCCCCTCGGGTCAGGATGCTGTGATAGGCATGGCTGACGAAGAGGAAGTCCAGGATACCCAGGAGGAACATAAGGGCTGTGGGGACCCCCCAAATGGGAGGTTGGTGGGGTCAGCCCAGGGCCTGACAACCACTTCCTGCTCCAAGACAGCTCCCACCCTCAAGCCCACCATGGCCCCAGCCATCTAGTCAGGTGGGCATACTCCACTGAACCCGGTCCCCTGGGATCTCTGGTTCTGACTAAGGGCAGCCCAAGCTCCAGGTGAGGAGGCAAAGAGCTAATAAAGGGCCAGGCAGTTGAGAAGCCTTGGAGTGGAACAGGGCAGAGATGATGCAAATTAACTTCCTAAATTATCTTTCCTGTACAGCTGTGGGTGGAGCGGGCAGCCTGTGCTCTATGGTATGCTCCATGGTTAATGACTTTTCATGTTCCAGTCCTTCATGGTGCCTCTTCTCCCTCCAGCTCCCTCCTCTCCACTCCCGTGGGTCTCACTCACAGACAATGCGGCAGTGAAAGAGCCAGGAGATATTGGGGCTGCGTTCCATCTGAGGCAGAGCAGAGAGGGGGCCTGTCAGGAAGTCTGGGGCTCACCCCACACCCCCAGTGCAGCCCTCACTCCACAAGTCTGCCCTCCAGCCACTCTGTTCCAGAGAACCCCCTGACCCAACTCACAAAGTCCACACGGTCCTCAGCCAGCCAATGAAAACACTTGAGGAAGAGAAGGAGAGTAAAGAGAGCAACAAAGCGGGGGCTGAAGTCGTCCCGAAAGACGGTGAAGGCCAGACAAGTCTCAGTGACAGCATACCAGGAACGTTCCAGAAGGTGCTGGAGGTTGAACAAGGAAGGACATGGGTTGAACAAGGAAGGACATGGAACTCAGACATTCTGTTGCACCCTGCCCCTCACCTTCGGAGCCATAAACATCTTACCTCCATCTCTGCTGCCCTCAGCTGTCCGAAAAACACCTTGCCCATCACCTTGCCCAAGAGGAAGACAAGGACGAAGGCCTGGATATACAGGACCTAGGAGTGAAGAGAGACTATGTTTTGAGGTCACTTTCTGCCTAGTTCTGTCCGGGGCTCATCATTCAAGAACCTCTCCACATCCCCATCACAACTGGTTCCTAATTAGGTCTGGCAGCTACTTCACTTTTCTCCTACCTACCTGACCTTTAGCCCCACCCCTGTCTCAAGCAGACTCCTCCTTCCCTCCCAGGGAGTTCCTCCCTGAGCCTTGAACTCACTGCCATGCTGGGGCTAGACTTCGTCAGGTACACCACCGTGGGGTAGAACTGGTGCTTGAGGTAGTAAGCATGAGCCACCACGGCCCCGGTCAGCGCCAGGCTGGCCGCCATCATCACGGCAGTTCGGAACATTGCCCTGGCCTGAGGACCTGCAAGGGGAAAGGAAAGAATTGTTGACGCCCATACCGTGCAAACCTAGCACCGTGCCTGAGACGCAATGTTAATAAACAGGAGTAAGGAAAGAAAACCTCACTTCGTCCTCACCATCATCGCGTCAAGAATAACATATGCTCCCCTATCTTACAAATTAGAAGACTGACACTCAAAGGGGTTAAGTGATCAAACTGACGCAAGGCCTGGAGCCTGGGTTAGTCCAGTTTCAAATCTAGGGCTCTTTCCACGCTGCCTGCCAGACCGCCGCCTCTAGGGAAGAATGAGGAAAGGCAGCAAAGTCGGAGGAGGGACCTGCTCCCTTTGCCCCTAAAACTGGCTTTGAAGGGGTGGGATGCAAAAGTAGAAACCTCCAGAAGCGAGAACAGGCCGCCTGGTCTGAGAGAAGCCAAGGTGCTGGGAGGCGCAGCCGGGCAGGGGCAGCGCCAGTGACAGCTCGGTCAGGGTGGGCAGCTCTGACGCGCGCCCCGCGGGAGCGGGGCGGGGTACGTCAGCCTGGAACCCTGGCGCCCCCCACCCCCCGGGGCAGTGTCAACTCGGGTCACCGGAGAAACGGCCGACCGTCAGGATGCAGGAGCGGGACGGATAGGGACCCGGGTCGCCCCCACCGCCGCGCACCTGTAAGCGCCAGGAGCTGCGAGCGTCGCAGGCGGGGCCGGGCCTCCGGGAGAGCGGCCGCACGGGCGCCTGTCTACCGCCAGCTGACAGGCCGACAGCGGGCGGCGGGGCTGAGGGGGCGCGTCAACCCCGGAGGCCTCGAGGGGGAACGCCCAGGTCCCTACTCCAACCACAACCCGGGCCCGACCCCGGCCCACTCACCAGGAGCCCAGCACCGCGAGCCCGCTCAATGCCCGCGACTGCGGAGGCGGCTCCGGTTAACAACACTCCCCACCCCCTGCGAGCCGGAACTTGGAGGGTGAGACACCTCACTTCCGGCGGGGCGGGGCGGGGCGTGGGTCGTACCACGCGCCCCCTTCCCGTGCCCACGCTGCCGGTGGCGGCGGGAGCGGCAGTCCCACCACCCGTCTGGGGTTTGCGCCTACGGTTCGCGCAACAGATGAGAGAGGCGAGAGGTGGTCTGAGCGGCAGAGGGGCACCCGGAGATTAGAGTCTCCCCATTTACTAAGCACAGATGGTAGCGTCTCCGCCGCTGAGTGGATTTAACTTAGCCGAAGACTCGGGCTCTCAAAGCTGCTAGCGGGCGACGAGGGCGGGAGGGAGTCGTGCAGGCCGTACCATTCGGAGGGGCTGCATAGGCAAGGGAAGGACATTACAGGCCTAAAAGAAATAAACAGAATGTCTTAGAGACTCATTCCAAGGGGACTCACAACAGTTTGATAAGTTAGGTGCGTTCTGAGAGAATTGGATGCAAGAAAAGTAAAACGTGTTCCCTCCTAGATCACCCCCAAACTGGGTGGGAGTGAGTTAGATCCCCGTGGCTGCTACTGATTGCTCAAAATAGAGTTACGCGGACCAATCAGAAAAAGAAGTGAAAACTACTGGCCTATAGGAAGAGGAAAGCCGTTGAGCCGTTGCTAGGGGCGGAAGGTAGCGTTGCCTAGGGCTAGCTCCAACTCCTCAGGGTTAGCGGGTAAAGAAGCAATCCACGGGCGGGTGTTCTGAGTCTGCCCCAGGGCAACGTTTGCTGCGCGGCGGGAGGGAGGTGTACCTGGGACTGAGTAGAAGATAGACCTTTCATTCCAGTTCACCTTGCGATGGGAGTGTTCTAGGCAAAGGGAGTGACTTCCCCGTCGCGTGCCTGCACCCCTCCCCAAGCCTACAGCGTTGCTGTTCTTAGATCGTTCTGTCCTGGGCCGCCGTAGCCACAGCTCGCCAGATCTTGGGCTGTCATCAGCCCACCCAGTCTGCTCATTGACAGAATAGAGCTAATGCGCCCACCGTGCGTTGAGTGTTCCTCCGTCATCGCATTTAATCATCAACCACTAAAGTTGATAAGCTGCGTGGTGAGAGTCTCGTTTTGTCCTGTATGCTCAGTCACTTCAGTTGTGTCGACTCTTTGCGGCCCTATGGGCTGCAGCCCGCCAGGCTCCTCTATCCAGGGGATTCTCCAGGCAAGAGTACTGGAGTGGGTTGCCAAGCCCTTTTCCAGGGGATCTTACCGACCCACGGTTCTAACCGTGTCTCCTGCATTGCATTCTATGTGTTCTTATTTTATACGTTGGAAATTTAGGTATAGAGATTTAGCAAGTCCTGGGATGAACACCGGATCTGTCAAACTCAATTCCCATACTGTTAGCCTCAGTCACCTTTACCACCACTGGTTAACCTGAGTTGGCCTGACCAGTTTAACTTGTAGCCTGTCACTGAGCTGGCTCCCCCATAAGACCGTCTATGGCTTCCTAATGACTATATCCAGTAGGCAGCTTTCAGTTCTTGCGTGACTCAACCGCGCTCTCCTTTCTTCCTTCTGCACTGATAGCATGAGGTATCTTTGATACTCCAGGGATGGGATCCCTGCACCCTGGAGTAGAAGTATCCAGTCTTGGTCACTGGACTGCCAGGGACGACCCCATCTCTCTGCTTCTTAGACGTCTTTTCCTTGAGCGTCTGTGACTCCACATACCTCTATTTTCCCCCCAATTATGTTTCTGCCCTCTTCCTCTTCCCTTCATTTAAATGTTGCCCACATAGTCCTTTCCTTCTTCAAGGAATGTCTTTCTCCTCAATTATCATCACAGTAAACATTGCTTAACTCCTTGAGTTGGATGGGGGCCTCTTCTATGTGTTCCCAGGATGTTTTGTGCTTCTGGTATAGTGGCTTTCAGCACCCTGGACTCACATTGGCAATGGACTTTACTCTCATTTTTAGAGGCCCTGAGCTTAAGGATGGAGGCCTGAGTCTTTTTGCTCCACACGGAACAGAAGAAGTAGATTTCCAAGCAAACAGTATCACCGCTGATGAGACTTCTCTGGTTGAACTGCTAGGAGAAATAGGCAAATCCATAATAATGGTCAAAGGGTTTAATAAGCTTCTCTCATTCATTGATAGAACAAGTAGGCAGAGAATCAGCCAGAACATAGTATACTTGAGCAATAGTATTAATCACTTGTCCTGATTAACATTTACAGAACACTTTATATGTTCTGTTAAAGCATACATGTTTTTCTTAAATGAATATAGAACATTTGCCTAGACTGATAGTGTGTGTGTGTGTGCTAAGTTGCTTGTTCATGTTAGTCTTTGTCCTGCCAGGCTCCTCTGTCCATGGGATTTTCCAGGCAAGGACAGTGGAGTGGGTTGCCATTTCCTCCTCCAGGGAGATAGATTTATTCTGGGACAGTAGACAAGACTCAATAAATTTAAAAGAATTCAAGTCATATAAAGTATTTCTATGACCACAATAGAATTAAACTGCAATCGAGAGAAATCCTTGGAACATCCCCCAATTTTTGGAAACAAAACACTTTTAAGTAAGTAATGGATTAAAGAATAAACCACAAGAAAAATTAGAAGGTATTTTTAACTGAGTGAAGGTGAAAACACATAATAGAACTTAAAGAATTCCACTGAAGAAGTATTTGGGGGAAATTTATAGCACTAAATTCTTAGAAAAGAAGAAAGGATTGTAATTATGACCTTTGCTTCCACCTTAAGAAACTGGAAAGAGAAGAGAAAAATTGAATCCCAAATAAGCAAAATAAAGGAAGTAATCAAATCCAGAAAGGAAATCAATGAAATAGAAAACAGAAATAAAAATCAAAAGAAAAGCTGGTTCTTTAAAAAGATAAATAAAGTTGATAGACTTTTTAATCAGATTGATCAGGAAAAAAAGAGAAAGGCACAAATTACTGATACCAGGATTGAGAGGGGTGACATCTGTATAGATTCTACAGATACTAAAAAGGCAATAAGAGAGTATCATGAACAATTTTATGCCAACAAATTATACAACTTCTAAGATGAGCAAGGCAAGGATGTCTGCTTTTTCCACTTCTACTCAACATTGTGCTGGAGGTCCTGGCCAGGAGACTAAGGCAAGGGGAAAAAAAAATATATAGATTGTAAAAGAAGAAATAAAACTGTCTTTGTTCACAGTCAACATTATTGTCTACATAGATACTACTACTAAGTGCTTCCCTGGTGGCTCAGTTGGTAAAGAATCCACCTGCAATGCAGGAGACCCAGGTTCAATCCCTGGGTCAGGAAGATTCCCTGGAGAAGGAAATGGCAATCCACTCCACTATTTTTCCTTGGGAAATCTCATAGAGGAGCCTGGTGTCCTATAGTCCATGGAGGCACAGAGTTGGATATGACTGAGTGACTAAACCATCACCAAGGAATCCACAGGAAAGCCAGTAGAACTAAGTGAGTTCAGCAGGTGTAGGATGGAAGGTCAGTATGCAAGAGAAACTACATTTCTAAATAGTAGTAGTAAACAATTGGAAATTAAAAATTTAAAAATACTACTTCAGTTCAGTTCAGTCTCAGTTGTGTCCGACTCTTTGCAACCCATGAACTGCAGCATGCCAGGCTTCCCTGTCCGTCACTGACTCCCAGAGCTTGCCCAAACTCATGTCTATCGAATCAGTGATGCCATCCAAACATCCCATCCTCTGTCATCACCTTCTCCTCCTGCCTTTAATCTTTACCAGTATCAGAGTCTTTTCCGATGAATCAGTTCTTTGCATCAGGTGGCCAAAGTATTGGAGTTTCAGCTTCCGAGTCGGTCCTTCCAATGAATGTTCAGGACTGATTTCCTTTAGGATGGACTGGTTGAGTCTCCTTGCAGTCCAAGGGACTGTCCAACATCACAGTTCAAAAGCATGAATTCTTCGGCACTCAGCTTTCTTTATGGTCCAACTCTCACATCCATACGTGACTACTGGAAAAACCACAGCTCTGACTAGATGGACCTTTGTTGGCAAAGTGATGTCTCTGCTTTTTAATACGCTATCTTTGTGTATGGTGTTAGAAAGTGTTCTAGTTTCATTCTTTTACAAGTGGTTGACCAGTTTTCCCAGCACCACTTGTTAAAGAGATTGTCTTTTTTCCATTGTATATCCTTGCCTCCTTTGTCAAAGATAAGTTGTTCATAGGTTCGTGGATTTATCTCTGGGCTTTCTATTCTGTTCCATTGATCTATATTTCTGTCTTTGTGCCAGTACCATACTGTCTTGATGACTGTGGCTTTGTAGTAGAGTCTGAAGTCAGGCAGGGTGATTCCTCCAGTTCCAAGCTATCTTGTTTGGTCATAGCTTTTCTTCCAAGGAACAAGCATCTTTTAATTTCATGGCTGCAGTCACCATCTGCAGTAATTTTTTAGCCCAAGAAAATAAAGTATCTCACTGTTTCCATTGTTTCCCCATCGATTTGCTAAGAAGTAATGGGACCAGATGCCATGATCTTAGTTTTCTGAATGTTGAGTTTTAAGCCAGCTTTTCCACTCTCCTCTTTCATCTTCATCAAGAGGCTCTTTAGTTCTTCTTCACTTTCTGCCATAAGGGTGGTGTCATCAAACAATAGGGAGGGAACACAGCCCTGCCCATCAACAGAAAATTGGATTAAAGATTTACTGAGCATGGCCCCGCCCATCAAAACAAGATCCAACTCCCCCACAGTCAGTCTCTCCCTTCAGGAAGCTTCCATAAGCTTCTTATCCTTATCCAACAGAGGGCAGACAGAAAACCACAATCACAGAAAACTGATCACATGGACCACCCATGCCCATATATTGCTCAGTCGTCAGACTCTTTGCGACCCTGTGGACTGTAGCCCACCAGGCTCCTCCATCCATGGGATTCTCCAGGCAAGAATACTGGAGTGGGTTGCCATTTCCTCCTCCAGAGGATCTTCCCAACCCAGGGATCGAACTCAGGTCTCCCGCATTGCAGGCAGACGCTTTAACCTCTGAGCCACCAGGGAAGCCCAACATGGGCCACAGCCTTGTCTAACTCAATAAAACTATGAGCCATGCTGTGTAGGGCCACTCAAGGTAGATGGGTCATGGTGGAGAGTTCTGACAAAAACATGGTCCACTGGAGAAGGGAATGACAAACCACTTTAGTATTCTTGCCTTGAGAACCCCATGAACAGTATGAAAAGGCAAAAAGATATGACACTGAAAGATGAACTCCCCAGGTCAGCAGGTGCCCAATACAATATTTGAGAAAAGTGGAGAAATAACTCCAGAAAGAAGGAAGAGATGGAGCCAAAGCAAACACAACACCCAGTTGTGGATGTGACTGGTGATGGAAGTAAAGTCCAATGCTGTAAAGAGCAATATTGCATAGGAACCCAGAATGTTAGGTCCATGAATCAAGGTAAATTAGAAGTGGTCAAACAGGAGATGGCAAGAGTGAACGTCAACATTTTAGGAATCAGTGAACTAAAATGGACTGGAATGGGTGAATTTAATTCAGATGACTGTCATATCTACTACTGTGAGCAAGAATCCTTTAGAAGAAATGGAGTAGCCCTGATAGTCAACAAAAGAGTCCAAAATGCAGTATTTGGGCACAATCTCAATGATTCAATGATCTCTGTTCGTTTCCAAAATACTAATTACATAGCATTAAAATATGACATACTTAATGATAAAAGTTAATGTAAAAATATGCAAGACTTGTATACTGAAAAGTACAAAACATTGCCAAGAGAAATTAAATATCTAAATAAATGGAGAGATATACCATATCTATGGAGCAGAACACTCAATACTTCTATGATGTCAATAAAGGGGAGAAGATTAATAAAGTACAAAGCTGACTCTTTGAATAAGCTAATAGGCAAAACTCTGGCAAGGCTGATCAAGAACATAAAGTGAAGGTAAAAGTAAACAATATAATGAATAAAAATGGGAGATAACCACAAACACAGCAAAGATTTAAAGATAATAAGAATATAATAGGTGTAATTTTATGGCAATACATTTGAAAACTTAGGTGAAAGGAATAATTTCCTAGAAAAGTAAAGGTGTGTAAAACTGACCCAACACAGAATAGAGAACATGAATAGACCAATAAATATTTTTAAGATGACTCAGTATTAATTATCTCCATTTCTCCTCCAGATACAACTGATTATCCATGTGGAAAATAACTGGATTTCTATTTCACACCGTATACAAAAATCAGTTCTAGGAAAATTGACTCACTTAAATGTTAAAAAGCAAAAATTTTAAACTTTCAGAAGAAAATATGGGGAAACATGAGGTAGTCAAGGATTTCTTAATTTTTTTCTGTATACAGAGATTTTATTCAATTTTAAAAGAAAATGAGAACTGTAGACAGTGCTTTGACCCTATAACAAAGCAAATCTGTCCAGCTTTGAACCAAATTCCAAGAGTAGCCAGCTTCTGTTTTTCAGCAGCTGGCAAGAAGGATTTCTTTAAAAAGACCCAACAAAAAGTAAAAAATAAAAAGACCCAACAAGCACAAACCATAAAGGAAAACAAATATGGATAATTTTAACTTCATTAAAACATGAAATTTCTATGCACTAAAGATTCCATAAATAGGGTTAACAGTGGATGTGAAGAATCATATGAGGTGATGGAAATGTCCTAATACTGATTTATGATGATGGTTGTACAACTTGATAAATTTACTAAAAATCTTTTGAAATGTTCACTTGAAGTGGGCAAATGACATATATCAGATAAGCCTCAGTAAAGTTATACCATTAAAAAACAAAAGATTCCATAAGTAAAGGAAACAGTATGTGACAGATTGGTAGAAGACTAAGGATTAGTATCCAGAATATGAAGAGTACTCTTCCAAATCAACAAGAAAATCTGAAAGAAAAATGGTTGGGGTGCTTTTCTAGTTGTTAGATGAAATGCTGTTTTATTGATTCCTGGACTGTGTAATAAAGTCAATTAATCCACAAAACTTGAAAAGGTACTCAACCTCACCAATAAATAGGGAAATGAATGTACAAAGAAAAATGAGATATATTTTTTTTATTCATAGTGTTGGCAAAAAGTAAAAAGTCTTAACATCCCTGTCCCTAGTGATCCAGTGTTTAAGACTCCACATTTCCACCACAGAGGGCACGAGTCCCATCCTGGTGGGAACCAAAATCCCACATGCTGAGAGGCGTGGCCAAAAAGAACAGTAAAGCAAAATAACTCTGGTGGAAGAAGGTAAAGGAGAGTGGTTTGGCAATATCTGGTAGATTGAAACACATAGCTGCCCTTCAACCTAGCAATTTCACTCCTTGAGAAAGTCTCCCATGTGTACAAAAAGGACACATACAGAGAATATTCATTGTGGCTCTTCATAAGTAGAGGAGACATCCAAGTAGGCATTCTTAGAAGAGAATTCATAGGTAGGTTGTAATTTAACCGTGTGATGGAATATTGTATACTGAAAATGAACAGAGGGAAAACTCGGCAGTGACCACAGGACTGGAAAAGCTCAATTTTCATTCCAATCCCAAAGAAGAACAATGCCAAAGAATACTACCTTACAATTGTGCTCATTTCACATGCTAGCAAGGTGCTCAAAATCCTTCAAGCTAGGTTTCAGCAGTACATGAACTGAGAACTTCCAAATGTACAAGATTTGGGTTTCAAAGAGGCAGAGGAAACAGAAATTAAATTGTCAACATTCATTGGCTCATGGAGAAAGCAAGGGAGTTCCAGAAAAATGTCTACTTCTGCTTCATTGACTACTCTAAAGCCTTTGACTGTGTTCACACCAAACTGTGGAAAAATTTTAAAGAGATGGAAGTCCCAGACCTCCTTACCTGTCTCCTGAGAAACCTGTATGTGGGTTAGGAAGCAATGGTTAGAACTTTACATGGAACAACTGTTCAAAATTGGGAAAGGAATATGACAAGACTGTATATTGTCATCCCACTTATTTAACTTCTGTGCAGAGTACAACATTTGAAATGCTGGGCTGGATGAATCACAAGCTGGAATCAAGACTGCTGGGAGAAATATCAACAACTTCAGATAATGCAGAAGATACCACTCTAATGGCGGAAAGTGAAGAGGAACTGAAGAGTCTCTTGACAAGGGTTAAAGAGGAGAGTGAAAAAAGCTGGCTTAAAACTGAATAATCAGAAAACTAAGATCATGGCATCCAGTCCCACCACTTCATGGCAAATAGAAGGGGAAAAAGTGGAAGCAGTGAAAGATTTTATTTTCTTGGACTCTGCTCTGGGCAAAGCCAGGGGACAGCCACCACTGGGTTAGACCGCCTGGGTGTCCTAGGAGGGCAGAGCAGGGCCCGAAGTCTGAGTCTCGGCCCTCTGCAGGGGGTAGGCAGCCAGGTGTGAGGCCACATCAGGACTCAGCCAGGGGTTCAGTGGAAGGGACACCCAATACAGAGGACAGGCCCAGGGACATCACCCATCGCCCAGGCCTTGCGCAGACAAATAAAGGTGTGGCTTGGGCAGTCAGCTGGCACCGAGGCCATCAGCACACTTGTGTGGAAGCTGTTCCGCCTCAGAGTGGGGCTGCATGCTGGGAACTCAGTTGTGAGCAGAAAGACACCTTCTGCCCTCATGAGCCTTCTTGCCCAGGATAAGAAACCTAAGGCGCATACCTTTCCTCCTGCTTCTCCCGTGCTCCTGTCTTCTTCCTCTTAGAACAGATGGAATTTCCCTCCTCCCATGGGTTTTTATTCATCCAACAAGTATATACTGAGTCGCCACCATGAACCAGCCCTTGTTCTAAGTGTAGAGAATGAATTTGTGGACAAAAGAAATAAAAATCTCTGCCCTCTTGGAGCATGCAGTCAATAAAAGATGACAAACAAGGAAACACACAGGGAATGAGGACTTTGGGAAATCCATAGCGGAGGGGAGGGACCTCGTTGGTGGTTCAGTGGCTGAGACTTTAAGCTCCCAACACAGGGGCCCTGAGTTTGATCCCTAGTCAGGGAGTTAAATCCCACAAGCTGCAACTAAGAGTTAGCATGTGTGTGTGTGTGTGTGTGCGTGTGTGTGTGTTGTCACTTCAGTCATGTCCAACTTTTCACAATCTTATGAACTGTAGCTTGCCAGGCTCCTCTGTCCATGGGATTCTCCAGGCAAGAATACTGGAGTGGGTAGCCGCGCCCTTCTCCAGGGGATCTTCCCAACCCAGGGATCGAACCAGCGCATCTTATGTCTCCTGTGGTAGCAGGTGTGTTCATTACCACTAGCAGCACCTGGGAAGCCCAAGAGTTCAAATGCCGCAACTAAAGATCCCACTTTAGTTTAGATCCCAAACAAAACATATTTTTAAAAATTAAAAAAAGGTAGAGAAGGTGGAGCAGATGAGGAGGATCCTGAGTGTCTAAAAGGTGGAGAGATAGTTCTGTCTGAGCTGGAGGTGGGTATAGATGTGGATTCAGGTAGATATAGGAGTGGGAAGAGAAACGTGAGGAGTAGGGAGAAGCTGGGACTAGTTATCTCATAAAGAGGGAACAGGAACTTTGTATTGAGCTGCAGCAGGAGTACCAGGAAGCATACATGTTCAGAGGATTTTATGGCCCTCTGGCCCTGAGTTCAAAGTGAAACAACCTTCTAGTTATCTGAGTTGATTTCTCCTCCCATACAGGTACCGAGTTGGTGGAAGTGTTCAGCCAGGGATGGAGTCTCCTGGGCGTGGTAGTTTGGGGACATGTCCATACATTCATGATACCTCTCATTTCAAGAGGTGGACCCTAATTCCCCTCCCCTTGAATGTAAGCCCAACTCAGTGATTGGCTTGTAATGAACAGAATAAAATGAAGTAGAGGGTAGGAAGGGAGAAAGGAATAAGGATCGGTGGAAAGACCTCTGGCCTGAAAGTCTGTATTTTAGGAAGCAAAGAGAATCCCAGGGCGACTGGAACTTGGGGAGAGAGGCTGAGAATGGCCCAAAAGGAGCCTGAGCCTGAGCCTGATGTGCCAGATGGCACAGGGGCCTGTCGACAGTCTCTACAGGACTTGGGGTTTATCCAGGTCAGTAAGAAGACCCTGCAGGGCTTCAGCAGGAGATAGCTGGACAGATGTGCACAGAGCACCAGCCCGGAGGAGGGAGGGGAGCTTCAGCTGGAGCAGGAAGAGTGGTCAGGAAGCTGATGCAACTGCTCAGGGAGCGATAAAGACAGCAGTGCTGGGCTGGGCAGGGTGGACAGGCTGAAGGTATGCCGGGCCAGGAGGCAGCGTTTGATTAAGTGTGGGCGGGGGAAGGACCTCAGAGGCCCCAGCCGTCTTCTCTTTTTAAATATTTATTTTATTTTTCTTTTCCTTTTTTGGCCGCACGGCAGTCATGTGGGATCTTAGTTCCCCGACCAGGGATCCAACCCACACTTCCTGCGGTGGAAGTGTGGAGTCTTAATCTCTGAACCACCTGCCCCAGTCTTCTTGTGGAAGGTAGAATTGTTCTTGAGGATGGGGCTTCCCAGAGACAGCAGGTTTGCAGGCAGCATGTCGAGCTCACTTTGTAAAATAAAGAGGTATTTGACATGTACAAAATAATTGATGTCAACTACACATAAACAAGGGCTTCCCCAGTGGCTCAGGGGTAAAGAATCCTCCTGCATTCGATCTCAGGGTTGGGAAGATCCCCTGGAAAAGGAAATGGCAACCCACTCCAGTATTCTTGCCTGGGAAGTCCCACGGACAGAGGAACCTGGCGGGCTACAGTCCATGGGGTCCCAAAAGAGTTGGACATGACTTAGGGACTAAACAACAACAATAACAAATACTTAAGCAATGGCGTGAAATAAAAATAAATACCCAACTTGAGAAACAGACTATGAGCAACCTCGCCGGTTCCCTGTTTCTCTCTCCATCACACCTCCCTGTCTCCCACCCCAAGATACCATATGCCCAATTATATTATTTTAAAATATTAAATGGTTTTAAACTCATTACCTTAATTTTATTTTTCTCATAAACCCAAGTGATTATTTTACTGTAAATATGCTTGCAAAAATGTTCCAGTTAATCACTGAATGGATTTGCTTTTCAGTGCAGAATTGACTGCTCTCCAGATAAAGCTGCCAGTATTTTGATCACATCTCAGCCACTGCCTCTCCTGTTGCTCTAACCACTTGTCCCCCTCTGCCTCGTGGGGTCTTTATCACTGGGCATGACACGATGAGTCTTGGCATTCTCAGAGATGATGCACTTTTTCCCTCCTCTCATCTGTTAAAAGGGTAACTTACATTACTTTTCTTATCCCTAACCTTGCATTTCTGGGATAAATCCAACTTGGACAGGGTGTCTTATCTTGTCTATATATTACTGCTGCTGCTGCTAAGTCACTTCAGTCGTGTCCAACTCTGTGCGACCCCATAGACGGCAGCCCACCAGACTCCACCCTCCCTGGGATTCTCCGGACAAGAACACTGGAGTGGTTTGCCATTTCCTCCTATATATTACTAGGTTCAATTTAATAATTTGCTTCGGTTTTTTATAGCTGCGTTTATGAGTCTGTATTATGAGCATGAAAGTGAAAGTGAAAGTTAGTTGCACAGTCGTGTCCGACTCTCTGCAATTCCATGGACTGTCCTGCTCCTCCATCCATGGAATTCTCCAGGCAAGAGTACTGGAGTGGGTTGCCATTTCCTTCTCCAGGGGATCTTCCCAACCTGGGGATCGAACCCAGGTCTACCACATTGCAGGCAGATTCCTTACCAGCTAAACCACAAGGGAAGCCTGAAGTATGAGCATACATGATGCCAAAATCTAAAAAGGAAAAAAAATACTGCAGGCTCATACACACAGATGTAAAATCCTAAGCAAATTATTAACCAAACTAGTAATATATAAACAAGGTCACACACTGTCCCCAAGTTGGATTTATTCCAAAAATGCAAGGTGAGGAATAAGAAAATTAATTAATATAATTAACCCTTTAACAGATTAGATGCTACGTTTATGACATGTGAGTGGGAAAGGTCCCTCTTCTTATATATCCTGGAAGAATTTGTACAAGATAGAAGTGTTTGTTCTTTGAATGTCTAGTTAATCTTCCACTGAGGCCTTTTCTTTGTGATAAGATTTAAAGAAAGCTTTTATTGATGTATAGTTGATTTACAATGTTGTGTTTGTTAGTTACCGGTATACAGCAAAATGATTCAGTTATACATATGTACACATTCTTTTTTCAAAATATTCTTTTCCATTATGGTTTAGTACAGGATATTGAATAGAGTCCTCTGTGTTATATAGTAGGAACTTGTTGTTTATCCATTCTACATCTTTGTGATAAGGTTTTATCTACTGATTCAATTTAATACTATGGGATTAATCAGAATTTTTTTTTTTTTGGTTGTGTGAACTTTTCTTTGTGTCTCATGGGCTTAGTCATCCTGAGGCATACAGGATCTTAGTTCCCTGACCAGGGATGGAACCCCTGTCCCCTGCATTGAAAGGCAGACTCTCAACCACTGGACCACTATTGAAGTCCCTAATCAAGATTAATATTTCTACTTGTTTTAGTTTTGCTGAGTTCTTTTTTGTACAGAGACTTGTCTATTTTTATATAATTTAAATGTATTTAAATATATATATAATTTAAATGTAGTTAAATTTAAATACATTTGTTAAATTAAATTAAATTTAAATTTAATTTATTCAATTTATTTATAACTTATTATATTTAATAAATTATTTTATAATTTATATAACTGATATATTTATATTTATATAATATATAGATATATAATTAATATATAATTATATATATTATAATTTATATAATAAAAATTAAATAATTTTATTTAATAAATTATTAACTTTAATTTATTTAATATAAACTAAATACATTTATTAAATTTAAATTAATTAAATTTAAATTAAATGTGTTTAAATATATATATAATTTAAATGTATTTAAATTATATAAAACATAAAAGTTGGCATAAAGTTGTTTATAACATCTTTGCATTTTTATTGTCTAATATATCTCAGTTTTTATTCCTATTATTGTTAATTTGTGCCTTCTCTTTTAAAAATTACTCTGATTACAGCTTGCCAAAGTTTTGTCAATTTTATTGGTATCATTCAGTTCATTTCAGTTGCTCAGTCGTGTCCAACTCTTTGCGACCCCATGGACTGCAGCATGCCAGGCTTCCTTGTCCATCACCAACTCCCAGAGCTTGCTCAAACTTATGTCAATCAAGTCAGTGATGCCATCCAACCATCTCATCCCCTGTTGTCCCCTTCTCCTCCGGCCTTCGATCTTTCCCAGCATCAGGGTCTTTTCCAATGAGTTGGCTCTTTGCATCAAGTAGTCGAAGTATTGCAGCTTCAGCTTCAGCATCCAATGTATTCAGCTTCAGCTTCAGTCCTTCCAATGAATATTCAGGTTAATTTCTTTTAGGATTGACTGGTTTGATGTCCTTGCTATCCAAGGGAGTCTCAAGAGCCTTTTCCAGCGCCACAATACCAAAACATCAGTTCTTTGGCACTCAGCCTTCTTTATGGTCCAACTCAAATCCAGACACGACTTCTGGAAAAACCATAGCTTTGACTATATGAAACTTTGTTGGCAAAGTAATGTCTTTATTTTTTAATATGTTGTCTAGTTTTCTCGTAGCTTTCCTTCCAAGGATCAAGTGTCTTTTAATTTCACATTGGAAATAAAAGAAAGTAAGGTTGAAGTGGCAAAGTCTTTTACCATCTAGGTTCAGAAATCACACGATGTCATTTCCACCATGTCCCGTTGGTACACAGGTCAGCCTTATTCCATGAATACCAGGCTCGTTTGAAGGCCACTTGGGAGGCTGGCTACCACAACCGTCCTGTCTCCTCGGTCTTCTCCATTTGGAACAATTTCTCAGGTTTCTTTTTCTTTTATGAACTTGAAACTTGTGGAAAGTATTGGTCAGTTATTTTGTAGAAGATCCCTCAGTTTGGATTTATCTGATGTTTTCTAATGCTTACTTTGAGGTTATTCATTTGGGGCTGGAATAATAGAGAAGTGATGTGCTCTTCTCAGTGTATCCTGCTTGGTGACACGTGAAGTTGGCTTGTCTTATTATTGGTCACGTTAACTTTGATCACTTGGTTAGGATGTGTTTGCCAGGTTTCTCCAATGTAAACTGACTCATTTCCCCTTTGTAATTAGTAAATATCTTCGGTGAGGGGAGTTACTTTGAATTTATCCAAATATCCTGTTTCCTTAAATCATCAATGATTCCTGCCTGCAACAATTACTACTGTGGCATTTGCCTAATGGTGATTTTCTAATTTCATCATGCCTTTTCCTTTTATTTATGAAATCCTACTGGAAGAAACAACTATCCAGCTTCCATGGTGGCTCAGTGGTAAAAACTCCACCTACCAATGCAGGAGACATGGGTTGGATCATTTGATCCAAGAAGATCCCATGTGCCTTGGAGCAACTAGCCCATGCACAACTATTGAACCTGTGCTGTAGGGCCTGGGAGCCACAACTATTGAGCCCACGTGGTTCAACTACTGATGCCCAAGTGCCCTAGAGCTTGTGCTCCACAAGAGAAGCCACGGCCACAACTAGAGAGTGTCCACAACTAGAGAGTGTCCACGACTCCACTTGCCACCACTGGAGAAAAGCCCAGGCATCAGTGAAGACCCAGCACAGCCAAAAATAAACAAATTTTTAAAAGAAAAAGAGCTGTCACTTTGCCCCCATTTACTTAATTATTTATTTATACCAGTATAGACTCACGGATATTTGTTTTATTCCATGGGTAACAATCCCTTACAATCTATGACAGTTAATTTTATGTGTCAACTTGACTGTATCAAAGGGTGCCCAGATATGTGGCTACATCTTATTTCTGGTTGTGCCTGTGAGGGTATTTCCAGTTGAAATTAACATTTGAATCAGTGGACTCGGTTTGCTCAGAATCAGTGAAGAAGTTTGCTCTCCCAAATAGGAGTGGTCATCATCCAGCCCGCTGAGAGCTTCAGTAGAGTGAAAACGTGGAGGAAGGAAGAATTCACCCCTTTACCTGATTCCTTGAGCTGACCATCGATCTTCGGTCTCTGACCACCCTTGTTTTCAGGTCTTCAAATTCAGAAGTCATTACACCACTGCTTTCCTGGGTCTCCAGCTTGCAGACAGCAGATGGTGGGACTTTTCCACCTCCATAACTGCATGAAGAAATTCCTAATAACCGGGGTCCTCAACCTCCCAGATCTAATGCCTGATGCTCTGAGGTGAAGCTGATGTAATAATAATAGAAATAGAGTGTACAATAAACATAATGTGCTTGAATCATTGGAAACCATCCCCGCCCCCCCACCATGGAAAAATTGTCTTCCAAGAAGCCAGTCCCTGGAGCTAGGGAGGTTGGGGACCACTGCTTATACTAAATCTCTTCGTATGTGTATCCTATTGGGTCTATTTCTCTGAAGAACCCTAACTAATACACTATCATTGCTATTTTATTGTTCAAATTGTCCCAAATTAAGACCCAGGAAGCTCCTTCAGGTTGACTCATCTGGCTCCTTGCTTTCTGTCACTAGGTGATATTCCAAATTCATGATGTACTATCTCTGCACCAGCCCTGAAATGAACCATTTCTCCAAAAAGCCCTGATCCCTTTTCACTGAAGAATGGAATTTAAGAACCAAGAACTGGGCATCAGCAGTGCTCATTGTTACTGGGGTGTTATCACCTCTAGGTCCTCTCAGTGGATAGAGTAGGAAATATGTGTATGTCTGTACCCATCTATTTATTCCTAGATCTACCCATCTGTACATATGTATTCATCACCAAGTTTATACTAGTGCCTTTGATTCTCATCCAACATCACACAGTTCTCTCTAGCTTTTCCCTTTTCCTACTTGTAATTCTTCTCTGTCAGTGAGAAATCAAATTCTCATAATTTACAATATTTTATTTATGTGCTTAGTACATGTAAATATTAAATAGGTTCAGAATTTCTAACCCACATCTCTCTGAAAAGCAAATTTACTAGTAAGAGTACAATACTTGTGTTGTTCAGTTCTTTTTTCTTACAGTAGTCAAAGATTAAAGCTGGAATCAAGATTGCCAGGAGAAATGTCAATAACCTCAGATACACAGATGACACCACACTTATGGCAGAAAGCAAAGAACTAAAGAGCCTCTTGATGAAAGTGAAAGAGGAGAATGAAATAGTTGGCTTAAAATGCAATATTAAAAAAAAATCATGGCATCAGGTCCCATCACTTCATGGCAAATAGATGGGGAAACAGTGGAAGCAGTGACAGACTTTATTTTCTCAGGCTCCAAAATCACTGCAGATAATGGCTGCAGCCATGAAATTAAAAGACGTTTGCTCCTTGAAAGAAAAACTATGACAATCCTAGACAGCATATTAAAAAGCAGAGATATTACTTTGCCAACAAAAGTCCATCTACTCAAAGCTATGGTTTTCCAGTAGTCATGTATGGATGTGAGAGTTGGGCCATAAAGAAAGTTGAGTGCTAAAAAATTGATGCTTTTGAACTGTGGTGCTGGGGAAGATTCTTGAGAGTCCCTTGGACTGCAAGGAGATCAAACCAGACAATCCTAAAGGAAATCAGTCCTGAATATTCATTGGAATGACTGATGCTGAAGCTGAAGCGCCAATAATTTGGCCACCTGTTGCAAAGAACTGACTCATTGGAAAAGACCCTGATGCTGGGAAAGATTGAGGGCAGGACGAGTAGGGGATGACAGAGGATGAGATGGTTGGATGGCATCATCGACTCGATGGACATGAGTTTGAGCAAGCTCCAGGAATTGGTGATGGACAGGGAAGCCTGGCGTACTGCAGTCGATGGAGTCGCAAAGAGTCAGACATGACTGAGCAACTGAACTGAGGTAGTCAAAATATTGTTTTCCAAAGTTACTTAGGTGAGATTTTTACCTCCTCTTTTCCTTCAGAACAGTTGTTACTCATTTTAATACAGTTGGATTCATTTCCTATGGTTTAGTTTCCTTTTATGAGTTCTCCCAAACATTCTCGCTAATTTTATTTGATGTTTTGCCAAGCAGGTAAAGCATTAACATGGGTCTAAGAGTCAGAATTACACAAAAAAAAACTACACTCAGAGAACTGTCACTCTTCTTTCACCCTTTTATGCCAGTTCTACCCCATTCCCACTTATTCCACGTGGGCAACAAGCAATCATCATTAGTCCTGGTTATCTTTCTTGTATTTATTTTTTCACAAAAGAACAGATATATGTGTATTTTCTTATAATCTTTTTCTTTTTACATAAAGGACAGCATTCTATATGCTTTTAGAAATTGTCAGTTCAGTTCAGCCGTTCAGTCGTGTCCGACTCTTTGCCACCCCATGAATCGCAGCACACCAGGCCTCCCTGTCCATCACCAACTCCCGGAGTCCACCCAAACTCATGTCCATCGAGTCAGTGATGCCATCCAGCCATCTCATCCTCTGTTGTCCCCTTCTCCTCCCGCCCCCAATCCCTCCCAGCATCAGGGTCCTTTCCAATGAGTCAACTCTTCGCACGAGGTGGCCAAAGTACTGGAGTTTCAGCTTCAGCATCAGTCCTTCCAATGAACACCCAGGAATGATCTCCTTTAGGATGGACTGGTCGGATCTCCTTGCAGTCCAAGGGACTCTCAAGAGTCTTCTCCAACACCACAGTTCAAAAGTATCAATTTTTCGGCACTCAGCTTTCTTCACAGTCCAACTCTCACATCCATACATGACCACTGGAAAAACCATAGCCTTGACCAGATGGACCTTTGTTGGCAAACTAATGTCTCTGCTTTTTAATATTCTATCTAGATTGGTCATCACTTTCCTTCCAAGGAGTAATCGTCTCTTAATTTCATGGCTGCAGTCACCATCTGCAGTGATTTTGGAGCCCAAAAATTGCTTCCTAGCAATTCACAGAGACCTTTCTCATCCTGTTTTACAGTTGTATAATACTCCATTTTCTGGATGTATCAAATGTTTTCACCTATCTTCTATGTATAGCGTAGTAGTAAAGATTGTTTCAATTATTTGCAATTGTGATCACTGTTTCAATAAATAATTTTGTGCATATATATTTTCCTGTTCTTGGAGGTGTATTTTCAGGGTGAGTTTTTCAAAGTGGCAGTGCTGGGTCAAAAGATATGTACATATGTAGCTTTGGTAAACACTGTCAAATTTCCATGCAGAACCATTGTACCAGTTTGCATTTCCATTAGCAACATATGATAAGTTATATTTCTCCAGTCTCACCATCAGAATGTGTTCTCATATTATTTAATTTTGCCAAACTGACAGGAGATGGATGGTATTTCAGTGCTGATTTAATTTTCATTTATTTAATTTTCAGTTAGTCCACCATTTAAAAAATATATTTGAAGAAGATTTTGATGCTTTTTCTTGTGACTTTTCATGTTTTTTTCTAGTTTTCAAAGTATGTGTTTGATCATTTGTCCTTCAATTTGTAATAGTTCTATTGTTTATATGTTGAGAAGGTGTGGGGAGCTTTTATTTTCTATTTTACATATTATATACATTATATATACATAATATGTATATATACATGGAAACATTATCATATAATTACATAATATACATTATAGTTATATAAGTATAATATATATTATATAATATATACATAATGTATTATATATAATATATATATTATATATGCATATCATGTACATATATAGACATAATGTATCATATATATGTATTATATATATATAATACATATAAGGTGTGTATTATATATAATACATAATATATATACATAATGTATATATATTACACATTATATATATTATACTTTATATGACTATAATGTGTATTATATAATTATATGATAATATGTTTCTATTGCTGGTGACCAAATATTATATGGGACAATTAATATTATATGGGATTAAGTATTATATGGGATAATTTCAACTGCTAGTAAAAGGCTCTTCTTCCAAAGGTTTTAAAACAGAGGACATTTATTATTTCATACAACAAGAAGTTCAGGCAGGTGGAGAATGCCTCAGGTTATTAAGTTCATTGATACCATCAGAAACCTAATTTTTTTTTTTTGCCTGCCCCATGGCATATGGAATTCTAGTTACTCAACCAGGGATAGAACCTGTGGCCTCTGCAGTGGAAATGCAGAGTCCCAACATCTGGACCCCTAGGGAAGTTCCATATTTTCTTATTTTCCTTTTCTGATATTCTCTAGTGTTTCTGCTTTTAGTAAGATACTGGCTTTAGGATTAAGATCTATATAAGAATAAGAAATATATGTCACATATTATATATAATATTAACATTCTATGTTATATATTAATTATATAAAGTAACATTATATATACATTGGTTATTATATACATATCTATTTGTATAAGTACATATACATTAAGATATATACATATATACTATATATTAATATATAAAATATATGTTAATTCCTTTTTTTAAATGTTTTTAAAAAGAAAGGGTGTTGAATTTGGTAGGTTTTTCTAGCATCTATGCAGATAACCATATAAATTTTTCCCTTAAATCTATTGATGTGGCCTATGATATTAATGGATTTCTTATCACTAAATCAATCTTGGGCTTCTGGAATAAATTCCAGTAGGTCATGGTGCATTGTTTTCTTACTGTAGCATTGGATTACGTTTGGTGATATTTTTCTTAGTATTTGTGTTTCAATATTCATGAGTGATTTGAGTCTATAGTTATCTTTTATTATTCTGCCTTCTAAGTTTAGATGTCAATGTTTTACTTGCTTCATAAAAGAAATTAGTTGTAACTCAAGCATACTTCAATACAATAAATTTTTTAAAACTGAAAAAAGAGAAAAGAAACAAAGAATGTTCTAAAATGATTTCTAGAACATTGGGACTATCTGCTCTTTAAAAGATGTGAGAAATTTCTATGAAACCATCTGGGCCCAATGCTTTTTTGTGAGGTAGTTCTTTAAAACTTTCCTTATTTCTTCTATGGATATTGGTCTAGCTAAGATTTTTTTCATTTTAATGAGATAAATTTTGTTAATCTCTGTTTCCCTAGGACATTATTACTTTATCCCAGGCTTTCCAAATTTACTTTTATAAAAGTCTGCACAGTGACCTCATAATTTTAAAATTCTGTAACAATTTTATTTATTTAAAAAATTATGGTAAAATATGCATAAAAGTCCCCTGGAGAAGGAAATGTCAACCCTCTCCAGTATTCTTGCTTGGAAAATCCCATGGACAGAGGAGTCTGGTGGGCTACAGTCCATAGGGTCACAAAGAATCAGACATGACTGAGCATCTGAGCATACTGTTCGTGGGGTTCTCAAGGCAGAATACTGAAGTGGTTTGCCATTCCCTTCTCCAGTGGATCGCATTTTGTCAGAACTCTGCATCATGACCCGTCAGTCTTGGGTGGCCCTACATGGCATGGCTCATAGTTTCATTGAGTTAGACAAGACTGTGGTCCACGTGATTAGATTGGCTAGTTTTCTGTGATTGTGGTTTTCAGTCTGTCTGCCCTCTGATGGAAAAAGATACATGGGTTATGAAAGCTTCCTGATGGGATAGACTGACTGAGGGGGATACTAGGTCTCCTTCTGATGGGCGGGGCCATGCTCAGTAAATCTTTAATCCAATTTTCTGTTGATGGGTGGAGCTGTGTTCCCTCCCTGCTATTTACCTGGAGCCAAACTATGGAGATCATGGAACTTATTGCCAAAATCAAACTTAAATTGAAGAAATTAGGGAAAACCACTAGACCTTTCAGGTATGACCTAAATCAAATCCCTAACAATTATACAGTGGAAGTGAGAAATAGATTTAAGGGACTAGATCTGATAGACAGACAGCCTGATGAACTATGGATGGAAGTTTGTGACATTGTGCAGGAATGCAAGACCATCCCGAAGAAAAAGAAATGCAAAAAAGCAAAATGGTTGTCTGAGGAGGCCTTACAAATAGCTGTGAAAAGAAGAGAAGCGAAAAACAAAAGAGAAAAGGAAAGATATACCCATTTGAATGCCAGAGTTCCAAAGAATAGCAAGGAGAGATAAGAAAGCCTTCCTCGGTGAACAGTGCAAAGAAATAGAGGAAAACAACAGAATGGGAAAGACTAGAGATCTCTTCAAGAAAATTAGAGATACCAAGGGAACATTTCATGCAAAGATGGGCTCAATAAAGGACAGAAATGGTATGGACTTAACAGAAGCAGAAGGTATTAAGAAGAGGTGGCAAGAATACACAGAAGAACTGTACAAAAAAGATCTTCACGACCCAGATAATCATGATGATGTGATCACTCACCTAGAGCCAGACATCCTGGAATGCAAAGTCAAGTGGGCCTTAGGAAGCATCACTATGAACAAAGCTAATGGAGGTGATGGAATTCCAGTTGAGCTATTTCAAATTCTAAAAGATGATGCTGTGAAAGTGCTGCACTCAATATGCCAGCAAACTTGGAAAACTCAGTAGTGGCCACAGGACTGGAAAAGGGCAGTTTTCATTCTGTTAGGGGAAGCACACTGATTGAAACCGCCCACCCTGGCCAGGCACCATAGTAACCATTTGCATGAGTTGTTTTATGGCAGGAGATCCTGATAAGGAATACGGAACTAATAAGCCACCACCAGCCGGAAGAGTTCGGGAAAGATCAAGAGGAGACACTACCTGTCGGTCCACTTCCCAGAATCCCTCTCGATAGCATCCATCTTGGCTGAGCGATGTGTGCGCCACCAGGAAAGACTCTGAATTAGAATGATTGGCCAAAGACCACCCGGAAACGAATCCCATCACCATAAAACCCAAGACTGCGAGCCGCAGAGCAGTTCTCCTGGGTTCCCTTACCCTCCTGCTCTCCACCCAGGTGCCCTTTCCCAATAAAATCTCTTGCTTTGTCAACATGTGTCTCCTCGGACAATTCATTTCCGAGTGTTAGACAAGAGCCCAGTTTCGGGCCCTGGAAGGGGTCCCCCTTCCTGCAACAATTCCAGTCCCTAAGAAAGGCAATGCCAAAGAATGCTCAAACTACCACACAATTGCACTCATCTCACATGCTAGTAAAGTAATGCTCAAAATTCTCCAAGCCAGGCTTCAACAGTATGTGAACCATGTACTTCCAGATGTTCAAGCTGGTTTTAGACAAGGCAGAGGAACGAGAGACCAAATTGCCAACATATGCTGGATCATTGAAAAAGCAAGAGAGTTCCAGGAAAACATCTATTTCTGCTTTATTGACTATACCAAAGCCTTTGACTGTGTGGATCACAATAAACTGTGGAAAATTCTAAGATGGGAATACCAGACCACCTGATCTGCCTCTTGAGAAACCTGTATGCAGGTCATAAAGCAACAGTTATAACTGGACATGGACCAACAGACTGGTTCTAAATAGGAAAAGAAGTATGTCAAGGCTGTATACTGTCACCCTGGTTATTTAACTTATATGCAGAGTATATCATGAGAAACGCTGGGCTGGAAGAAGCACAAGCTGGAATCAAGATTGTCGGGAGAAATACCAATAACTTCAGATGTGCAGATGACACCACCATTATGGCAGAAAGTGAAGAAGAACTAAAGGGCCTCTTGATGAAAGTGAAAGAGGAGAGTGAAAAAGTTGGCTTAAAGCTCAACATTCAGAAAATAAAGATCATGGCATCCAGTCCCATCACTTAATGGCAAATAGGTGAAGAAACAGTGGAAGCAGTGGCAGACTTTATTTTTTGGGCTCCAAAATCGCTGCAGATGATGACTGCAGCCATGAAATTAAAAGATACTTACTGCTTGGAAGGAAAGTTATGACCAACCTAGATAGCATATTAAAAAGCAGAGACATTACTTTGCCAACAAAGGTCCATCTGGTCAAGGCTGTGGTTTTTCCAGTAGTCATGTATGGATGTGAGAGTTGGGCCATAAAGAAAGCTGAGCGCCGAAGAATTGATGCTTTTGAACTGTGGTGTTGGAGAAGACTCTTGAGGGTCCCTTGTACTGTAAGGAGATCAAACCAGTCCATCCTAAAGGAAATCAGTCCTGAATATTCACTGGAAGAACTACTGTTGAAGTTGAAACTTCAATACTTTGGCCACCTGATGTGAAGAGCTGACTCATTGGAAAAGACCCTGATGCTGGGAAAGATTGAGAGCAGGAGGAGAAGGGGACGACAGAGGATGAGATGGTTGGATGGCATCACCGACTCAATGGACATGGGTTTGGGTGAACTCTGGGAGTTGGTGATGGGCAGGGAGGCCTGGCGTGCTGTGGTTCATGAGGTCGTAAAGAATTGGACATGACTGAGCGACCTAACTGAACTGAACTGCGCATCTGAGCATATATACATAAAAGTTACCATTTTGGCCAATTTTTAAAGGGTATGATTCAGGGCCAAAAGGAGAAGGGGGCAGCGGAGGGTGAGATGGTTAGAGAGCTTCACCAACTCAATGGACTTGAATTTGAGCAAACTCCAGGAGATAGCAGAGGACAGAGGAACCTGGTGTGCTGCAGTCCATGCAGTCACAAAGAGTTGGACACGCCTTACTGATTTAACAACAATAACATAATTCAGTGTGTTAGGTAGGTTCACATTGTGCAACACCATCCATCCATAAAACTTCTCCTCTTGCCAAACAAACTCTGTACCCATTTCCCTCTCTCTTCAACCCCTGGAAACCACCATTCTACTTTGTCTTTATAAATTTGACTATTTTGTATAAGTTTATAAAAAAAGTCTTTACTGAGGTAGCACTAATATGGCATATAATTTACTCCTACAAAGTGTAGAAATGGTTCTTAGTATACTCAAAGTTGTGACTATCACCACAATCCAATTTCAGGACATTTTCATGATGCCAAAAAGAAACTCACTCCCCATTGGCTGTTCCACCAGCCCAAGGCAACCTCTAATCTGTTTTCAGTCTCTATAGTTTTGCCTATTCACATAAATAAAATCATATAATATAGTGCCTTTTGTGACTGTCTTCTTTCATTTAAAATAATATTGTCAAACTCATCCATGTTGTAGCATGCATCAGTACTTCATTTTTCTTTTTTTGACCACCATACCTCAAGGCTTGCAGGATCATGGTTCCCCAACCGGGGATTGAACCCTAGCTCTCAACAGTGAAGGCATGCAGTCCTAACCACTGGACCTCCAAGGAATTCCCAGTGCTTCATTTCTTTTTATGACTGAATAATATTCCCTTGCATGACCATATCACATTTTATTTAATCCACTCATCATTTGGGTTCTTTCCACCTTTGGGCTCTTGGAAATTATGCTGCTGTGAATATAACATACAAAGTTTTGTGTGAACACATATCTTCAGTTCCCTTGGGTATATACCTAGGAGCAGAATGACTGGATTATACGGTAAGTCTATAATTAACTTTTTGAAGAACCACCAAACTATTTTTTGAAGCAGCTGCACCATTTTACATTCCCACCAGCAATGTATGAGGGCTCCAATTTCTTCACACCCCTGTCAACACCCGTCATTTTGTGTCTTTGTTAGCCATCCTAGTGGGTGTGAAATAGTGTCTGTTGTGGGTTTTTTTTTTCTTGTTGCACTTCCTTAATGACTCGTGATTCTGAGCATCTTTTCATGTGCTTTTGGCTGTTTGTGTATCTTCTTTGGAGAAATGTCTATTCTTTTGCCCATTTGAAAAATAGGACTATTGGACTTCTCCGGAGGCTCAGTGGTAAAGAATCTGCCTGCTAACGAAGGAGACACAGGTTCAGTCTCTGGTCCCAGAAGATCCCACGTGCAGCAGGATAACTAAGCCCATGAGCCACAGCTATTGAGTCTGTGTGCTCAAGCCGCGGAGCTGCAACTACTGAGACCACATGCGGAAAGTACTGAGGCTGAGCACCCTAGAGCCTGTGCTCGGCAACAAGAGAAACCACCGCAACGAGAAGCCTGCATACCGCAACTAGAGTAGACCCAACTCTTTGCAGCTAGAGAAAGCCTGCACAGCAATGAAGATGCAGCAGGGCCAATAAATAAATAAATACATAATTAAAATTAAAACATAAGGGCTACAGTTGTCAGAGTTCTTTAAATATTACAGGTGCAATTTCCCTATCAGATACCTGGTTTGCAAATATTTTCTCCCATTTTGTGGTTGTTTTTTTACTTTCTTGGTGATATCCTTCACAGCACAAAGTTTTTAATTTTTATGTAGCTTATTTTTTCTTTTGTGCTTTTTGGTGTTGTATCTAAGAAACCCTAACCCAAGTTCATGAAGATTTGTGCACATGTTTTCTTCTGGGAAGAAAGAACTATGGTTTTAGTTCTTAGATTTTAGGTCTATGATTTATTTTGATTTTATTATTCATGTGGTGTGAAGCAAATGTCCAACTTCATTCCTTTGCATGTGGTTATCCAATTGTCAAGGACATTTAGTTCCTTCTCAAGGGCTATAGGTAATATTAGGAGCCGTATCCTGTGAGCTGTCTTTTAGATACTGAAACCCTCACCTGGTGGAAGAAGTTAATTACCTGACGACCGGATTGTAGCCACGACATAATCTGCCAATTCCAAGAGTTGGCCTCTAAGAAATGGGAACAAATCCACCATGGAACTAAAGATTACCTGTACTTAAAACAATCAAGACGATGCTGGTCATACCACTGATGATCAGTTTCAAGATGACTGTCAGAGTTGTCTGCTGTTTCTGCATGTAGCCCCCTCTGTCTGTCTATATTGTTAGTGGGGGAGGGTCAACCTTTGGACAGGTGGTAGCCCTTCCCAACCCCGGTTGCTGGAATCCAAAATAAAGTCAACTTTCCTTCCCACAAACCTTGCCTCTTTTTTGGCTTTTGAACGGCAAGCAGCTGGACTCCACTTTTGGATACAACGGCAGTACCACACAGACCTGATTATTGTAGCTTTGTGTTAAGTTTTGAGTCCAGGAAGAGTGAATCATGCAGCTTTGTTCTCTCTCTGTTTTTTTTTTTTCTGTTTTTAAATTTTATTGAAATAGAGCTGATTTATAATGTTGTGTTCGTTTTAAGTGTAGTATTATTTTTTTCTCAAGATTGTTTTGATTATTTTGAGTCTCTTGCATATCCACATAAATTTCTGAGTCTTGACTTTGCTGTATTCCTGAAACTAACACAATGTTGTAAATCAACCAGAGTTCAATTTTAAAAATCAGCCATCGCAATAGCTCATTTCTTTTTGTTGTTTTTCAGTCGTTCAGTCGTGTCTGACTCTTTGCGACCCTGTGGACTGCAGCATGCCAGGCTTCCCTGTCCTTCACCATCTCCCAGAGCTTGTTTAAGTCCATGTTCATTGAGTCAGTGATGCCATCCAACAGATGCCATCCTCTGTTATCCCCTTCTCCTCCTGTCTTCAATCTTTCCCAGTCTCAGGGTCTTTTCTAATGAGTTGGATAATGACCACCTCTTTGCATCAGGTGGTCAGAGGATTGGAGCTTCAGCTTCAGCATCAGTCCTTCCCATGAATATTCAGGACTGATTTCCTTTAGGATTGACTGGTTGGATCTCCTTGCAGTCCAGGACTCTCAAGAGTCTTCTCCAACACCACAGTTCAAAAGCATCAATTCTTCAGTGTTTAGCCTTCTTTATATCATTTGTTCATTTCTTTTTATCACTGAATAATATTCTATTTTATGGATATACCACAACTTTGTTTATCCATTCACCTATTAAAGGATATCTTGGTTGCTTTTGTTTTTGGCAATTATGAATGAAACTGATAGAAACATTTGTGCACAGGTTTTTGGGTGGACGTAAGTTTTCAACTCCCTTGGTAAATACCAAGGAGGACAGTTGCTGGATTGTATGTAAGAATATATTTAGTTTTGTAAGAAATTATCAAACTCCTTCCAAAGTGCCTGTACTGTTTTTCATTCCTACCAGCAATGACTAAGAAATCCTACTGCTTCATCTCCTCACAAACATTTAGTGTTGTGGATTTTGGCTATTCTAATAAGGACGTAGGGTATCTCATTGTTTCTTTAATTTGCATTTCTCTAATAACATATGATATGGAACATCTTTTTACATGAATATTTACCATCTGTATATTTTCTTTTGTGAGCTGTCTGTTAAGGGTTTTGGCCCATTTTTAAATAGGATTTTGTTTTCTTATCATTATGTTTTTGTTTTTGTCTTTTTTTGGCCAAGGTGTGTGACTTGCAAGATCTTGGTTCTCCTACCAGGGATGGAACCCAGGCCCTCAGCAGTGAAAGCACAGAGTCCTGACCACTGGACTGCCAGGGAATTCTCTCCTATTTTGGAGTTTTAAGAGTTCTTTGTATATTTTGAATAACAGTCCTTTAACAGATATGTCTCTTTTGCAAATGCTGTCTCCCAGGTGAATTCTCTTGACATTGTCTTTTGCAGAGCAAAAGTTTTTCATTTTAATGAATTCCTTTATCAATTGCTTTTTCACAAATCATACCTTTGGTGTGGTATTTGAAAAATCGTGGCCTTACACCTTAAACTAATACAACGTTATATATCATTTATATCTCAGTAAAACTGGGGGGAAAAGTCATGGCCAAACCCAAGATTTTCTCCAATGTTAACTTCTAGGAGGTTTATAGTTTTCTATTTTACATTTAGGTCTATGATCCATTTTCAGTTAATTGTTGTAGAGGGTATAAGGTCTATGTCTAGATTTTTTTTCCATGTGGATGTCCAGTTGTTCCAATATCATCTGTTGTAAAGACTGTGCTTTCTCCACAGTATTGCCTTTGCTCCTGTGTCAAAGAAAGACCCACTATATTTATGTGGATCTATTTTGGGCTCTTGAGTGGGTGAAACCTGGTATTTGTGCACAGCCTTCCCAAGCCCCAGGGTAGACTGAGACCCAGGGAGGGCCCTTTCTGGCTGCCTCTTTCCCTGATTGTCAATGTCCGGTTGCCATTTTACCTATCGCTACTAGTATCAAGGAGTACCTTCTTAATTGCTCTCCACAAAAATATCAAAGATCTCACTTTGTTTGATAATGTTAATAGGCATTGTTCCAGAAAAGCCAAGTTCCTCAGGCAAAGCTATGGAGTTCTTTATGGCCTGCCTTTCCACCTGGGCAGAACCTCTGCCCCACATTTTAGACACTAGCAGTAGGGAAAGCAGCCCATTATCCATGAGTGACACCCCTGCTCTAGAAGCTGGTGGGAGTGGGAGATAGCAGCTCCTGGTCTTCTTGACTTTTCCCTTCTGGTGTGGACTCTCTGTTTTAGGAGAGCCATGAGGATCCGGTATTTTAGGCCTGTCGTGCCCAGATTGTAGAGCTTCTTGCCTGCAAGTGTGGGTTGTGTGGGGGAAGAGATGCCCAGGTCTCTTTTGCCGCACCTGCCTGGAACAGAGCTTCAACAATGAGAGGATGAGAAACATGGACCGCCTGCCCTTCTCAAGGTGAAAGCTTTGCTCTACACTGGGATATGGGGACTAGAGTGGGAGAGGGCACCCCCTATTTTCTTGGCTGCCCCTGCGTGGAGTTAAACTCCTGGAAGACAGAAAGGAGAAGAGGAGGAAGGAGAAAGCAGTGGGTGGTAGCTCAAAAATCATAGACTCTCACTGTTTTTATGTTTTTGCTTTTGTTTTTAAGTTGAAGTATAGCTGATTTGGACTTCCCAGGTGGCGCAGTGGTAAAGATTCTGCCTGTCAGTGCAGGAGATGCAAGAGCTGTGGATTCGATCCCTGGGTTGGGAAAATCCCCTGGAGTAGGAAATGGAAATCCCACTCCAGGCAAATATTCTTGCCTGGAAAATTGCCATGGGCAGAGGAGCCTGGGGGGCTCCTCCAAGGGGACACAAAGAGTCAGACATGACTGAGCAACTAAGCAATAGTGGATTTACAGTACTGTGTTATTTTCGGGTGTCCAGCACAGAGACAGTATTTTTGCAGATTATATATTAGAGGTTATTATAAGATAATGGTGCAATTCCCTGTGCTAAATAGTGTATCCTTGTTGCGACTCTCACTGTCTTGAGCAATATTCCCTTAAATGAATGCTTATGAATTTGCTGGATATGCCTTTAGGATAATCTCCAGACTAATAATTGGGTAAAAAATTTCTTTCTAGTTAGATAGTTGTTTTACCCGGGGGAATTTCAACTGTGCTTCTCACTCTGCCATTCTGAAAATCAATTTTTTTTTTTTAATCAATCTTAAGATTTAAAAATTGCCTTATTCCAATGGTTGTTTTCCTCTTGTCACTTATTTGCTATATATATGTTCCCCCCCCCCTTTTTCTTGAACAAATTAACGAGTGGTTTGTCTGTTTGTAAAATTTTCCAAAAACACAAGTCTAATTTCTGTCCTCTACTACACTAATCTCTGTTTTTCTCTTTATTCTTCCCTCTTTGTGCTTTCTTTTGGTTTACTTTCTTGTTGGTTTTTTCCCTAATTTTCTTAGAATTGGGAATTAAATTCATTTCTTCTCTTTCTTTTACTTTAAATAATAAAAGTGTTCTGTGTTATGAACGTTCATCTAATCATTACTGTACTTTTTATTTTATTTTATTTTTTTTGACAGCTCTGCATGATGTGTGATATCTTAGTTCCCTGATCAGGGATCAAACCCATGCTCCCTGCAGTGGAAGCTCGAAGTCCTATCCACTGGACCACCAGGGATTTCTCTCTAATCATTGCTTTAAATGTATCTCATAGTCTTATTATTTTTTAGAATTTTGTATTCCAGTTTTTCACCTAATTAATTTTGTTTTTGTCTTTGTTAATGACTTCTCATTTTGTTACACTGTATTCAGAGACAACTGTTTATAACATTTCCATTTTATTCAACTTACTAAAAATTTTTTGTGATTAATATGATTACTTTTTTGTGGATATTTTGTTTCTTTGGATTTATGGGAGTTTTTTTCAGGGGTAAGTTTCCTCTGTTGATGTGTGTTGGATTTTATGTTCTGATAATTTTTTGGTTTTTAAATAATAGTTCCAAATGGATCTGTTAACCTTTTCCTTGTTCATTTTTTTTGTGCTATTGGGGTGTTTACAAGATTCCTAGCTCTATCAAACACTCTCATGTCAATGTACCAAAGTCCAGACACTTTAGTGAATTTTAATTTGTTTAGTTGGGGGAAGGGGTTTGTGTCCTCCGATTTTCTGTTTAGCTTTGTTTCTCTTTTCTCTTGTAAGACCCTAACTTTTTGCTTTCCCCTCCTTCATCACTCAATTGCCCAAAGACTCTTCAACCATTTGCCACCCCCCTTTTTTTCCCCTTTCCCAGAACCTATATATTTAAAAGACTGACCCTTAAAAAATAAAAAAATAATAAAATAAATAAATAAATAAAAAAGACTGACCCTTCAAATTCCATATACTTGAAGTCCCTTCCCTGTACTCTGCATTCTGATGTCCCGGGACATTTTCCTATTATTTACAGCCTGCAGATAAAACATCCTCTTCCTGATGAAGGTTCTAGATTGACAAGCTGGCCGTGTTGCCAGCTGTCCTTTTCTCTCTTCCTTGTTTTTCTGGGCACAAAGCCTCCTGAGAAGGCGGCGTGGGGTCGGAGCGCAGAGACCAGCACGGCCCTGCGGTGCGCTTTCTTTCTGTTTACAGTTATTCTGAAGAGCAGCCTCCCTGGTGACTCAGATGGTAAAGAACCTGCTTGCAATGCAGGAGACCCGGGTTCAATCCCTGGGTCAGGAAGAGTCCCCTGGAGAAGGGCCTGGCAACCCACTCCATTCTTGCCTGGAGAATCCCATGGACAGAGGGGCCTGGAGGGCTACAGTCCATAGGGTCGCAGAGTCAAACAGGACTGAGTGACTAACTTTCACTTTCATTGTGAAGTGTGGACATTCTCTGCTTTCAAGTTCTGATGAGGCTACTGCAGAGTTTTATTTCCCATGCTTGTTTCAACTTGCTTTGGAAGGAGGCATTGGGAGATGGGGACAGAGGCAGCCACTGTGGTCCTCAATTACCCAGAAGTCCCTCTGCTTTTTCTTTGTAAGTTTTTTTTTTTTTTTTAAACATGTATTTATTTATTTGGCTACACGGGTCTTAGTTGTGCCAGGGGTATCTTTTGATCTTCCCTGCAGCCTTTGGAATCTTTAGTTGGGGCATGCAAACTCTTAGTTGCAGCAACTGGGATCTAGTTCCCGGACCAGGGATCAAACCTATTCCCTGCATTGGAATCTCACTGGACCACCTGGGAAGTCCCACCTTGTAACTTTTAAAGGCAGAGTTTAGCTCATTTATTTGCACCCTTTCTTATTTTCCAATATACGCACTTGAGGTCATAAATTTTTCTCTAAGAATTTTTAGCTGGATCCTCCATCTTTGATATATGATATTTCATTATGATTTTAACCTAAAACAACACAAATTTATACTCTATTTTCTAATTTCAGTTGTGGTTTTTTTTTTCTCCTGTGATCCAGATATTTCATAAAATGTTTCTTCATTTCAAATACATGGGATTCCCCATTTTTCTTTTTGTTGGCACTGTTTAACTTAATTATATTGCAGTAAAAAGAATACAAACTGAATGATTTTACTTTTTTGAAACTAGTTGAGTTGCCTGATGGTCTAGAATTTGATGGCTTTATTGGGAAATGTTCTTTGTATGCTGTTCTGCATTTAGGTGCAATGCTTCACTAGGTCAAATTTGTTAACCATATTCTTCATATCTTTTATATCCTAGCTAAATTTTTTTGCCTGCATGTGTCATGGAGTCTACAAATAAAATTGTGATGTAATCTGCTTTTCCTTGTGGTCCTATATGTATATATTCTATTCTATAGAATAGAACCACAAGCGCTGAAGAATTGATGCTTTTAAACTGTGGTGTTGGAAAAGACTCTTGAGACTCCCTTGGACTTCATGGAGATCAAACCAGTCAATCCTAAAGGAAATAAACCCTGAATATTCGTTGGAAGGGCTGTTTTTGAAGCTGAAGCTCCAATTTTGGCCACCTGATGGGAAGGGCTGACTCACTGGAAAAGACCCTGCTGCTGGGAAAGATTGAAGGCAGAAGGAGAAGAGGGCAGCAGAGGATGAGATGGTTGGATGGCATCACTGACTCAATGAACATGAGTTTGAGTAAGCTCCAGGAGTTGGTGATGGACAGGGAAGCCTGGTGTGCTGCAGTCCATGGGGTTGCAAAGAGTCGCACATGACTTGGTGACTGAACAACAAATATATAGAATAGAACCATATATATATATATATATATATATGTATATTTATTGCCTGTTGATCTTATTTTTAAGAATAAATTTAAAATCGCTGTATATTTAAAAAACCACTAAGTAAGCAACCTCTTTAACCTGAAATTTAAATTTTTTTCTGATTTTTTTCTCATATAGTTATTCCGGCCTTTAGTAAACATTTGCCTAATATTTTTTCCCATCTTTCTGATAGAGATGAAGTAGGATAATCAAATAGTTAGCTCAGAAATCCCATTAGGGGATTGTAAATAGAGAGGAAACTTTAAGGGGCTTTGAGAGATCATGGTGAGTTAATGATCATTCAAGAAAGCAGGTTTGCTTAACCACAAAGTCAAGTAAGCTTGCTGAGGAACAAAAACATGCAACAGAAGAATGAGACATGCTTCAAAACAACAGAAAAATGGTGTCATGAGACTCACATTCTGCCCAATGAGCTCATAAGTTAATGATCCCTAGGACATGCTCTCTACACTCATGATAATTTGTGGAAAGGATACACTTAAAAGTGAAAGACCCTTATTGTGCTGAGACCTAAAATAATTTTTCCATTGCACCATGACAGTCCTGGCTTGACCATGTAAGAACAAAAAGAAACTCCCCTGCCCAACCTGGAGGAGGAGCTGATAATGGAAGCATGACGTCTATTCAAGAATGAGGAAGAAGATGATCTTGTTCTCTCCCCACTTTTCCTTCAATTATAAAAATGTAACCCACTAAGTACTGGAATCAAGATTGTCAGAAGAAATACCAGTAACCTCAGATACGCAGATGACACCACCCTTATGGCATAAAGCAAAGAACTAAAGAGCCTCTTGATGAAAGTGAAAGAGGAGAGTGAAAAAGCTGACTTAAAACTCAACATTCAAAAAACAAAGACCATGATATCCAGTCTCATCACTTCATGGCAAATAGATGGGGAAACAATGGAAACAGTGACAGACTTTATTTTCTTGGGCTCCAAAATCACTGCAGATGGTGACTGCGGCCATGAAATGAAAAGACGCTTGCTCCTTGGAAGAATAGCTATGACCAACATAAACAGCATATTAAAAAACAGAGACATTACTTTGCCAACAAAGGTTCATCTAGTCAAAAGTATGGTTTATCCAGCCATCATGTATGGATGTGAGAGTTGGATCATAAAGAAAGCTGAGTGCCAAAGAATTGGTGCTTTTGAACTGTGGTGTTGGAGAAGATTCTTGAGAGTCCCTTGAACTGCAGAGATTCAACCAGTCCATCCTAAAGGAAATCAGTCCTGAATATTCATTGGAAGGATTGATGCTGAAGCTGAAGCTCCAATACTTTCGCTACCTGATGGGAAGAACTGACTCATTTGAAAAGACCCTGATGCTGGGAAAGACTGAAGGCAGGGGAGAAGGGGACTACAGAGGATGAGATGGTTGGATGGTATCACCGACTCAATGGACATGAGTTTGAGCAAACTCTGGGAGTTGGTCAAGGACAGAGAAGCCTGGCATGCTGCAGTCGCAAAGAGCTGGACACGACTGAGCAACTGAACTGAACTGAAGTACTCAGGGCAGTGCAATGCTCACCTACCCCCTTGTAAGCCTCACAAGCGTCCTATTGTAATAAATCACTTCTGATCTATCACTCTCCCTCTCACTAAATTCTTTCTGCACTGAGACATTAAGGATCAGAACTCCTCAGAGCCCTCTGAAACGCCACCTAGTGGTTTCACTTCTACTTCTGAATGTGTTACATGCATCTCTTAGAACTATCCTATGTTTTTTTTGTATCTTTTATAAATACATGTATATCTCAGAGTTATTGTGCGTTCACTTTTAGACTACTACAATAAAATAATATTGCAATAAAGCAAAGTCACAAAGTTTTTGGCTTTCCAGTGCATAAAAAAGTTGTTTACACTCTATTATAGTCTATTAAATGTGCAATAGCATTATGTCAAAACAAAACCATGTACATAATTTAAAAATATTTTGTTGCTTAAAAATGGTAACCATCATCTGAGCCTTCATGATGATGGATCATGAAGAGTCATGATTAGGTCTTCCCTAACAGCTCAGTAGTAAAGGATCCAGCTGCCACTGCAGGAGACACAGTTTCAATCTCTGGTCTAGGAAGATCCTACAGGCTGTGGAACAACTAAACCTGTACCCACAACTACTGAGCCTGTGCTATAGAGCTTAGGAATCAAAACTACTGAGTCCACAAGCCATAGCTACTGAAACCCTTGCACCTAGAGCCTGTACTCCACAACAAGAGAAGCCACCACAATAAGGAGCCCACACACTACAACAAAAAGTAGCCCCCACGCTCTGCAACTAGGGAAAGCCCACACAGCAGCGAAGACCCAGCACAGCCAAAAATAAATAAATAAAATTAATGAAGGGTCATGATCTTTTTGCAATAGTAGCATCACCATAATAAATATAATAAAAACGAAAAAAGTTAGAAATTTTGGAAAATTACCAAAATGTGACACAAAAATACAAAGTGAGTAAGTGCTGTTGGAAAAATGATGCCAATAGATTAGCTCAACATATGGTTGTGATAAAAGACATGTTCACATATTGAGCTGTGGGACAGTCATTCTGGCTTATACATGGGTTAGCTGCTTTAATTATTAAATAAAAAGATGTGATGACCAGAAGTAAAGAATATCCATGTTAAAAGTAAAGATTAAATGCCTCCTGGGACACCAATGCTGGTCCTCTTTTGTTTAAGACCACTTCCCAAGTGCCAAAGCCATACTGACTCGCTGTGTACTTGCTGGCCTGTTTTCCTGTTTGTTTAACTTTCTGTTTTATATTGGAGCATAGTTGATTAACAGTGTTGTGATAGTTTCAGATATACAGCAAACTTATTCAGTTATGCATACGCATGTATCTATTTCAAATTCTTTTCCCATTTAAGTTGTTACATAATAGTGAGCAGAGTTCACTGTGCTATACAGTAGGTCCTTGTTGGTTATCTATTTTAAATACAGTAGTGTGTACACATCAATCTCAAATTCTCTAACTATTCCTCCCCCCGACCCTTCCCCCCTGGTAACCATAATTTGGTTCCCTAAGTCTGTGAGCCTATTTTCATCTTGTAAATAAGTTCATTTCTTTTTAGATGTTACATACAAGTGATGCCATACGGTATTTTTCTTTCACTGACTTACTTCACTCAATATGACAATCTTTGGGTCCATCCATGTTTATGCAAATAGCATTATTTTATTCTTTTTAATGTCTGAGTAACATTCCATTACTTCCCAAGAATCCGGCTGCAATTCGAGAGACCTGAGTTTGATCCCTGGGCTGGGAAGATCCTCTGGAGAAGGGAAAGGCTACCCATTCCAGTATTCTGGCCTGGAGAATTCCATGGGCTGTATAGACCATGGGGTCACAAAGAGTCGGACACGACTGAGTGGCTTTCACTTTCAACCTTCTGTTGTATCTGTGTACGACATCTTTATCCATTCCTCTGCTGATGAGCATTTAGGTTGCTTCCATGGCTTGGCTACTGAAAAAAGTGCTGCAGTGAACACTGGGGTGCATATATCCTTTTGGACCATGTTTTTCTCATCCCAGGCTCTCAATCCCAGGAGTGGGATTGCTGGATCATATGGTAGCTCTGTTAGTGTTAGTCGCTCAGTCGTGTCCGACTCTTTGTGACCCCATGGACTGTAGCCCATCAGGCTTCTCTGCCCACGGGATTCTCCAGGCAAGAGTACTGGAGCGGGTTGCCGTTGATAGCTCTAGTTTTAGTTTTTTAAGAAATCTCCATATTGTTCTCCATAATGGCTATAACAATTTACATTCCCACCAAGAGTGTAGGAGGGCTCCCTTCTCTCCACACCCTCTCCAGCATTTGTTGTCTGCAGATTTTTTGATGATAGCTGTTTTGACTGGTGTGAGGTGATGTCTCAATACAGTTTTGATTTGCGTTCTCTGTGGTCCATTTTTCAAAACCTTGAAGGAATATATTTCTGATTGGTTTAATGTTTTTGTTCTGATGAGTTATAAAACTACTGAAAACTCTGCTCCTCTGGAGCAGTTCCTCAGAGTAATCTGGAAAGCTGTTTTCCAGGCCACAGTCTTCAGCTCAGTTCAAATAAAACTCTTTTCTAGGGAATTCCCTGGTGGTTCAGTGGTTACAACTCCACGCTTCCACTGCCAGGGGCGATTAAAATCCTGCAACTAAGGTCCCACAAGCTGTGCAGTGCAGCCAAAAAACAAAAGAACCACCAACAAAGAAACTCTTTTCTATTCCTACTATAGATTATTTATTGATTATTCTTTTTGATGGTTATCATAAAACTCCAGTTTGTAAAAAATGCAATATCTGTGAAGCACAATAAAGCAAAATGCAATAAATGGACATATGCTTCTAGCTTGTAGCACAATTATTTTATAAACAGTATATTAATTAACTCAGTAGAAATTATGCTGTGATAAATGTGGTAGGCAGAATAATGACCTTCCAGATATGTATCCATCCCAATTCTTGGAACCCATGAACATATCTGACATGGCAAAAGGGACTTCACAAATGTGATTAAGGATCTTGAAATGGGGAGATTATCCTGGATTATTCATATGGACCCAATGTAATCACAAGGGTCCTTAATAGTGGAAGAGGAAAAAAAAAAGTGGAAGAGGGATCAGAGTTGGTAGAAGCTATGCTACTGTCTTTGAAGAGGAGGAAGGAAGCCGGAAGCCAGATGCCAAGAAATGAGGCTGACCACCCGAAGGAATTAAACCTCACCCACACCTTGATTTTAGCAGACTGAGACCCATTTTGGACTTCTGGCCTCCAGAACTGGAAGATGATAGAGTCACATTATTTTAAGCCACTGAGTTTGTGGCAATTTGTTAGGGCAGGAAATGGAAATCCAACCCAACAGTATCAATAATTATTTGATATCAATGATATCCAAAATCTCAGCAGCTTTCAATACAGAAGTTTTTCTTTTTTTTAAAAGAGGAATTAGAGGAAATGTTTAACAAGAGTTTTGTTTTTCCTCTTGCTTTTTTTTTTTAATTATGAAAGTATGATAACACATTCACAGGAGACTTGGAAAATACAGAACAAAGTTATATGCAGTTCCACTGTATAGTACAAGTTTTTTTAATTAGATAAATTAGGATTTTTAGTTTGAGTTTCAGTAAGGAGTCTCCTTTTAAAAAGAAATTGAATTAGAGTTGATTTACAATGTTTTACTGTATAGCAAAGTGATTTAGTTATACATGTATTCTTTTTCATTTTTTTCCTAATATATATATTTTACTGAAGGATAGTTGACTTACAATGTTGCAGGTTCCCAGCAAGGTGATTCAATTATACATATGCATACATATTATTTTTCAGATTGTTTTCCATTACAGGTTATAATAAGATATAGATTATATATATAGATTATATATAAGATATATAATAAGATATAGTTCCCTGTACAGTAAACCTTTGTTGTTTGTTGCATATCTATTTTTTAAATTAGAAATCTAGCATTCTGTTCACATTAAGTCAAACAAGTAGAATCAAAATGTCATAAATTTTTAAAATTTAATAGGTATGTATAATATGTATATTTTAGAAAACATGAATTTTTGTCTAATTAAAATTTTTTAATTAAAAAAATTAATTTCTAGATTTCTAATTTAAAAAAATTTACAATGTATACAAAAGCTTTTCTACCACACTTGATAAAAGCTTGAGAAAGAACATAAACAAAAAAGAGATGGAGAAATTGGAAAACATAAACTAAATGAAATGGCAGCACTGAATATAAAATAGAAAAAGTGAAACAAAGTAGTTAAAAGTAAAAGATCCACACATAGTTCAGTTGTTTTTAAACATGGCTGCTCATTAGAAACATGCCTCGAACTTTGAAGAAAAACAGCAATACCTGAGCATTTGCAGTTTTCAAAAACTTCCAAGATAATTCTTATATGCATCTGGATTTTTAAAAAGTGATTACAGATTTTTCTACTAAAGAGTAGTTTTGGTGATATAGTATTCTATTATTTTTCTGTTGACCAATCATGATATAATGGTATTAAGTGAGTAATGGTTACATAATCATAATAGTAAAAGGTATTTATATGTTTTCACAATCAGTAGCCAGACAAAAAATAAAAGATAGTTACAGTTTCAAGCCATATTTGGAACCTGATTAACCTAATAATATAAAATATTACATACAATTTGGGGGGTCAAGCAGAGTACTGTGGTAAGTGGAAGTGCATACACGCACATTTTCAACCACCCAGCCAGTCTGTCTTTTGGTTGGTGCATTTAATCCATTTACCTTTAAAGTAATTATTGATATGTATGATCCTATTACCATTTTCTTAACTGTTTTGGGTTTATTTTCTGTAGGACTTTTTCTTCTCTTGTGTTTCCTGCCTAGAGAATTTCCTTTAGCATTTTCAAAAAGTTTATTTCCTAACCATATTATACGCCCTTTAGCTTGAATGTGTGTGTTTGTTTGTTTTTTGGCATGCCACACAGCATGTGGGGTCTGAGTTCCCTGACCAGGGATTGAACCTGAGACCCTACAGTGGAAGCACCGAATCTTAACCACTGGACCACCAGGGAAGTCCCCATGTTGTCTTTATTCTAGACCCCAGACTAGAGAGGCTACCACTACCTGGAGGTACACTTGACCCAGGGCAGATGGAAAAGAGGAAAGGCAGAACCATCTTGAAGCTCTTAAAGCTTCTACTGAGATGTGGTATAAACGATTTCTGCTCAAATTCCACTGACTAAAGCAAACCACATGGGTAAGCATACATGGACTAGGAAGCAGCGTCCTCCCAGAAGGAATGACACTTGTCCTTTTGGGAGGGGGCAACATGTATGAGGGTCCTGGGGCAACAGGGGGTGGAGTGGGGGAGGAAAGAGTTGACAGGAGAACTGAAAGAAGCTGCTGTAGCTGGAGGATGGTGATGGAGGGTAGGGTTGGGGTGCTCTTGGAGAGATTCACAAGGGCCTTGTAAGTCATTCATTCATCCAAATGTGAGCAACAGCAGGCTCTGAGTCAGCACAGAGGGTCTGGGGGCTGATAAGGCTGACAAGGTGCCTGTTCTGAAGGCAGTGACCTGGTGGGGAAAACTCATGAGAAGTAAGTAAATAAGGAAGCGAGATGAGTGCAGATAATGATCAAATACGTGCTATAGTTTAAAAGTGTGTGTTTTACTTGCTTTTAAAAATTGTTATTGAAGTATAGTTGCTCTGGCTTCCTTGGTGGCTCAGTGGTCAAGAATCTGCCTACCAATGAAGAAGACTTGTGTTTGATCCCTGGGTAGGGAAGACCCTCTGGAGAAGGAAATGGCAATCCACTCCAGTGTTCTTGCCTGGGAAATCCCATGGACAGAGGAGCCGGGCAGGCTACAGTCCATGGGTCACAAAACAGCCAGACATGACTTAGCAACTAAACAACAACATAGTTGCTTTACAATGTTGTGTTAGTTTCTATTGCTGTTACTGTTCAGTCGCTGAGTCATGTCCGATTTTTTGTGATCCCATGGACTGCAGCGCACCAGGCTTCCCTGTCTTTCACTATCTCCCAGTGTTTGATCAGATTCATGTCCACTGAGTCAATGAAGCTAACTAATAACCATCTCATCCTCTATTCTACAGCAAAGTGAATCAGCTATACAAATATAAATGCATATGTGCTCAGTAGCTCAGTCGTGTCTCTTTGCGACTCCATGGACTGTAGCCCACCAGGTTCCTCTGTCCATGGAATTTTCCAGGCAAGAATACTGGAGTGAGTTGCTATTTCCTCCTCCAGGGGATCTTTGCAACCCAGGGATCGAACCTGTGTCTCCTACATCTCCTGCATTGGCAGGCAGATTCTTTACCACTGAGTCACCTGGGAAGCCCATGTATACATATATCCCCTCTTTTTTGGATTTCTTTCCCATTTAGGTCCTCACACAGCGCTGAGTAGAGCTCCCTGAGCTACGCAGTAAGTTTTCATTAGTTATCTCTTTTATACATAGTGTCAATGGTGTTTATACATCATTCCCATCTTCCAATTCACCCCGTCCCCCGCTCCCCCTCTTGATGTCCATACATTCGTTCTCTACATCTGTGTCTCTCTGTTTTGCAAATAAGATCATCTAAGCATTTTTCTGGATTCCACACATATTAGTTAATATACAAGTTTGTATTTTACTAAAAGGACTATTTTTATACCCATTTGAATGCAGACTAAAAGGACTATTTTTAGAAGATCACATCTTCTTCTTCCATTCTCAGTTCTTTTTTAAAAAAGTTATTTTCTTTTTGGCTGTGCTGGGTCTTCGCTGCTGCGAGGGCTCTCCTCTAGTCGCAGAGAGCGAGGGTTACTCTCAAGTTGCGGTTCGAGGGCCTCTGACTGCGGTGGCTTTTCTCGTGAGGAACAGAGCCCGGGCTGTAGAGTGAACAGGCTTCAGCAGTTGCAGCACGTGGGCTCACTAGTGGTGGCTCGAGGGCTCTAGAGCTCAATCGTCGTGGTGCCCGGGCTTGGCTGCTCTGCAGCAGGTGGGATCTGCCCAGATCAGGGATCAAACCTGTGTCCCTAGCATTGGCAGGTGGATTCTTCACCACTGAGCCACCAGGGAAGCCCCTCCCAGTTCTTTTGGAGTGTGATCATCAGCAATTCTCTGATCTTCAAAGAGAAACCTGACTGAATTCCTGGGAACCCATTATGATTCTTTGAGCTTCTTGAGATGTGTCATCGTTTTCACTCTAAAGTGAATCTCACTGCTTTCCTCTTCAATGACCTCGAGCTTAATATCCTCTTCCTTCTTATCCCTCACGTTCTCAGTTGAACGTTTTGAAATGGGGAGCTATTGTTTCATGAGTACTTAAAAATGTGAACTTAAAGGGTGTTAAGGCAGTACATATTGTTGAAGTTGAGTTATGTGTATTTTATTACGGGAAAAAAAGGGGGGAGAAGTCACCTGTCACATGTAGGTGCTGACTGTCCTATAAAACTAAAGAGGAAAGAGTAACTGAGTCAGTGAAGATGGAAAGGCTTAAGGTCTGCTTGGTGGGGCGCGGGGGGACGCAGGATGGAAGGGTTGAACTAGGTGCTCCTGGGCAAAGCCTTCCTTCTCCACTTTGGAGCTGCTGGCGGGACTCTCATATCCCTAAAGGACCTTGGAATGGGGATGTGGCCCCAGGGAATTCTCACTCCAAGACAATCTCCTCTCTGGTTCCCAGGTTTAGGGATTCCTGTATCTGTAATAAACACAGACACAACCAGCGACCCTTCCCCAGCAAGGCACAATCACTGAATATTTATAATTTACTCATCAGCCACGCGCCGCAACCCAGGTTGGTAGCATTCTAGGTCCTGCACCTTGGCATTGCATTTGTAAAGAGCGGAGAGGGGCTCCTGCTGCCTTTCTGGCCCTGGGGTCCCGCTCGCTGCCCTCACGCCTCTGGTAGGTGATGAAACTTGAGAGAAGCCTTTACCCAGGAGAGCCGCAGCTGGGAGGGAGGTGCGTGGTGGAGACTGACTGGGTTAACTCCAAGTAGAGGTGAGTGGTGATGACGAGAAGCCACACCTTTTCCCAGGAAGGGGCCTGATTGGTGGAGGGCTTCTAGGGCGGGGCAGCTCTGGGCCTATTTAAACGCACTCACTGGGCTTGGAGTTACGCTGTAGGTTAACTCCTGAGCTCAGGTAAGTCTTCCAGAAGAAGGAGGCTGGGCTTACCTGTGGGAACCCAGATGGAGGCCCCTAGGTTGACCAAGCTGTTTTGGAGGGATCCCTCCCCCGAGCCCTGTAGTTGGAGTCTCTTTGTAGCTCCAAATATTTGCGGTGGCTCCACCTCAAAACTCCCCCTAAACCCCAGTATTTTTGTCTAATAGCGTTCCTGTCTCTGGGCTTCAGTTTCCCTCTGTGAAGTAATGGTCTGCTGGTTTTTTCAGGGCTGCTTGAAGGGTGAGGGGGTGGTTGTGAATTGGGTGGCAAGAGGCGCCGTGAGTCTCTGGTTTTGGGGTCAGACAGGATCACCCTTGAAGTGGCTGTGAAACCTCCATGCTTCAGGTTCCGTGTTTACAAAATGGGTCTACTTACCAGGACGAAATAAGTTAAAGCGTTTAACACAGCTCCAGGCACTTAGGAAACCCTCAGAGGTGCTCCTTGCTGCTGTTGTTACTCTCTGGCCTGGTCTGGGATGCCAGGAGGCGGGGTGAGGGTGCTGTAGCCCCCAGGAATTCTGCTGCTTTTCTTGTCTCCTCACCACCACTCCCACCCCCGTTTCTCCATGCCCATCCCTCCACCTTCTGGAGGTTGTTGGTCAGGCCAGCCATACTGATCCCCTTGACCTGTGCGGGGCTAACGGGGTAGAAGCTAAGTCCTGGGGCTGCTTTCTTTACAGGTCACCCTGTCCCACCCCACCCCACCCACCCCCAAGCCCCCAAGAGATGAGCGATGCCCAAGACCCGGCCACAGTCCCTGGAGCTGGCACCCAGGTGAAGCTGAGGGGCTGCAGCCGTCAAGGTGAGGGTGATGAGTCTTCCCACCTCCGCAGACACCAGGAGCTCCAGGCCTTCCTCCACCTTCTGGGTGAGTCCACTTGGGGGCTGGCACAGGGAGGACTGAAAGGACCACGTGTGAACTGATGTGAGAGGTGGGATCTCAGCCTGCCCATGTCTCGGTCCCGGCCCTTCTCAGGTGACTCCGGTTTGGCAGGTTGGTGGGGCGGGGCGCTCATGTCAGAAATGTCAGAAAGTGGGTTCAGTGGGGGCTTTGGAACTTAGAATGCTGCTCTCATCTCGTGGGGTGAGGGTGGTAACCCCAGTCTACCGTTTCTCCTCTCTCTCCCCCAGAGCACAGTTCCCTCCAGGATTTCCTCTCCAAAGATCCCTGTTTCCAGATTTCAGACAAGGTGAGCGGGGGGAGAGTCCAGGCTCACTCAGGGAAGGTTGAATTAAGTGGGGCCTGAGTGCAGCTTAGGCACTGGGTCCCCTGGGCTGGTGCAGGGAGCACCTTCATTTTAAGCCCTTGTCTTTGCAGGTCTCCCCTGCACCATTTTACCCTGGATTTTCTAGGCCTCCTCGCCACCCAGAACCAGCTTGATGGGCCTGGCACAGCCCCCTCCCCTGCCCGCAGTGCCCCGCTCTAACTCTCCCCATCTGTGTCTGCAGTACCTCCTGTCCATGGTGCTGGTCTACTTCCGGCGTGCCAACCTGCAGCTCAGCGAGTACACCCACAGCAATCTGTTCCTGGCACTGTGAGTGGCCCGGGTGCCTGGGGGGATGCCCACTTGGAGTCAAAGGGTGGGGGCAGGGCGGATGCTTACAGCCTCTGTTCCCCCTGTTCCCCACCTCTATGGCCAGGTACCTTGCGAATGATATGGAGGAAGACCTGGAGGACCCCAAAAGTGTGATTTTTCTGTGGGCCCTGGGCCAAGATTGGCGTCATCAAGTGTCAGACTTCCTGCATCAGAGAGACAAGCTGTGGGCACGGATGGGCTTCAGGGCTGTTGTGAGACGCCAGAGTTGTGAGGAGGTAAGGCCCCCCGCCCACCAGCATCCCAGGGTCGGGGAAAGAGGCTGGACCTCCCACCTCCCACTTACCATCCACTCTTCTCATGCAGGTCATGGCCAAGGAGCCAACGCACTGGGCGTGGACTCGGGAGCGGCACCCCCACCATGGCAGGGCTCAAAGGAGCTTCCCAAAGGCCCAGATCCCCCTCCCCCGGGGCCCCGGCCTCTCACCACCCCACTGTTCTCTTTGTGCCTTGCCCCCTCATCGCAGGCTCTGCTGCCTGCGCCCCTTGCCTGTCTTATCCAAGTGCCTTTCCTACAATGCTGAGTGGCAGCGCCCTTCATCCCAAGCTTGGCCCTGGAGTAGGGGCTTCCTCATTGTCCTGCCCACCCAGCTGCCGCTGGAGCCAGGCACCTACACCCTCCACAGTGAGTAGGGGACAGAAGTTGGAGGGGAGCCGGGAGGAGGTGGGAGGCAGGTGTGGAGCCCCACAGAATGGGAAGGAGGGGCATGGCGCGCTGTGTGAGCTTGGCAGGCTTCCTCTGAGCAGCTCTCTGTCCTTCCTCCCCCAGTCGTCCCTAAGCTGCTGCTGTGCCCTCGGCGCTGACACTCGCAGGGTGAAGAACAGTCCGTCTGCTTGCCTGCTGGCCCAGTGCTCTACTGACTGTGGCCCCTACAGCCTCCTGTCTTCTTGGCCTCGGGCTGGCAGGGCTGCCCATGCCTCCTGCCCCTTCCTCCCAACCTGCAACTTGTACCCACTCTGACCTAACTCCTCTAATAAATTCATGCCCACAGGACACCGGCTGTGCTTAGGCCCTGGTCTGGGTCCTTCACCCAGGGTGGGGGTAAGGGAGGGAGTTTTGGGGAGAGGGGGGTCTGCCAGATTTAGTTACCAGTGGTTGAGACCGCTGAGCACAGGCCCTGTAATAGCTCTCCCTTCCCACTGGCGACCAGTCATCCCGCTATTTCTCCTCTTTAACATCTTAGTGGATGCTGAGACCCACATAGAGCCCACAGAACTGAATGAGATGAGCTATATGCAGTCCTTAGAAGAGGACCTGGGACCTACTGGACCAAAAAGCGCTCCAAAGGAAAATGGCTCTATAGTCAGTCTAGAAATGCCTACAGGGTGAGGTCTTTTTCAGAATGAGCCTTGGTCCTTGCTCTGGGCTGCAGTTGCCTCTTGTGACCCCATGAACTGTAGCCCACCAGGATCCTCTGTCCATGAGATTTCCCAGGCAAGAATACTGGAGTGGGTGGCCATATCCTTCTCCAGGGGATCTTCCCAACGCAGGGACTGAACCCAGGTCTCCTGCATTGCAGGGACTGTTTCCTGACTGAGCCACCAGAGAAGCCCATATAGTGTGATGAACTATATCAAGTTTTCCCATGCTCGGGTGGTGGTGGTGAGGAAAAGGATTTTTGGAAAGACCATCTAGAGTAGTGATTAAGACTTGGTCTTTGGTGCCAGACAGCTTAAGTTCAAACTCCAGGTTTCTGTATGACTTTAGCACAATAGATTTAATCTCCTCTACTGCCTTATCTGTAAAATGAATATTACACTAATAAGGATACTGTTTGAGATTTGGATGAGATAATACTAGAAGGGTATAGAACTAGATCTCAAGAAAGGAGCTCAGATGTGGGTGTTATCAGTAGAGAAAGGTTAAAGGGGAGTGTATCTGGAACAGAAAGAAGACAGAGATGTCTAAGGGGTCAGGTAGCAGAGGAATCTAAACGTAATTCCCTTCCGTCCTCTCTGAGTGGCTCCCAAGAAGCATGGGGGTGAAGCCTGGAGGCTGCAGCCATTAGAAGCCAAGACAAGGACTGTAAAGTATTTTTAAGAGTTTTTCAAATAGGTAATATATTCACATGTATGTTTTGAATTTTGAACCAAGAGTCACCTCCTGCCCCTGACTACCAGCCACCTGGTTCTCCTTTCTGGAAACAATGGAAGTGATCATTTATGTCCATCCAGAGAAAGAATCTAAATGTATGTAACAAAATGTATAATAAAAATATACAAATTTGGTCTTTGTCCCTGGTTCCTGGCACAGAGCGCCTAATGCCCTTGGAATTTCCAGAGTTATAGGAATGTCTTTTGTTATTCATAATGACCTCCTATAGATCACACCAGAGTTTATGCTAATGAGGTTATTCAGGATGGTGGCTGTTGCCAAAACAACTGATCTAGAAGGTGGGAACTTTCAGCTTCTCCAGTTCTTCCAGGAAGGGTGAGGCACTGGAGATTTGGGTCTGTCTGGTCAAGGCTATGGTTTTTCCAGTGGTCATGTATGGATGTGAGAGTTGAACTGTGAAGAAAGTGAGTGCCGAAAAATTGATGCTTTTGAACTATGGTGTTGGAGAAGACTCTTGAGAGTCCCTTGGACTGCAAGGAGATCCGACCAGTCATCCTAAAGGAGATCAGTCCTGGGTGTTCACTGGAAGGACTGACGCTGAAGCTGAAACTCCAGTACTTTGACCACCTCATGTGAAGAGTTGACTCATTGGAAAAGACCCTGATGCTGGGAAGGATTAGGGGCAGAATGAGAAGGGGACGACAGAGGATGAAATGGTTGGATGGCATCACCAACTCGATGGACATGGGTTTGAGTAAACTCCGGGAGTTGGTGATGGACAGGGAGGCCTGGCGTGCTGCAATTCATGGGGTCACAAAGAGTCGGACACGACTGAGTGACTGAACTGAACTGAACTGAGTGACTGAACTGAACTGACTGAAGACTTTGTAAGAACAGCATTATTCAAATAGGAAACGGAGTGAATTCCTAGAAGAATTGTTCAGCCAAAGGTCAAGTCAAAACTGTCATCATTTTTTAAAGGACCATTTGATTTATTTTCTGGTGGCACTGGGTTTTCACTGTGGCATGCAGCCTGCTCTAATTGCGGTATGTGGGCTCTAGAGTGAGAGACTTCAGTAGTTTCAATGTACCACTTCAGGGCTTAGCTGCCCTGAAGCATGTGGGATGTTAGTTCCCTGATCAGGTATCAAATCCACATTCCCTGCATTGGCAGGCAGATTCCTAACCACTGGACCACCAGGGAAAGCCTCCAAAATTGTCATCTTGAAGAACTTTGCCACATGTTCATCTGTTGGGGCTGTGCCTGAAACACCTCCCCAGCCTCCAGCTGTGGGAAGGCTGTTTTCCACAGCACTCACCAATCAATGAGGAACAAGGTTATTTTATGTTTGCCAAACTGCTAAGGAGAAAATCGTGTCTTGGTGAAGGCTTAGTTTGTATTTCTTTTTCTTTCAAGTGAGCTCAAGCATTGTTTCATACACCTAAGAGCTGTGCATCTTTTTTGTGCATGGTTCTTATCTTCGCGCATTTCTCCACTGGTTTTTGGTACTTGACTCATATGTAAGGAACACCAGCCTCTCAGGATGTAAATTGTGTTTCTTCAGTTTATCATTTTAACTTTGTGTGTGGTAAAATACATTTTTGTGGCTTCTGGGTTTTGTGTCACAGTTAAAAAGAATTTTTCCACACTGAGATGATTAAAAGAACATTTCCCTTAGCTGCTGGCTGTATTTTTTGTTTTGATTTTTTACATTTAAATCATCTGGAATTGATTATGTACAAAATTCCCTCCCATTTTCCTAATGCTTTTTAATGAAAAACTCATCTTTTCTCAACAAATTTGAGATGCTGCTCTTATATACTAAATTCCTATATGCATTTGGACCTGTATCTAGATTCTTCTATCTTTCAGGGATCTATATGTATCAGTACCCCCTTCATTAATTATTATATAATAATTATTTAATCATTATAGACTGGATTTAATATCTGATAGGGTTAGACTCCCCAATGGACCTCCTGATGGCTCAGATGGTAAAGAATCTGCCTGCAATGCAGGAGACCTGGGTTTGACCTCTGGGTCAGGAAGATCCCCTGGAGAAGGGAGTGGCAACCCACTCCAGTATTCTTGCCTGGGGGAATTCCATGGACAGAGAAGCCTGGCAGCTACAGTCCCTGGAGTCACAAAAAGTCGGGCTTGAGTGAGTGACTAACACTTCACTTTCACAGGGTTAGACTCCTAACTTGTTTTCAGAAGTCTCTTGGCTATTCTTGCTTGTTCAGTTTTCCATAGGAACTTTAAATCAGTTTTTCTAGTTCTTTTCCCCAAATAATCTCTTAGAGTTTTTTTTTAAACTGTTAGAATTTTTAATTTTTTTTGGCTGAGCCATGTGGCATAGAAGATCTTAGTTCCCCAATCAGGGATCGAACCCATGTCCTCTGTATTGGAGTGTTAACCACTGGACTACCAGGAGAGTCCCTAGAATTTTTAATTTGGTCAATCTATAGATTACTTTAAGAACAGACATCGTTATGAAGCATCTTTGTGTCCAGAAGGACATGTCTGTCCCCTGCCTCTACTTCTTTCAGGTGGCATGATGGCCAATGACTCCCAAATTTGTTCCTCTATTCTGAGGGCTATTCCCACCCCCACGCATCTCCCCTTGGATGAGGGCGGGTCCCACAGCCTTCTCAGTTCAGCCACTCAGTTGTGTCCAACTCTTTGCGACACCATGAACTGCAGTACACCAGGCCTCCCTGTCCATCACCAACTCCCGTAGCTCAAACTCATATGCATTGAGTCAGTGATGCCATCCAACCATCTCATCCTCTGTCATCCCCTTCTCCTCCTGCCTTCAATCTTTCCCAGCATCAGGGTCTTTTCCAATGAGTCAGTTCTTCCCATCAGGTGGCCAAAGTATTGGAGTTTCAGCTTCAGCATCAGTCCTTCCAATGAATACTCAGAACTGATTTCCTTTAGGGTCCCACAGGTACCTCCCTAACCTGATCCTCCAGTATCCCCTCCAGATAAGAGTCCCCTACACTATGAATCTACTCAGATGGTCTAGAGTTGTCTTTTTCCTCCCTGTCTCTCCAGAGCCATATCCCATCAGTGGCTAAGTTCTATAGGTGTTTCTAGTAGCTTTACTGAGGTATAGTTGACATACAATAAACTATGTATAATTCAAGGTTCATTTTTGTTTTGACAATATATACCACCACAAAACCAGTACCACAGTCAAATAAGGGACATATCCATTACCCCCAAAAGTTCCCTCAAGCCCCTCTGTAATCCTTTCCTCCCACCCTTTCCCACCTGCCAGCCCCCCATTCCCCCCAGCAATCACTGATCTGCTTTCTATCACTAAATTGCTGTCATTTTCCTAGAATTTTCATAGAAATGGAATTATATAGCAGGCCCTGATAGCTCAGTTGATAAATAACCCGCCTGCAATGTGGGAGACCTGGGTTTGATCCCTGGGTTGGAAAGATCCCGTGGAGAAGGGAAAGGCTACTCACTCCAGTATTCTGGCCTGGAGAATTCTACAGACTGTATAGTCCAAGGGGTCACAAAGAGTCGGACAGGACTGAGCAAACTTCATTTTCACTTCACTTTCTGTCTTGTTTCTTACAAGACATTAATTATTTGAAATTAAGTATAATTAAATATTTAAGTGAGGCTCAACGGGACATTTTAAGTCTCAGGTGGAAAACTAAATAGGTAAGTATATATAATATATAATTATATAATATATATAATATATAATCATATAATATATAATATTGATAATATTAATAATTAATATATTATACAATAAATAATATAATTATAAATATAAAACATAACATATATAATTATAAATATAAAATATAATATAAATATTAATTATAGTAATAACTAATATAATTAATAATATATAATATAAGTATATATTATATAATGTATGACTATAAATATAAATATAATATAATATATAAAATATATAATTATAAATATAAAATATAATATATCAATTATATTAATAATTAATATAATTAATAGTATATAATTATATTATTTATATATTAATATTAAAAATATAATATATAAAATATAATATATAATTAAGTACAATTAAATCAGTATAATTATTTGAAATTAAACTCAGTATGATTATTCTGAGATTAAGCCATTGTTCCTTTTTATGATTGAGTAGTATTCTGTGGTATATATATATAGGCACCACAATTTGCTTATCCAGTCACAGGTTGTTGATGAACATTTGCTTATGTCTGGTTTGGGCTGTTACAATTGAAGTTGCTATGAATATTCATACACAAGTCTTTGCATGGACACATGCTTTTATTTCCCTTGGGTAAATGCCTAGGAGCAGAATGGCTGGGTCATACGATAGGTGTATATTTAACACGCATGCTCTAAGTTGCTTCAGTTGTGTCCAACTCTTTGCAAACCTATGGACTGTAGCCCGGTAGGCTCCTCTTGTTCATGGGGTTTCTCCAGGCAAGAATACTGGACTGGGTTGCCATGCCCTTCTCCAGGGGATCTTCCCAACTCAGGGACCAAATCCAGGTCTCTTATGTCTCCTGAACTGGCAGGTGGGTTCTCTACCACTAGCACCACCTGGGAAGCCCATATTTAACTTTACTGTTCTTTTTTTTAAGATAGACTAATTTTTTTTTTAGAGTAGTTTTAAGTTTACACAAAAATTGCTCGGAAAGTATAGAGAATTCCAGTACCCCCTTTCCTATCTGCACACAGTTTCTCTATTGACATTTTGTATTAGTGTGATCTATTTGTTACAATTGATGAAACAATACTGATACATTGCCATTAAAGTCTATAGTTTACATTAGGGTTCAGTTTGTTTAAAAAACTGTGTTTATTTTACTAGGCTGGACCAGGTTTTAGTTGCATGCAAGATCTTCCCTCTTTGTTGCAGCCTGTGGAATCTTTAGTTACATTTGAACTCTTAGTTGCAGCATGTGGGATCTAGTTTCCTGACCAGGGATGGAACATGGGGACCTTGCATTGGGATCTCAGAGTCTTAGCCACTGGACCACCAGGGAAGTCCCCAGGGTTCACTCTTAGTGTTGTACATTATATGGGTTTAATGTAATGTCATGTATCTACCATTACAGTATCACACAGAATAGTTTCAGTGCCCTAAAAATGCCCTGTACTCCCTTCCCCCACCTTCCCTGAAAGCTTTGCTATCATGGATCTCTTTACCATCTCTAGTTATACCAGTTCCAGAATGTCATATAGTTGGAATCATACAGTATATAGTTTCCTCATACTGGTTTCTTTTACTTAGCAATATGCATTTAAGGTTCTGGCATGTTTCTGTAGCTTGATAGTTTATTTCCATTTATTGCTGAATATATGCTTAACTTTTAAAGAAACTGCCAAACTGTTTAACAAAGTGGTGGTATCCCACCAACATCATATGAGAATTCTAACTCTTCCATGTCCTTGCCAGCACTTAACATGGTTAGTCTTTTTAATTTTAGCCCTTCTGGGTTTGTAATGTTGGTCCTTCTAGTTGTTTTAATTTGCATTTCTCCAATGAATAAATATTTTTTCATGTGTTTATTTGCCATCACATGTCTTCTTGGGAAATGTCTATTCAAATCTTTCACCCAATTTTACTGAATTTTTTTTTTTTTAATTGTAAGCATTCTTTATATATTCTAAATACAAGTCCTTCATCAGATATATTTTTTGGCAATTATTTCCTCCTAGTCTGTGGTTTTTCTTCATTTTCATAATAGTGCCTTTTGAGGAGGAACAACGTATTTTATTTCAATAAATTTCAATTTTTTTTTTTCTTTTATTGTCTGGACTTTTGTGTCATACTTAAGAAATCTTTACCAAACCCAATGAAAGTGTAAGTTGCTCAGTTGCGTCCGACTCTTTATAACTCCATGGACTATACAATCCATGGAATTCTCCAGGCCAGAATACTGGAGTGAGTAGCCCTTCCCTTCTCCAGGGGATTTTCTCCACCAGGGATCGAACCCAGGTCTCCTACATTGCAGGTGGTTTCCTTACCAGCTGAGCCACGAGGGAAGCAGATCACAACTTGCATATCCTTAATTCAATACACCAGCTCTGGCATCTCAAAACATGGGGATCAAGCTTCATTAAAATAAGGCTGGATAATTACTCAGATTCTCCACCAAAAAACAAACAAAAAAATGATAATGCTGGTACTTGTTATAACAAAGTCCAGAAGAAATGTGTCCAGTACCCAGAGTACTTACATTATATTGCTTAAAATATCTAGTTTATAAAAAAAAAAAAATCTAGTTTATAACAGAAACATGAGACATGCATAGAAATAGGAGTTGGAACCATATAGTGGGAATAAAGGGCATTTGAAAAATGACCAGTAAAATTACCCCAGTGAAATTAGGTGATATTTCAGCAAAAAAACAGGGAGGCCAAAAGGCAGAGGGAAGCATCCAAGGCATGCTAAGAAAAAAAACTACCAACCAAAATTCCATCTTGACCAAAACTAGCTTCTGAAAGATAGGAGTCAAAACAAAGATCATCTCAGATCAATAACAACTGAAAAAATGTATTAGTAGCCAATTGCCTCACAGGAATTACAGGAGGAGTTCTTCAGCTTGAACATTAGGGATTCCAGAAGACAGTTCATATTAACATTAACAAAGAAAAACACTTGTATATCTAATGCCGTAAGAATAAAAGGCAGAAGTAATACAATTTTCTTTTAATTGATGTCAAAGGAACTATAAAAATCCTAAGTATGTCATGTTAGTATTAGTACACTACAATATAAAGCAATGTGATACCAAACCTAAGACAGACTTTATTTTCTTGGTCTCCAAAATCACTGTGGACAATGACTGTAGCCACGAAATTAAAAGACACTTGCTCCTTGGAAGAAAAGTTATGACAAACCTAGACAGCATATTAAAAAGCAGAGATATTACTTTACTGACAAAGATCCATATAGTCAAAACTATGGTTTTTCCAGTAGTCATGTATGGATGTTAGAGAGTTGGACAATAAAGAAAGCTGAGAGGCAAAGAATTGATGCTTTTGAACTGTGGTGCTGGAGGAGACTTCTGAGAGTCCCTTGGACTGCAAGAAGAGCAAACCAGTCCATCCTAAAGGAGATCAGTCCTGGGTGTCCATTGGAAGGACTGATGTTGAGGCTGAAGCTCCAATATTTTGGCCACCTAATGTGAAGAGCCAACTCATTGAAAAAGACCCTGATGCTGGGAAAGACTGAAGGCAGGAAGAGAGGGGGAAGACAGAGGATGAAATGGTTGGATGGCATCACTGACTCGAAGGACATGAGTTTGAGCAAACTCTGGGAGACAGTGAAGGACAGGGAGGTCTGGGGTGCTGCAGTCCATGATTCACAAAGAGTCAGACACGACTTAGTGACTGAACAACAATGCTTTCTTCTAGAGGTTGTTGTTATTTAAAAAAAAAAAATTTTTTTTTTTAATTTGGCTGCACTGGATCTTAGTTGTGGCATAGAGGGTGTTTTAGCTGTGGCATGTGGGATCTAGTTCCCTGACCAGGGATTGAACCCAGGCTCCCTGCACTGGGAGCAGGGAGTCTTAGCCACAGACCACCAGAGAAGTCCCTCTTCTAGAGGTTTTATAGTTCTAGGGTTTATATTTAGGTGTATAATCCAATTTGAGTTAAATTTTGATATGCTGTATCCTATTAATAAATAGTTTTCAAATCCATCTCTTTCTTTCTTATGTCTACCACCTCTGGAGTTTGAGCCACCCACTGCCAGGCATGCTCCTCCATCATCTGTATAAAGCTGAGCGGGCTTCTACCTCAGGTAGAACAAAATCCATCTTCCATGCTCACCCAGCCCTGCCACAACTCTCCTCTCCCCTTCTCTCTTAGCTCAAGCAACACTCAGAATATTTTAGTTCCTCCATATGCCAAGGCAACTAATTCCCCTACCTGGCATCTCTCCCGTCTCTGCCATAACTCCTTTGTCTGATTTATCTTTAATACCCTGGATTAGCAAGGGCTTCAGCCACAGGCTTCCCTCACATCATTCTTCTTCCCAGTTAATCATGGGTGTAGGAGCTGAGTCAATGTCTGCCTCCTTCAGAGGGAGCCAAGGCCTCGGGTCTTCAGCATCTGATGGCCAGTGACCACGGTGCCTTGCACATTCAGGAGGTAGTCAGTACCCATTTGGTGAACAGTCAAACACAGTCAGCTGGAGTGACAGTTTAGTGAAAGTAATCTGGGGACTCTGGGGCACATAGGTTGAGCCAGAGTGCTTTGAGGGGAAGGGTGGCCTTGGCTACCTCTCCAGAGCGTCTCCCAGGCCCCTGTTCCCTGCGTTCCAGTCACAAGAAACAATTGCGGTCCCCTGATTGAACTGTGTGCCCCCAGCCCCTACCTTTGCACACGCACAGTTCTTTCAGTTTGGAACACTCTTTCCAGCACCCCACTGCCTAGTTAACCCTACCCTTCCAATAGGATTCACCTTTCTTAAACCCCAAAGCTGAACCAGGAGAGCAGCCTCCTCTAGCCGGGCCTGGTCTGCCTTAGTCATGGGTCTGCTATGCAAAGACCTGTCAGGAGGGTTTGGTCAAGATTGGACACATAAATGCCCAATGGTGATGAGCAAAGAGCTCAGAAGCTGGTTCCAGGCCTGACTCACCAGTTGAAGATCAGCAACCCGCACTCTCATGCCTCAGTTTTCCTCATCTGTTCACTAGGAGTGAGATAGAGGCAGACTAGATCAGAGGCCCTTAACCTTCTTGGGGTCATGGGCCCTCAAAAGCGAGGAAGGCTATGCACTGTCTCCCCAATAAAAGGCTTGTGTGTACATCACATAAGGGGCTTCCCTGGTGGCTCAGTGGTAAAGAATCCACCTGCCAGTGCCTGCCAACGCAGGAGACGCGGGGTTCGATTCCTGGGTCAGGAAGATCCCTTGGAGAAGGAAACGGCAACCCACTCCAGTACTCTTGTCTGGGAAATCCCATGGACAGAGGAGCCCGGCGGGCCACAGTCCACGGGATCACAAAGAGTCGGACACGATTTAGGGACTGAACAACAAGAAAACATCATGTCAGGGCCGCGACCTTCCTGGCTGGGGCCCCCAAGGTCAATCAAAAGCCCCGAGCCGAGGATCCGCTGCGGCCTCCGTCCCTCCTACTTCTGCATCTCAGGTGGCAGGGTGTCTCCGGGTCCCGGGTGGGCCTGCTGTCCGCCTCGCAGCCTCTGCTGCCCTCTCCTGGGTAAAGCGGTACACGGGCGTTCCCAGGTGGGTGGGCGAGGGAGGGCCAGGAGGAGAGGGCAAGGATGCTGGCCTCTCGCAATTTCCGGGTACAAGAAACCTCATAGCGCAAGATGGGATCCCGCAGTTCCTCATTTCATCCCGTTCGCGGCGCGAATGGGGAAACTAAGGCCGAGAGGGGCAGGGACTCATCCAAGGTCACGCAGCCAGCCCGAGTCCGGGACACCGATTCCCCGAGCCCCGCCTGGATGCCGCGAGCCGCTAAAGCGGGGTGGCGACGCTGGGAGCCTGCGCCCCGGGGCGCGGGGGCGGGGTGGGGGCGGGGAACCGGCCCAGCCCAGGAGCCGGGCTGCAGCGAGGACCCGGCGGGGTGGGGCTGCCGTTTGCAGAGCGTCCGGCAGGGATCTGCCCGCCGCCGGCCCGGCCCCTCCTCCGAGCAGCTGCCGCAGCCCGAGGTAATCTCGGCCGCACACTAGGGGCGCGCGGGGCGGGGACCATGTGGGGGGACAGCTGCGGCTCCGCGGAGGGGAGGGGGACGGACCCCGGGCTGCGGGAGGTGGCGCCTCAGGGCTGGACTCCCGGGAATGCCCTCCGGAGCCGCCGCGTGGGGTGGGGCCGCCCGGCCTTGCAACTCGAGCTGCTGCCCCTGGTTAAAAATACCCCCTGTCGCGTCCTCCCCCTCCGCTCCCCCGCGCTGCCCTGGCGGCCGGGCCCCAGCCCTCCCCAACCCGACAGGCGCTGGCCGCTCCCCGGGGACGACTCTGCCTTTGACTAATTTGTCCTCTCGCGGAGTTGGCCCGGCGTCTGCGGAGGAGGGCCGGGGAGATACCGTGAGTTAGAGAGATCGTCGGAGAAGGTGCCGGGAGAGAAGGGAGGGCGGAGAGGAAGCCGGGTGGAAGCCCGAGGAGGAGGAGGAGAAGGGAGGGGCGGAGGAGGGCGGGGAGGAGCGCTCTTCCTGGTTGGGCCCTGTCCTCAGCTGCCACCCGGGAAGCCAGCGCAGGTACCGCAGCGACCCCCCAACACTCCTCCCCCAGGTAAGGAGGGTGAGGCCGGCCCGGTGTTCCCCCAGCTTGGCCTGGATCCTGGCTGCGGGGCTGCCTTCCCCCCGGGCTCTCTGAGTGCCTGCAACGGGGCGGGAGCTCGGGAACCGCAAGGCTCCGGAGCCCGCCCCAGGCTGCGTTCCTCACTGTCTCCAGAGGCTGGACTGGGGGCGGGCGGGAGGGGAAAGGACTGAGGCCGAGCAGCCCTGATCCTTCAACCCGTCTCAGGAGCCTGGGGAGGGGGACCCCGGACTGCCTGGACTTCTCAGCCCCCAAGCCTGGGAAAGGGGCCAGTGCCTAGGCGATTGACTAGTCTGGGGAGTGGGGCATTCAAAGAGGACTTGCCTCGGGGTCTCCCACCTTCCTTGTTCCTTGTGCTATTATCTCGGGCCCCGCCCTTCCCCACCTGACTGGCTGACCGCAGGCCTGCAGACCCGGGACAATGGGAGTCTGGGAACGGAGAGGTGGTAGCATTGGGTGGGGGGTAGGGAGATGGTGGCCAGCGCACCTGGGGGATGGGAAGCCCCCTGTCGTGGATTCTGGGAGCAGAGAGGTATGGTTGCCAGCCCTAATTTAGTGAGGAGGCGGGGAAACCACAGGCTTGGGGAGAAAGGATGGCAGCGGGCCAGAGAGCAGTGTTAGCAGATCGGAGCCCCAGCTCTAGTCCTGGGAAGGCCTGGGTTCTGAGCCGGGCCCCTCTGTCCCACAGGATGGCCGAGGAGTTCATCACTCCGGTGTACTGCACCGGGGTGTCTGCACAAGTGCAGAAGCAGCGGGCCAAGGGGCTGGGCCTGGGCCGCCATGAAAATGCCATCAAGTACCTGGGCCAGGATTACGAGCAGCTGCGGGTTCACTGCCTGCAAAGCGGGGCCCTCTTCCGTGACGAGGCTTTCCCCCCGGTGCCCCAGAGCCTGGGCTTCAAGGAGCTGGGCCCCAACTCCTCCAAAACCTATGGCATCAAGTGGAAGCGTCCCACGGTGAGAGGGGCCACCCTGGGTGGAATTCAGTTTACCCCCTTCCTGGGTGAGGAGTGGGAATAGGACGCCAGGTCCCTAGAGTGGGGTCTGGGACGGCTGGGTTCCAGTTTCTAGGAGGGGCTGGCCCAGAGACAGGACTCTGGGTCTCTTGCAGGAGCTGTTCTCAAACCCCCAGTTCATCGTGGATGGAGCCACCCGCACGGACATCTGCCAGGGCGCACTGGGTAGGCCCTGGGGGATTCCGAGTGTTTTTTCCGTGGTAGTTCCCTGTGCCCGTTCCTTCCTGCTCTGCCTCAGCCTCTCCCTCCTGCAAGCCCGAGCAGGCTCTGGCTCTCAGTGCTGGGGCTGGTTTGCCCAGATTCCTGGGTCTTTTCTGTAAGTTGAGGGGCACCCTGCCCGGGGAGTCCCAGGTTCTCCCCAGGATGGCACTCACTGGGTGAAGACGGGTAGAGAGACCTGACGTGGATCCTTCCTATCCCAGGGGACTGTTGGCTCCTGGCTGCCATCGCCTCCCTTACCCTCAATGACACCCTCCTGCACCGAGTAGTTCCACATGGCCAAAGCTTCCAGGATGGCTACGCTGGCATCTTCCATTTCCAGGTGAGGAGCCCCACATGCACCTTGGACAAGGTCGGGGAGGGGTGGGGGGCGCGGTGAGGGAGAGAGGGGTAGCAGGCACTGGAGATGGGCAGGGGGAACCCTGAAGTTAGGGTGGCTCAGGGCCGCACCTTGCCGGACCAGCCCCCACCCCCACCCCAAAAGTATTTGACCTCTTGATTCCATCTCAGGTCTGTCATGTGTGAGAATCTGTCATGTGTGAAATGGTTGGGCAGGTATTTTGGCTGGCAGTTTTCCTGGCTGGTTGTACTGGAGAAAAAAAGTGCTTAGAAGAGGAGAAAATTCTCTGGGTTATGTCCTGTGGGACAAACCCTTTTCCTCCTCAGGGTCTCAGTTTCCCTGTCTGAGAAATAATGTTCCGCTGGGGAAAATCGGCTATCACCTGTGGCCATCTACACCCTTGGCCTCAGTCTCCCCCTGACCCCCTCACCCCCAACTCCTCCTGCACTCTGGCAGTCTCCAGCCCTGCGGCAAAGAAAGACTCAGGATAAAGTTTATTTAAACCAGCTTTTCCTGATGCTCTTGGCGCACGGGGCCCACTTTTCAAATCACACTGATGAATTCTCAGTAGGCTCATTTTGGGGAAGAGACACGCCCAGCAACCCTGGATGAGACCCCCTGGTGCTGGTGTCCTTTCCTTCCGACTAGTCAGGGAGCACCTTGCCCTAATCCTCACCGGCCTTGGCGCCTATGGCTTGACTTGCGGGACCCACAATGCGGCACCTACCAGCGCGGGTCCGCAGGGGCGTGGCCTCGCTGCCCTTTCCCCACCCCCTCCTCTCACTCCGCCAATCCGATCCTCCGCGGCCTCTGATTGGCCCGTTCACTTCCTCCACACCCAGCGCTGTGGATGCACCTCCTCCCTTTTGCCCCATTGTTTTGCATGCTCACGGCCCCCAGTGCGGAACTCCTTCTCCCACTGGGAAACTTGCCTTTCAAGGCATCTTTGAAGTAAGCCCGCGATTGTGGGAATCCAGTCCACCTTGTGGTTGAAGGATCTGGATCCCTCATTTTCATTCCACACCTAATTTACCTAGGTATCCCCACTCGCTACACACACACACACCCTGGTCTAGAATGGTGGGGAGGGGGAAAGTCTGGGGTCATGGTAGGTCCCAGCAGAGCCAAGGTCCAAGGGTTTTGCAACGTCTTTGTACCTGAAGAAGCAAAAATATCAACAATGCTGCCTTACAGGCGTTACCTGCCTAATCTTGTTTAGTTTTCCCATTAGGAAGGCATTACTGTTCCCTTTTGTGGAGAGGGAAACAGGCTGGGAGAGGATGATTTGCTCAGATCTAGGATGCATGGCCTAGAATCAGATACCTAGTGAGTGGCAGAGCTGCTGAGGCCTGACCTCAGGCCTGAGGGATCTCAAAGCAGGGATTCACTATGCCCCTCCTCCCCCAGCTGTGGCAGTTTGGTGAGTGGGTGGACGTGGTGGTGGATGACCTGCTGCCCACCAAGGATGGGAAGCTGGTGTTCGTGCACTCTGCCCAAGGCAATGAGTTCTGGAGCGCCCTGCTGGAGAAGGCCTACGCCAAGTGAGTGGGGGCCCAGGGACAGCTCCGGGCCACCCCCAGGGTGGGGGGTCCTGCTCGGTGCAGAGTGTTGACCTGTGCCATCCCCAGGGTGAATGGCAGCTACGAGGCCCTCTCAGGAGGCAGCACCTCTGAGGGCTTTGAGGACTTCACCGGCGGAGTCACCGAGTGGTATGAGCTGCGGAAGGCACCCAGCGACCTCTACAACATCATCCTCAAGGCCCTGGAGCGTGGCTCCCTTCTGGGCTGCTCCATCGATGTGAGTGCCTCCCCCATCCTGAGTCTCCTAGTGGTTCCTTCTCTCTACTCAGCCCAGCCTCAGACTTTCTGCGGGCTTTGCTCCAGACCCTGTCCTTCACCTCACACCATCCCCAGATCCTCACCCAGCCTCGCTTATCACCTCAGTCCTGTCCTCCACCTCCAAGCCTGGCTTCCTCCTGGTCCCCAAAACCTCAGACCTCAGCATGTTTTTCGACTTCCTCTTTCCTGTCATCTGAGGCCATACACATTCACTGTCCAGTTCATAGCCTGACCGTAGCTCTTCCTGTGTCCCAGCTCCCATGGGCCCCATGCTCCCCATTCATTCCTTCAGTTGCTCTTATGTTCCCTGACTCATCTTCAGACCCCCCTCATCCTTGATCTCGGCCTCCACCCCCCACCATCACTGCATTCTCCACTCTAACCCCGCTGCCGCACTCTTCCCCAGTCCTACCCGACTCGTCTCTGCTCACCCCTCTTCTCTGCCTCCCTGTGTCCCTCCACATGATGTCCCCTGAGGACCTCATGGCTCCTGGGTGAGGGGAGAGGCTTTGCATGGCTGTATGTTTGTGTTCGCGCATGTTTGCCCAGGGTCTGGCCAGCTCTGGCCAAAAGCAGTGTCAGTGGGGTGCACGGGCCCCCTCACCAGCAGTAACATTGGTGGAGTGGCCAGCAGCCCCCCTTCCAGACACTGAGATGGGGTCAGGGGTCCTGCCTATCGCTCCCAGTAACGGTGGGTATATGCAAGGGAAAGCCAAGCCTCGGGGCTCATCTCCTGAATGGGGGTGGGGACAGTGGCTGCAGCCCGTGTCTTTCTGCAGATCTCCAGCATTCTGGACATGGAGGCCGTCACCTTCAAGAAGCTGGTGAAGGGCCACGCCTACTCTGTGACTGGGGCCAAGCAGGTACCGCCCCAGATGGAGGTCTTCCCCGAAGGGTGGTTCCAGCCTCCTTGACTCTCTGGCTTATGGCCAAGTCTGTGGGAGAGGCCGACTCTCCCCGTGACCTCCAGCAGCACCTTCCCTATCTCCCGGGGACTCTCACCCAGAGATGGTTATCTTGTCCCACCCTGATTTACTGTACTTTGCGTGTAGAGCTGCCTCCCTCAGCAGTTTATGCCCAGACAGGCTTCTCAGCTGCGCTTCTGACGTGGGTGCTGGGTGCTGAGCGGGGCTCTGTGAGGATGAGGTGGCGGGAAGGGGTGTTAAAGTATGTGCCAGAAGCGGGCGCTGACGGGAGCTCTGGGGAACAGGTGAACTACCAGGGCCAGATGGTGAACCTGATCCGGATGCGGAACCCCTGGGGCGAGGTGGAGTGGACGGGAGCCTGGAGTGACGGGTGAGGGGCTACGGACGCTGGCTGGGGAGGCCTGGGACGACTGTTCAGTGACGCTGGCATTTCTGCTGGGGCCTCTGCCAGCCCACAGTGGGCTCAGGTTTGAACAGAGGGGCCCACCTGCGTGTGACTGGGTCTGGGGGCTGCCCTGGCAAAGCTCAGGCTGTGCGTGCGGGCGGCTGTGCCCGCCTGCGAGCATCCTCGAGGTGTCTGACCTGGCCCTCATAAGATCACCTCTGGGACTGGGGTCTCTGGACTTGATCTTGTGGAGGCCTCCTGACCTGGGCCGGGGAAGGACAGGCCCCCAGGGACAGAGTCTGGGCAGGTCAGTGGCCGCCAGCCCCTGGCAGTGCCCTCTGCCCGCAGCTCCTCGGAGTGGAATGGCGTGGACCCTTACGTGCGGGAGCAGCTCCGGGTCAAGATGGAGGACGGGGAGTTCTGGTGAGCAGCCCCCACCTCAGCCTGAGTGGGCACCCCAGCTCCCAACCCCCCCCCCCCGAAACCCAGCTGTGCCCTGTCTCTTGATGCTCCGACTGGACACCCTGGCTCACTCTCACCATGACCCCCCCAGGATGTCATTCCGAGACTTCATGCGTGAATTCACCCGCCTGGAGATCTGCAACCTGACGCCCGACGCGCTCAAGAGCCAGAGGTTCCGCAACTGGAACACCACCTTGTACGAGGGCACCTGGCGTCGGGGGAGCACCGCAGGGGGCTGCCGCAACTACCCAGGTGACCTGGGGGGCGGGTCCTGGGCCCTGCTGCCCTGGACAAGACATGTCTTCTGTCTGAGCCTCAGTTTCCTCACCTGTAAGATAGGGGTAGTTTCTGCTGGTTTTGCAAATTTACTTTGAGGATGAAAATGTGTAAATTCCCAAGAGCCACCTTTGACTGCCTTGCTGGAGCCTGAGCTCGGGGTGCCGACAGAGGAGACTTCCTTGCTGTCCAGCCACCTCCTGTCACTCCTCATTCCAGACCTTCCTCCTGGCCCACCGTCTCCCTCCTTGGTCCTTCTGGCACCTTTCCCTGGGGTCCGTGGGTATCCTTCCTCTGCCACCCTGCCTTCTCTTCTTAACAGGTTAGCATCCTCATCCTTGCCAGGTTGGAGTCAGCATTTTAATGCTGTCCCTGCAAACGAGTTTCTTGGCTCCTGGCTCCCTCTGGTCCTCTTACCTGGCACAACCGTAATCCTAATTGAACCCTCTCCACCGGCTCCAGAACCGCTGACTGGGCCTGGAGAGAAATCACACACTTAGGGCAGTACTTTCCCTGTGAATTCACAGCCGCAGACCTCAGATATGCACTTTGTGTGAGCCCAGCAATTCCACTGTTGGTTAGTATGTTCCCAGCCTCTCCTCAGACCTGCCTCCTCACTGTCACTGTTGTCCGATTTCACAGGACACCCCTCACAGTCCCACCTCCAAGTCCCCCAGCCTGTCTGGACCTGTGCCCGTCTTTGCTGCCTTCCTGCCTGCGACAGTGGCAGAACTGTGCCCGCTCAGGGGCACTCCCGCCCCTGACCTGTGCTCTAGACCCCGTTCTCCCTCAGGCTCCTTCACCTGTCACCTCACGCTCTGGGTCACAAGGGAAAATTGCCTGCCTCCAAACAGTTGCCTGTCTCTGGAACCCACTTCCCCGCTCATTTCTCTGCTCCCATTCAAAGTGAAGTTTCTCAAGATGGCCTCCCTCCCCATCTCCTTCCTCATTCCAGCTCAGTGCTTAACCCGCTCCAGTCCACCTTGCGTCCCCACCACGCTGCTGCAGCTGCTCCTTGTCCCTTTGGTTTTGTCAAATCCACCACCACTGCTCTGTTCTCACGTCCTGCCTCCTCCAGCAGCTCTCAGCCTGGCTCCCAGCCCTCTGTGTTCAAGCACTCTTCTCCCTCACAGGAATCTAATTTCAGTTCTTCCCCAACAGATGACCACTGTTCCCTGTACTGTGTACTGGGAAGTCTGTCCCTTCCCTGCAGGTCCAGCCCTTCCATACAGTTCCCACATACGTGGGTCTGTTTCTGAGTTGCCTTTCTGTCCCTCAGCCTACCCCTTTGCTCCTTGTGCATTGGTTTAGTAGCTATAGATTTTTAAGTCCTGGGGACTTTGCTGTGGTCCAGTGGTTAAGACTGTGCTTCCAGTGTAGGGGGTGCATGTTTGAATCCTGGTTGTGGAACTAAGCTTTATAAATCCTGCATTTGGGCAGGATGAATTCCTTCTTCAAGAGTCTCTTAGCTCCTCTTGCTCTTTCTTTCTGGTTTTCTTCTTTTGATTGTGTTTCATCTGTGTGAATTTCAGGATCAGTTTACCAAGTCCTACAAAAAGCCCTTTTGAGATTTTAATTTGGAATTGCATAGACTATATAGACCAATTTGGGGAGAATTGACATCTTTTCAGTTTTGATTCTTCTTATCCAAGAATGTGCCATGTCTCTTTATTTTGGTCTTTAGTGTCTTTCAATAAAATTTTATAATTTTCATTGTAAAGGGCTTATACATCTGTTGAGATTTGTTCCTAGGTACTCTATCATCTTGTTGCTGTTGTAAATGGTATCTCTTTTTAAATGACATCTACCAGGTCATTGCTGACACTGTAGCATGCAGCTGACCTTCTAAGTTTATTCTACATCTGGCAAGCTTGTTAAACTGTAATGAATTTTACTCATTTTTCTGTACTTGTTTTGGTTTTCTAACTGACAGTATAGCATCTGCCAATAATGATAAATTTCTTTCTTTTCAATGCTTGTAACTTTTGTTACATATTCATTCTTGTCTAATGTGCTGGTCAGGCTTGCTGCTTGCCCACTAGCATTCACTATATTCTGGTCTTACCCTTCTTTCAAAGGAAAAGCTTTTACTATTAAATGTTGACTATAGATTTCATCACTAAAAACTTTTCTACTCTAGATTTTTTGTGTGTGTGTGTGTATGCACCTTTTATGAGAGTAATGAAACTTAATGTTATGAAATAACTTTATTATTAGAATTGGCTGTTTTAAATTACCTGTTAAAACAATAAGTTACATTGATCACTTTTCTCATATTAAATTAACCTTACATTCTTCCTGAGATAAAACAACAGAGTAATGATATAAATTTTTTATACAATAATTTTGCATCCACATTCATGAGTGAGGTTTACCAATAGTTTTCTTTTCTCATACTTACTTTATCTAGTTTTGATATGGGTGCTATATTTGACTGGCAAAGTGAACTGGGAAATGTTCTCTTTTCCTGTTTTTCTGGAAGAGTTTGCATAAGGTGAGGATGATTTCTTGTTTGAATGTTTAGTGAAGCTGGTCTAGAAAACTACCAGGCCTTTTATTTATGTGAAGATTAACTTTTGATATTGAGTATCTTTTATGGTCATTGAATTTTTCACATCTTCTGCTTTCCCTTGAAACTATTTTGAGGAGTTTTATTTTCTAGTAGTATATCCTTTGCATCTTGTTTTCTCAATTATTAACATGAAGTTATCCTTAATATACTTTACCTCATCTGTAATGATAACATCTGTTTTATTCATTGTCTCTTTTGTCTTTATTGATCCTGTGAGGGGTTTGTCAATATAAGTCTTTAAAATAAAATGATTTTTTACTTTATTCTTTCTAGTATTTTTTTTCCATATTATGAATCTTTCTTGCTTGTTATTTCATTCATCTGCTTTCTTTGGATTTATTTTTAGAATTTATTTTACGACATTTTTTCCTTCCAGTTTTATTGTGATATATTGACATTCAGCATTGTATAAGATGTACAACATAATGATTTGATTTACATACATCATAAAATGATGGCCACAATAAGTTTAGTGAATATCCATCATATCATATAGATACAATATTAAAGAAATAGAAAAAAAATGTATTTTTTCCTTATGATGAGAACTCTTAGGCTCTTTGAATGTACTTTCTTAGCAACTTTCATATCTAACATACAGCAGTGCTATATTTATCATGTTATACATTGTATCCCTAGTATTTATTCATTTTATAACTGGAAATGTGTATCTTTTGACCACCTTCATCCAATTCTCTCTGCCTCTACCCCTCGCCAATAATTACCACAAATGTGATCTCCTATGAGTTTCTTTCTCCCGTTCAGTAGGCAGTCTTTTAATTTTGTTGGTGGTTTCCTTTGCTGTGCAGAAACTTTTCAGTTTGATGTAGTCCCATTTGTTTATTTTTGCTTTTGTTTCCCTTGCCTGAGGAGACAGATTCAAAATAATATTACTAAGACTGATGTCAGAGTGTATTGCCTATGGCTTCTTCTAGAAGTTTTATAGTTTCAGGTCTTACATTTAAATCTTTATTCCATTTTGAGTTTATTTTTGTATATAGTGTGAGAAAATAGTTGAGTTTTGTTTTTTTTGCATGTAGTTCTTCAGATTTCCTAACATCATTGATTTAAGAGGCTGTCTTTTCCTCATTGTGTATTCTTGACTTCGTTGTCATAGATTAATTGCCCATATAAGTGTGGGTTCATTTCTGGGCTTTCTGTTCTATTCCATTATCTGCGTGTCTGTTTTTCTACCAGTACCATATTGTTGTTGTTGTTGTTTTTTAAAGAACCCAAATAAATCCTTTATTCTTATTAGCAGTTTTCTATATTTTTTTAGTTGACAATATATGGTGTCCAAAGTGGGATACTAAGCAACCTGTGCATACTGTTTTGATTACTGAAGCTTTGTAGTATAGCTTGAAGTAAGAGTGTGCTACCTCAGTTTTGTTCTTCTTTCTTAATATTGTTTTGGCTATTCAAGATCTTTGTGTTTCCATACAAATCTTAGAATTATTTGTCCTAGTCTGGTGAAAAATACCATTAGTATTGTAATAGGGGTTGCATTGAATCTGTAGATTGTCTTGGTAGTATGGCCATTTTAACAGCATTAGTTCTTCCAGTCCATGAGCATGATATAACTTTCCATTTGTTTGTGTCCTCTCCAATTTCTTTCTTCAGTGTCTTGCAGTTTTCCGAGAACAGGTCTTTTACCTTCTTAGTCAGATTTATTCCTAGGTATTTTATTCTTTTTGATGCAATTGTAATTTTATGACTTCTTAAATTAGATGCTTACTTCATTAATTTTTTTCTGTGTGTACCTTTGAGTTATACAGTTTTGATATGTAATATTTTTAAGAATTGTAATATAATTTGCATTCCATAAAATTTACACTTTTAATGGGTACAATTCAGTGGTTTTTAATATATTCACAATGCTGTATAATCATCACCGTTACCTAACTCCAGAACATTTTCACTACCTGCAAAAGAAATCTTATATCCATTAGTAGTAACTCCCTAACCCTCTCATTCACCAATCCCTGGTAACCACTAATTTAATTTTGTCTTTGTAGATTTGCTGTTCTGGACATTTCATAAAAATGGAATCATGCAATATGTGACTTTTTGTGCCTAGCTTTTTCCCCTTAGCATTGTGTTTTCAAAGATCATCCATGTTGCAGCATGATCAATACTTCATTTCATTTGTAAGGTTGAATAATATTCCATGACATGGATATACCACATTTTGCTTATTCATTCCTCAATTGATGAATGATTTTCAGTTTGGGGCTGTTGTGAGTAAGCTGCTCCGAATACTTATGTACATGTGTTTGTATACGCATATGTTCTCTTAGGTCTACAAGTAGGAGTGAAATTTTTAGGTTGTATGGTAACTCCATGTTTACCTTATTGAGAAACTGTGATCTGTTTTCCAAAGTGGCAGCACTGTTTTACATTCCTCCTATCAGTGCATGAGGGTTCCAATTTCTCCACATCCTTTTTTTTTCCCCCACATCCTGTTAACACTTATTGTCCACCTTTTTTATGATGGCCATCCTGGCTGGTTTAAAGTAGTATCACATTGCAGTTTTAACTTGCATTTCCATAGTGACAAATAATGTTTAGTATATTTTCATGTATTTATTGGCCATTTGTGTATCTTTTCTGGGATGTCTATTCAAATCATTTGCCCATTTTTAGATTGGGTGTTTGTCTTCTCATGTATTCTTCATATATATATTTATATATTCTGGATGTGAGCCTTATGAGGCAGATGGTTTGTATGTATTTTCTCCCATTCTGTTGGGTGTCTTTTCTTTTTCTTAATAGTGTTTTTGAAGCACCAAAGTTTTTAATTTTGATGATGTCCAATCTTCTAGTTTTTCTTTTATTGCTCGTGCTTTTGGTGTCATAGCTGAGAATCCATTGCCAAATCCAAGGTCATTTATCTTTGCATTTTCTTCTAAGAGCATTATGATTTTAGCTCTTATATTTAGGTTGTTGATCTATTTTGAGTTAGTTTTTGTTTATGGTGTGGGATAGGTGCCCAATTTAGTTCTTCTGATTATGGAAATCCAGCTGTCCTAGGATCTGTTGAAAAGACTATTCTTTATGCATTGAATGATCTTGGCACCCAGTGGTCAAAAATCATTTGGCCATTTATGTATGGATTTACTTTTGGTCTTTCAGTTCTATCCTTTTAGTCTATGTGTCTGTTTATTCTTATTCCAATATCACACTATTTTGATTATTTTAGCTTTGTAGTGAGTTTTGAAATCAGGGGGTATGAGTCTTCCAACTTTGCTCTTTTTCGAAATTATTTTAGCTTCTGGGACCCTTAAAATTCCATATAAATTTGAGGATCTGCTTTTCACTTCTGTGGGAATTTTGATAAGGATTGCATTGAATCTGCAGATTACTTTGAGTATTATTCACATCTTAATAATATTACGTCTTCCAATCCGTGAACATATCTTTTGACTTTTCTATGTCTTTTTTGTTTCAGTAAAGTTTTGTAATTTTAAGTATATAAGTCTTTCAACTCCTTGGTAAAATTTATTCCTAGGTATTTTATATTAAGAAAACAATATCTTTATAAAGATATTGTTTTCTTAATTTCCTGTTTTGATTTCTTTTCATTGTTGGTGTATAGAAACACAACTGTTTTTTGTGTCCTGATGTAATCTTCAGCTTCACTGAATTTGTTATTCATTCTAATATTCTAATTTTTCAGGTTTTTCCATACAAGATCATGTCATTTGCAAGTAGAGATAGTTTTTTTCTTCATTTTTAATTTGGTTCCTTTTTCTTTTTCTTGACTAATTGATCTAGCTAGGACTTGCAGTACAATGTTGAATAATAGTGGTGTAAGAGACATCTTGTTCCTGATCTTGGAGAGGAAGCTTTCATTTTTTTTCACCACTGAATATATTACTTAAATGTTCTTAAATGCCCTTTTTCTTATTGAGGAATTTCTCTTTTACTCCTAAATTTATGTATGTTTTTGTCATGAATTTGTGTTGGATTTTCTAAAGTGCCTTTTCTGTCTCAATTGAGATGGTCGTGTATTTTTTTTCCCCTGTGTCCTATTAATGTAATGTATTACACTGGTTGATTTTCTTATATTGAACTGTTCTTGCATTCTTGGGATAAATCTTATTTCATAGCATGTAATCTTTTTAATAAACTGTTGGATTTGGTTTGCTAGTATTTGTTGAGGATTTTTATATTGTTATTCATGAGTGATATTGGTCTGTAATTTTCTTTTCTTATGATGTTTTCATCTGGCTTTGGTGTCAAGGTAATGCTGCCCCGTAGAATGAGTTTATCTCAAAGAAATAGTAATGTAAATGAGAAATCACATAAGGTAGGAGTTAAAACACTGTGTACCTATATTAAAAAAGAACTCAAAACAATAACCTAATTTTCTACCTTAAGGAACTAGCAAATGGGCAAACTAAACCCAAAGCAAGCAGAAGAGCCAAATAAATGAAATAGAGAAATAATAGAGAAAAATCAATGAAGCCAACAGTTGGCCAGCCCTGTGCAGTGGAAATGTGGCATCCTAACCACTGGATTGCCAGGGAGTTCCCTATTTTATTGTTGATTTTTAATTTAATTTCCTTGCAGTCAGAAAATATGATCTATATAAGATCATAACTTTGAAATAAACAGAAGCTGGTACAATGGCCCAGCATGAATATTCATGTATTCTTAAAAAGACTGGTTAACACTTTCATGTTGTGTACTGTATGCTGAGCAAGAACGTGAGGGTGGGATGTTTTGAAAGAACAGCATGTATATTATCTATGGTGAAACAGACCACCAGCCCAGGTGGGATGCATGAGTCAAGTGCTCGGGCCTGGTGCACTGGGAGGACCCTGAGGAGTCGGGTGGAGAGGGAGGTGGGAGGGGGGATCGGGATGGGGAATACGTGTAACTCTATGGCTGATTCATGTTAATGTATGACAAAACCCACTGAAAAAAAATAAAATAAAATAAAATTAAAAAAAAAAAATTAAAATATAATCTACTTAACTTTCACACTGACCCTATGAGGGATGTTATATCCCTCATATATATATATTATCACATAATATAATATATATATTAATATATAATATAATCACATAATATATATATATTATCACTGTTTTACAGATGGAGAAAGTGAGGCACAGAGAAATTAAATAGTTTACCAACGTCACTAATAAGTGGCTGAGATGGGATTTAACCCAATCTGGAGTCTATTCTCTTGACAGGTCTATTCTCTTGACTATTCTCTGAATTTTAGAGGGAATCTTCTACAGTTGTTCATTGTATCAAACTTACTGATTATTTTGTCTGCTTAATCTATCAATTATTGGAAGAGGGATAATAAAAATCTCACACCATCCTGTTGGCTTTGCCAATTTCTCCCTTTATTTCTGTCAATTATTTTTCTTTACATATATTGAGCTATGATTTTAGGTGTATCAAGTTTAAAATTGTTTTAAGTTCCTGGTGAATTAAACTTTTTTTTATTTTCTAGTGCCCACCTTCATCTTAATAATTCTTTTTACTTTGAAGTCTGTTTCTGTCTGTGTGACTATGCTATTCCAGTTTTCTGTTGATTACTGTTTTTGTGGTATGTCTTTTTATACTCTTTGATGTCTGATCTTTCTATAGCTCAGTGTTATCTCTTATAAATAGCATATGACTATTTTTTAATAGATTTGGAAAACATTGTCCTTCAATTGGAAAATTTAACCCATTTACATTCATAGTGTTACTGATATATTTGTATTTATTTCAGCAGACTTACTATGCATTTTCTGTTCATCCCTCCTGCTGTGCCTTCTTTTAGAGTGAGTTCTTTTCTTTTCTGTCTGCTAGTTTTTCCCTCTGTGAGTTTGGAAGATATAAGAGCTTGCTTAATAACTTCCAAAGTTAGTTGATCAGTATCTTTACCCTCTTCCTGAACAGTATAAAGACCTGAAAATGTTTGAGCTGGATCACATCCTCTCTTTGTTCAATATGCTATCTTTAGCTAGTATTTTAATCCTTAACTATTTCCTGCCTGTCCTAAAGTAAGCACCATCATCATCCCCATCATTTGGTATAATCCATGTTTGTTTGAGTACCCACATAATATTAATATTCTTGCTCACCATACTCAGACCTTTCACCTGAGGTCTTTTTCTGTCTGTCTGTAATATATCCTTCTGAATTTCTTTTAGTGAGGGTCTTTGGTAATAAATTTTCTCAGAACTTGTGTAAGATGCCTTTATGATGTGCTCATTCTTGACGATTCTCTGGATGTTGAATCTTGAATCGACATGGCTCTCGCCTCCCTGGAGATGCTCTTACTCTTGACTGTGCTGCCATTGGTGCTCTATGAGTCTGGACTCTGCCCATCTACCGTGTCTTCCGAAATGTTTGTCTTTCCTCTTTTAAGATTACTTTTCTTTGATATTCTACGGTTAGACAATGATGTGCTGAGCTGGGGATTCTGTTTTGGATTTGTTGAGCCCCCTGTATATGAAGATTGATGTCTTTCAGCAATTCTAGAAAATGCTTACCTGTGCTCTTTTATTTATTTATTTATTTTTTTCATGCTCTTTTAGAATACCATTTTCCTAGTCTTTTTATTTTCTGCTTTGAGAATGCCAATCAAATGTAAGCAAGACCTCCTCAGTCAATCCTCTAGATCTCTTAACGTCTCTTAAATGGTCCTTCTTTGAATCTCTAGATTGCATTCTGGGTAGTTTCTTTAGATCCATTCTCAATTCACTTCTTTTTTGCAGTTGGTTAATCTTTCCACCAAATACTTAATTTCACTTGAAAAATTTATTTCTGGAAGTGTTAATGGCTTTTTTCTAATCTGTTCATTCTTGCTCATATATTTCAGCTTCTCATTCATTTCTTCAAACATAGTAAGCTCAGTCTTCCATAGTCCATGTCCGATAATTTCAGTATCTGAAGTCTTGGCAAATTGCTTTTCATCCATCATGGCTGGTCAGTCTCAGCCATCATGAGGTTTGTCCACTGTGGCTGCTTGTTCTCAGCCTTGTGAGGTTTTTAGCTTATTTGACCTAGAAGTATATCTGTGGGAGTTCTTTGAGTTCTTGGATGAAGTTAAGTTCCTCGAGTGTTTCTGCCAGTCACCTGGGATACTCCAAAGCCATGACTCTTAAATATAAATTCTCTCCTTAAGTTTTTTTTTTTTACCTCACAGGCAGGATGAATTAAAACTGCAAGCTCATGAGAAGGCTGCTTATGGTTGTAAATTCTCAGAGAATGCTTTCCTTCCTCCCAGTGGTTTTATTTTCTTTCACACTTCCACTGCTGGCATTCCTCACAGAGCTTCCAGTTTTATTGCTGGGATCTCTTGTTGGACTTTTCTCCTGCCCTTGTGCCCAGGCAGGACTCCAGGTCTCTATGAGTCCGTAGAAGTCCTTTGGCATTATTTACCTTTCATGGCTCTCAGTTTCCATTTTTTAAAAATAGCTTTATTGAGATAAAATTCACATACCATATATTTCACCCATTTTACAGTGTAAAATCCAGTGTGGCCTTCACTGTATTCATAGAGCTCTGTACCCATTATCACATCAATTGTAGAACATTTTCATTACCCCCCCAAAGAAACCCTACACACTCCTGGCTGTTACTCCCAGGTCACTTCTCCCCCTTATTTCTATCCTACCACTAATCTACTTTCTGTCTCATATGGATTTGCTTGTTCCAGAAAATAATTTCATATAAATGGAATCATACAACATGTGATCCTTTGTGACTGGCTTCTTTCACTTAGCATAATGTCTTTAATGTTCATCCTTGTTATATAGCATGTGTCAGTACTCCATTCGTTTTTTGAATAATATTCCATTATTGTGTTATATCACATTTTGTTCAAATTGGGTTGTTTCTATCATTTGTCAGTTATAAATAATGCTACTTTGAATAGTCACATACAAGTTTTTTGTGTGGACATGTGTTGTCATTTGGAGAAGGAAATGGCAACCCACTCCAGTATTCTTGCCTGGAGAACCCCATGGACAGAGGATCCTGGTGGGCTACAGTCCATAGGGTGGCAAAGAGTTGGAGGTGACTGAAGAGACAGTACACATGCAGATGCTAAGAAACTGGAGGTTGCTAGGATGACAGTGGAAACTACTTTAGAAAAGATGGTCTGAGTAAAGACTTTCTGGCTGAGACAAAAAGCACCTCCCATTTTATAGAACTTTTTGTAGAGGGGCTTCCCTCATAGCTTTTGTAGAGGGGTTTCCCTCATAGCTCAGTCGGTAAAGATTCTGCTTGCAGTATAGGAGACCCGGGTTTGATTCCTGGGTCAGGAAGATCCCCTGGAGAAGGAAGTGGCAACCCACTCCAGTACTCTTGCCTGGAGAATCCCATGGATAGGGGAGCTTGGCGGGCTACAGTCCATGGGGTCGCAAGAGTCAGCCATGACTTAGCGACTAAACCACCACCACCACATGTTGTCATTAGTCTTGGAGATATATACATATATGTATATACACACATATATACACATGTGTGTATATACATACATATACATGTGTGTACATATATATGCACATACATACATACATATACCTAGGGGTGGGATCATGGGGTCATGTGGTAATTCTATGTTTAACCATTTGAGTAACTGCCAGATTATTATGCAAAGTAGTTGTACCATTTTATGTTCCTACCAGCTGTATGTGAGGTTCTGATTTCTCTACACCCTCGCTTATTATCTATCTTTTTGATTAATGTTCATTTGGTATGTGGGGGGAGGGAATGCTGGACTCACTGGTACCTTTAAAAGGAGGTTTTGTATTTTCTGTCCCGCACTTTGTTGTTCTAGTCAGGGGGGTTGTTCAGGCAGCTGAGTTACTAAACAGCCAGAAATGCAAGTCTCCCTCAGCCCTGTGGCCTCGCCTCAGACCCTGTTTCTCTGCCCCTGTTCCAAGTCACTGTCCACACAGCAGCCACCTTCTAAAACCCTAATCCAATCACGCCCCTCGCAGTGCAGACCTGTCAGGGGGTCTTTTTGCTCTCTGATTCAGTCCACACTTCTTACCACTGACCCGTCACCGTCCCAGATCCCCTTTGCTCACTGGAGCCCCCGCTGTGGGTCTTTTTTCTCTCTCTGCCTTGTCCTGCTTCCCAGGCCTTGCCCTCCAGGTCTCAGCTCACAGGTCACCTGAAGACTCCTTCCCTGCCCAACTCCAGCTTGCTTTCTTTGTAACCGTCCCATTGACTAGCCCGACTTGCACGCGCGTTGCCTCTCCTTCTGGAATGCGAGCTCCTGAGGGCAGGGACTGCGTGTGTCCCCACCGCACACATGTCACCTGGCACACGGAGGACACAGCGATATTTGCTGAATGAACACGTGGAGGAGGGAAGGCTTGATGGGGGGCTGCTCTCCTCCGCGTCTCCTCTGATCCCCGCCTCTCTACCTCCTGCAGCTACTTTCTGGGTGAATCCCCAGTTCAAGATCCGGCTGGAGGAGACAGATGACCCGGACCACGACGACTACGGGGGTCGCGAGTCAGGCTGCAGCTTCCTGCTCGCCCTCATGCAGAAGCACCGCCGTCGGGAGCGCCGCTTCGGCCGCGACATGGAGACCATAGGCTTCGCTGTCTACGAGGTGAGTGGGCGGATCGGCTCGCGCGGAACGCGGCAGAGAAAGCGGCCTCCCGGCGAGCTCCGCCAGGGGGCGCCAGGGGGCTCCGGAGGACTTGGTGACAGCTGCCAATCCTGGGACAACGGGGGCCGGTCACACCCGTGAGGTGCACAGTCTAACCCGACCTTGGGGAGGCACCAGGACTAGGGCAGCCAGGGCCTAAAATTCTTCCCGGGAGGCGGATAGTGGGTGAGGAAAATGTTTAGCCAGGAGAAGGGGAGATCCTGAGATTCTTCTCCCTGTCCTCCGAGGCCAGCAGGCTGCACTTGGGCAGAGCTCTGACTTAGCTAATGCCTGGGAGACAGACCGCCTGGCTCAGTTTCAGAAAGGAGTGGGCAAGTGGTCTGCCCTGGAGGAGCAGTGAGCTCCCCATCTGGGAAGTATGTAGGCAGATGCTGGCCATGGAGGGCCCTGCCACATACAGACACTTCTGGATCTCCCTGGTGAGGGTAAAGGACAGTCACAGCCTCTGCCCGGGCCCGCAGCCCCCAGCAGCAGATTGGTGTGGATGTCTGATGTCCCTGGACTGGAGGACTTCTCAGTTGGCCCCCCAGGGGGCAATCCTGGAGACTCCGGTCCAGAGCCGAGGTGCAGGGCATTCCAGGGACCAAGAGAGCCCTCTGGCGTGAAAACAGGTCTGAGGCAACAGTAGCCCCAGGCCCATCCCTAACCCTCCTGGTCTCCCCATCCTGTCCTTTTCATCCAAAGAACTCGGGGCCCCTGTGTGGCACACATCACACCCCCTGCCCCTGGGCCAAACGTGTATCTCTAACTCCCCTCGTTTCTCCGGCAGGTCCCTCCAGAGGTAGGTGTGGCACCTGACTCACCTGGATTTACACACCCTTGAACACATGTGGCCTGATGGTGCCCAGAGGGAGCAGGACAGCGGCACGCCCACACGTAGAGAGCTAAGACGTCACCTCCTTTGGGGGCTCACACAGTGCCCCCAACCCCTTGCCCACTGTTCAGTGGGCAGAGCAAACACTGTCCATGTCAGAGCAGGTAACAAGTAAGGAGGCTGGATTTGAACCTTGACCCTCAGAGCCCCGCCTGAACCGCACCCATGAGGCTCTTCCTGTCTGACTCTTTACACTGAGGACATCTGGGATGCTGGTTGGGAACGGGGTAGTGGGTGGGCTGAGTGTTCTGTGCCCTTGAGCAAGTTGCTTAAGCTCTAAGCCTCATGGGCTCCCATGAGCATAAGTGAGGTGCCTTGTCTAGAGGGCCCTGCAGTGTCTTATATGGGAAACTCCTGGTAAGGATGATAAGAAAGTAATTTCATGGTGTCATCAGTCAGTTCAGTCGCTCAGTTGTGTCTGACTCTTTGTGACCCCATGGACTGTAGCATGCCAGGCCTCCCTGTCCATCACCTCCTCCCGGAGCTTACTCAGATTCATGTCCATCGAGTCAGTGATGCCATCCAACCATCTCATCCTCTATTGTCCCCTTCTCCTCCCACCTTCAATCTTTTCTAATGAGTCAGTTCTTCCCATCAGGTGGCCAAAGTATTGGAGCTTCAGCTTCAGCACCAGTTCTTCCAATGAATATTCAGGACTGATTTCCTTTAGGATGGACTGGTTGGATCTCCTTGCAGTTCAAGGGACTCTCAAGAGTCTTCTCCAACACCACAGTTCAAAAACATCAATTCTTCAGCACTGTTTTCTTTATGGTCCAATTATTCCATCAATACATGACTACTGGAAAAACCATAGCTTTGACTAAATGGACCTTTGTTGGCAAAGTAATGTCTCTGCTTTTTTAATAAGCTGTCTAGGTTTGTCATAGCTTTTCTTCCAAGGAGCAAGTGTCTTTTAATTTCATGACTGCAGTCACCATCTGCAGTGATTTTGGAGCCCAAGAAAATAGTCTGTCACTGTTTCCATTGTTTACCCATCTACTTACCATGAAGTGATAGGACCAGATGCCATGATCTTAGTGTTTTGAAAGTTGAGTTTTAAGGCAGCTTTGTCACTCTCATCAAGAGGCTCTTTAGTTCCTTTTGCTTTCTGCCATTATGGAGTTGTCATCTGCATATCTGAGGTTGTTGATATTTCTCCCTGCAGTCTTGATTTCAGCTTGTGCTTCATCCAGCCCAGCGTTTCTCATGATGTACTCTGCATATAAGTTAATTAAACAGGGTGACAATATACAGCCTTGACGTACTCCTTTCCCAATTTTGAACCAGTCTGTTGTTCCAGGTCCGGTTCTAACTGTTGCTTCTTGACCTGCATACATATTTCTCAGGAGGTTGGTAAGGTAGTCTGGTATTCCCATCTCTTGAAGAATTTTTCACAGTTTGTTGTGATCCACACAGTCAAAGGCTTTGGCATAGTCAATAAAGCAGATATTTTTCTGGAATTCTCTTGCTTTTTCTATGGTCCAACAGATGTTGGCAATTTGGTCTCTGGTTCCTCTGCCTTTTCTATATCCAGCTTGAACATCTGGAAGTTATTGGTTCATGTACTGTTGAAACCTAGCTTGGAGAATTTTAAGCATTACTTTGCTAGCATGTGAGATGAGTACAATTATGTGGTAGTTTGAGCATTCTTTGGCATTGCCTTTCTTTGGGATTGGAATGAAAACTGACCTTTTCCATCCCTGTGGCCACTGCTGAGTTTTCCAAATTTGCTGGCATGTGAGTGCAGCACTTCCACAGAACCATCTTTTAGGATCTGAAATAGCTCAGCATTCTATCACCTCTACTAGCTTTGTTCATAGTAATGCTTCCTAAGGCCCACTTGACTTCACATTCCAGGGTGTCTGACTCTAGGCGAGTGATCACACCATCATGGCTATCTGAGTCATTAAGATCTTTTTTGTACAGTTCTTCTGTGTATTCTTGCCACTTATTAATATCTTCTACTTCTGTTAGGTCCATATCATAAAGAGATCTCTAGTCTTTCCCATTCTGTTGTTTTCCTCTATTTCTTTGCACTGATCACTGAGGAAGGCTTTCTTATCTCTTCTTGCTATTCTTTGGAACTCTGCATTCAAATGGGTTTATCTTTCCTTTTTTCCCCTTGCTTTTCATTTCTCTTCTTTTCTTAGCTATTTGTAAGGCCTCCCCAGACAACCACTTTGCCTTTTTGCATTTCTTTTTCTTGGGGATGGTTTTGATCACTGCCTCCTGTACAATGTCACGAACCTCTGTCCATAGTGCTTCAGGCAGTCTGTCTATCAGATCCAATCCCTTGAATCTATTTGTCACTTCCACTGTATAATCGTAAGGGATTTGATTTAGGTCATACCTGAATGGTCTAGTGGTTTTCCCTTGCTGTCTGCGTTCACTTCCATGGTGTCTCCTCCTCTCACCCTTGTGGAGTAGGCAGGGCTCTTATACCCATTTTACAGATGAGGAAACAAGCAATGTGACCGAATGTGGGTGACTGAGCCGTGACCCTGCTCTCCGGCCCCTTGGCCAGAACCTGGAGCTTGAGGTCTGGGTCTAGGTTTGGGGGCATCTCCTAAGGGTGGGCTGAGCTGCAGCCCCCACTTCTCCCTTCCCTGCACCAGCTGGTGGGCCAGCCGGCCGTGCACCTGAAGCGAGACTTCTTCCTGGCCAATGCATCCCGGGCCCGGTCCGAGCAGTTCATCAACCTGCGGGAGGTCAGCACCCGCTTCCGCCTGCCGCCTGGGGAGTACGTGGTGGTGCCCTCCACCTTCGAGCCTAACAAGGAGGGCGACTTTGTGCTGCGTTTCTTCTCAGAGAAGTGCGCGGGGACCCAGTGAGTAGAAAGCCCCTCCCCCGTCTCCCCTTTTCCTCCCGCCACGCCCTCGCTACCCCAACCCCCGCTGACGGGCCCCTCTCTCTCCCCACCCTCTGCAGAGAGCTGGACGACCAGGTCCAGGCCAATCTCCCCGACGAGGTACGTGCCCTGCCCCCGCCCTGGGTGCACGATGGGGACCCGGGTGGCCTGTGTCTTTGTCTCCAGCCGGCAGGGCAGAGCCCCTCCTGGCAGTAGCCATACACATCCCTCACTTGCCAAGCACTTTACAGTTTGCAAAGGACTTGGTGATAGTAATGGTGGAGGGCCCTTGGGTTCTTGCTCTCTACGGGGTCTGTGCTGAGCTGTTTACCCGGGTCAGCCAGTTTCCTCCATGACAACCGTGTCAGGATGCTGTCACCATCTCTCCTCTCAGAGGGAAACTCAGGTTCAGAGAAGTTAGGGAACATGGTCATGCAACAGGGATCCAGCCTCGCCCCTCATCATTGGACTGAACTTCTGCCTCCACATTTAGACCACAGGAGTTCTGGGCAGGGGTAGAGGAGGGGCTGGGTTCCCATTTTACAGATGAGGAGAGTGAGGCTCTGAAGTGAAGTGACACCGAGCTGATGAGTGCTCCCAGCCCCGCCTGCAGCTGCTGGCCATGCAGAGGCCAGGCTGGGGTGCCCCTGACCTGCTCTCCCCGCCTTCTCCCTCCAGCAAGTGCTCTCAGAAGAGGAGATTGATGAGAACTTCAAGTCCCTCTTCAGACAACTAGCAGGGGAGGTAGGCTGGGCCTGGTGCCGGGTGTTATAGGGCACCGAGGGGTTTCCCCAAGGCAGATGCCATCCTCCTTCTCCCCCCAGGACCTGGAGATCAGTGTCAAGGAGCTGCGGACCATCCTCAACAGGATCATCAGCAAACGTGAGTGTCCCCGGGCAACTGCTCTCCACCCCGTGCCCTGCCTCCACCCCCTCATCCCCCATTCCTCCAGACTCCAGGATCTAGCCTTCTCCTCCCACCCTGGGCTGAACCCAGCCCCTCGATCTTTGAGGGCTGGCACCCTCCACTGCCTTTCAGAACCCTGCTCACCCCCCTTTTTCCTCCTAAGCTCCTCTTGCCAGATCCCATTCTCTGTGCCTGAGCTCCAGGCCTTGGTGTGATTAGGAGCTTAGCTGGGGAGTGGGCCAGTGGTTAAGAATCCACCTTTGATCCCTGGCCCAGGGGCAGCAAAGCCCTTGTGCCACAACTGGAGAGTCCATGTGCCGCAAGGAAGATCCTGCATGCTGCAACTAAGACCCGACGCAGCCAGATAAATAAATAGATTGATATTTCAAAAAAGCAGCAGCTTAGCTGGCTGATGGCACCTTAGGGCCGGTGTGCCAGCCCCCTTCCTCCCAGAAGGCAGGTGACAGGTGACTGGCTTCACCTCCCAAGGTGTACAGCTGAAAGCAGCTGCCTTTCAGCCTTCCCTTTAGCCCCCGCCTCTGACCTCTGACCTCCGACCTCTGTCCATGCTTTTCCCTCAGCCCAGAACCCCTCTCTCCTGCTCTTCTCACCCTTCGGGACCTGCAGCAACCCCTAGCCCTGCCGGGACCACCTTTGCTGCATCTTTCTACTCCATTTCCTTCACTTCTGTCTAGCACTGTTCCTTTTTACTCACATCTAATCGTGGTGTTGATGTGGCTGTTGGGTCAGCGGCTTGACTCCTAGAATACTTTAAACTCCTTTTTCTGATGATAAAAACAATACTACACACCTCCTCAGCTAGAGTTCAGATTCCAGGGGACGGGAATGGTGCCTCCCTGCCCCTTTGTCCCACGCAGAGTGCCCAGCACGGGGCAGGCTGGGGCCCTGGCCGGGTTGAGGTGCTGAGACTGGTCTTTCTTGCAGACAAAGACCTGCGGACCACGGGCTTCAGCCTGGAGTCCTGCCGCAGTATGGTCAACCTCATGGATGTATCCTGCTGAGCAGGGCCCGGGGTTGGGACGTCGGCCCAGGAAGGGCTGTGGGTGACCCGTCCCAGGAGCAGCGCGGGGAAAAGGACAGGTGTGGACGGGCCAGTTCCTTCTTCCTGGCGTCCTCCCCTTGACTGGGGGGAAAACTGAGGCGCAGGGCCGTGTCAAGTGACAGGGGAGGGCCTCGTCCACAGGTGACCCCAAGGCTGGAGCTTGTGAATGCCCCTTCCAGCCTACCCCGTTCAGGCCTGGCCTTGGGCGGCTCCTGCGGCTTCTCCGCTCCCCTGCCTCGGGTTTCTCTCCACGGCCAGTCTCCCCTCCCCTCGGTGCTCAGCACCCGCTCACCCGGTGTCTGGTCTAAGCTGTGGAGTTTTCTTCTTAACGGCCACCCAGCGCGACGGCAATGGCAAACTGGGCCTGGTGGAGTTCAACATCCTGTGGAACCGGATCCGCAATTACCTGGTGGGTAGTTCCTGCCGGCAGCACCCTCCCCTCTTCTGCGGCCTCGATCACAGCGGGCGGCGGGCCTCTGGTTCTCGGACTGACTGTGTGGTTCCCAAGCCCTCACCCTGGCTTCTGCCTTTCTGAGCCCACATGTCCCAGCGGCTCACCCCCTCTCCCCCCACCCTCGGTAACCCTCCACGCTGGGCGGATGGGAAGGGCTGGGTGCTTACCGAGCCCTCACCCTCTGCCCCCACCCCAGTCCATCTTCCGGAAGTTTGACCTGGACAAGTCCGGCAGCATGAGCGCCTACGAGATGCGGATGGCCATTGAGTTTGCAGGTGAGGCCTGAGGGCGGGCAGGACCTGTGGAGCCACCAGGGAGATGGCCCCGGGTCGCTTCCCTGACAGCTCCCAGGGCACTGGCCCACCCACGGGGGCAGGGGAGAGGGGGCAGGGCAGGGGTGTTGATGGCAATGGTGGTGAAGTGATAACAGCCACCTAACTGCCTTTTTCTTCTGGTGACTATTATCAGCATTTCTTTTTGTCCTCACTGCAGCCTGCTGAGGATAGGGTCTTTTATTATCACACTGAGCACAGAGAAAAGTGCCTGCTCAGAGAGGGGAAGTGACTGGCCTGGAGCCACACAGCCAGGGAGAAGTAGATTTGGCCTCCAGGGGCTACAATGGGAGCCATGCAGGGCTCACCCTCACAGTCCCACTTCAGGATGAGGTCAGGGCTTTCCGAGCAGATGAAACTAGACCTGTGGGCCCTGATGGCCAGCTCCTGGGTGGGGCATACTGGGTCCTCAAGCTTTCTCTGGGCCAGCACTTGCCCAGGAACCCCCACCCAGGGTTCACCCCGCCCAGCCTTCCGTCCCCCTTCCTGCACCTCCCGGTGCTTCACCTGCTCTCCTGGGCCAGGCTTCAAGCTCAACAAGAAGCTCTACGAGCTCATCATCACCCGCTACTCGGAGCCTGACCTGGCCGTGGACTTCGACAACTTCGTGTGCTGCCTGGTGCGGCTGGAGACCATGTTCCGTGAGTGTTCCCGTGGGCGCCCCCTTCCCATGGGGGTCTCGGGGAGTGGAGCTGGGGGTCCACACAGCCTGATTGCCAGGAACTGAGGAGTAGGGAGGGAACTCTGGAGGGGGCTCTCGGGCAGCAGGGGGAGATGCTCCCTGGCTGTGAGGGTACGAGAGTTTGGGGTGCCGTGGGGAGGTGGAGGGTGAGGCGGGATGTGGGGCCAGCCCTCGAACTGAGTCCTCCTCCCACCTCATCGTTTCTTGAACACACAGGGTTTTTCAAAACTCTGGACACCGATCTGGATGGAGTGGTGACCTTTGACTTGTTTAAGGTGGGACTCTTCTCTGGTCGGTTGGGGGAAGGGCTCAGGGGCAGTGGGTTTTTCTCACCCACACCCCACCCCATGGCGGTGGGCCGGGGCGGGGCAGGGAGTCCCAGGCCCCTGGAGGCCTGCACTGGAGCCAGCAGCCTGGGCCCCCAGGGGTAGAGGAGGTAAGAGTGGCCCCCTCCCCAGAGGGTCCCTCGCCCTCCTGCCCTTGACAGGGGGAGGAGACGGCAGCCCGTGAGCCATGGAGCTGGGAGGCTGGACCTGGGGCTTCTGCCCTGGCTGACCACTCTCTATGCCCTCTCTGACCGGCAGTGGTTACAGCTGACCATGTTTGCATGAGGCGGGGGCTCGGGCCCCCTTGCTGCGCTCCTCTGTCCTCCTCGTCCGCCAAGCCATGCCTTCCTGTGACGCCACATCAGCTGCAAGTGCCTTCCTTGGAGCAGGAGGTGGCCTCAACCTCCTGTCCCCTCACCTCTCAGCCGCCGCAGTTCATTTGCTCTGGGCAGAGCCGTGGGGCCATCCCTGCCTCCACCGGGTGCACATGGACTCCCCCAGCTCCTCTGGCCGCCAGAACAGGGAGGCAGCTTTCGCTAGTTCCTGCCTCAGGATGGGGCTCCCCGGGGAGCTGGGGGCCCCAGGCCTCCCACATCCTGACGTGTCCTCTCTCCTCCCCCCACAGGCCCCCATCCGCCCCCTCCCCCACCTGCACACTTTATAACCACTAGCTCTGCAACAGTCTGCAGTCTAGACCTGTGGAGCCCCCTCCCAGCTGGGGCCCCCTCCCCAGGACTGGGAACACCTGTTCGTGCCTGTGCGGAAGCCAACGCTCCCCTCTGCCCCACGACACCCCCCAGCCTGTCCCTGCCAGCTGACAAGAAGCAGCCTAGCCTGGGGGGTGGTCAGACCTTCCCTCCCTCCCTCCCGCTCTCCTTTTTTATATTGGTGATTTTAAAGGGGACTCTGTGGGGACTCAGTGACGAGGGTACCAGAGGCACCTGGGGATGGGGTGGGAGGGGTCTCATGTTTACATGCGGAGAAACCCCAAACAATAAAGGCAAAGACCCCGCTTCTGTCTCTGGAGTGTGTTTCTGCCTAAACCTGCTGGCTCATGAGGGCACCTGGTTCTGCACCCGCCCCTGCCCTGCCCTCTGTCTCCTTCCCCATCGCCCCAGTGGCTGGCACCTCTGCTAGAGTCCTGGGCGTCAGGGGGTGGGGGCGGGGATGGGGCCACACTGCTGAGGTCCCACGTGGCCCTGCTGGTCCTCCATGCCCCCCTCCTCTAAGCCCTGACCCCTTCCTTCCCTGCACGTTCTGCAGGGAACATGAGGCTCTGGCTGAGACCCAAACCCCTGCTTAACACCAGCCTGACCCCCAGGAAGCTCCCCAGAGCACAGAGCCTCCTGAAAGCCTTGAGGCTGGGGGAGGGGAGTTGCCCCTGTGACCCAGACACCTGCGGCTTGTATAAGCTGTTCCAGTCCTTCTGGGATCCCGGTTCTTCTTACCAGAGATAAGAGTAGGTTGAGTTGGGTGTAGAGGAGGGGCTGGGGGGAGCTGCAAACTAGGGCAGCAGGTAGAGGGTGGGGACTGCCCTTGGCCCCGGGAGCCCCAAGCGGAGCCCCGAGTGGCAGACGGGGCCTGGAATCTGCATTTTGCCTTTGGGAGTCCATGGGCCTGTCCGCTGGGTCTCATCAATAAGGGGAGTGGCCCGTCATTTCCTGGGCGCCAGGGCTGGTTTGTGAGAGGGGGCAGGTGGAGGGCCCCACCCTCTTGGTTCTCTGTAGTGGGTTTTCTTTGATGAGAGGCTGGGACACTGTGGGTGCCCAAGCCTAGAGGCCCTGCCCCCTCACCCACCCCCAGCCTGAGGGTGCCTGGGGTGGGGGCAGGGAGAGCAGGCCTTCCTCTTGGTTGCCTAGTTTGGGCTTTCTTTTTTTTCCAAAAGTTTGGGCATTTTTAAAGGACTTTTTTCTGAGTATCTCCTGTGCAGCCCCCGACTTCCAGGAAAATGGGTGAGAGGCAAGCAGCAGTAATCGCTGGCACCCCCTTACATGATCTCCAAGCTTTTAAGGCTCTGGCCTCAGGGGAGAGCAGTGGCAGGCCTGGGTCCCGTGTGCTGAGGCTGGAATTAGGTTCCTGAAGATGCCTCACTGCGGCCTCCAGAGAGAAGGGGAGGGTGACGGTGGTGCTGCATTTACTGTCCGCCCCCCCCCCCACCATGAGGGCCGGGGGCAGGGGGCTGTGAGGCGGCCCCCTGGGACCCCTCGCTTTTCTAACCCAGGAGGTGAGAGATTAGGAGAAAGGGCCTGGCAGGAGAAAAACCTGCAGACGTGGGGACGCCCCAGGCCTCCTGTGAGGTGTAACCGGACCCCTGTGAGTTCCGGGCACGGGGCATCTGCGGTCCTAACCCCGGCCTGTTCCTCCACCTCCCAGGGCCCCGTCCCAGCCCCTTTACTTAAGGCCCCACACCTGGGCCTCAGGTCAGGCCCAGGGCCATGGCCTTCACAGACCTGCTGGACGCCCTGGGAGGCGTGGGTCGCTTCCAGCTGGTCTCCACGGCCCTGCTGCTGCTGCCCTGCAGCCTGCTGGCCTGTCACAACTTCCTGCAGAACTTCACGGCCGCCGCGCCCCCCCACCACTGCCAAAGCCCCGCCAACCGCACTGTAGCCGCTGTCTACGGCTCGGAGGCCTGGCTGAGAGCCACCGTACCCCTGGACCCGCTCGGGGTCCCCGAGCCATGCCGGCGCTTCACACGGCCTCAGTGGGCCCTCCTGAGCCCCAACGCCTCTGTCCACGGGGCAGCCACGGAGGGCTGCAAGGACGGCTGGGTCTACAACCGCAGTGTCTTCCCGTCCACCATCGTGACGGAGGTCAGGTGGGGCCAGGGGCGGCGGGGTTGGTGGGGGCCGCACCCCAGCTCGAGGCTGGAGCTTCCCTCCCTCCCCCGCAGTGGGACCTGGTGTGCGAGGCCCGCACCCTCCGTGACCTGGCTCAGTCCGTCTACATGGCCGGGGTGCTGGCAGGCGCCGCTGTGTTTGGCAGCCTTGCAGACAGGTGAGCCTTCGGGGGCAAAGGTCTCCCCAGTTTCTCCATTAACTTTTCTTTATTAAAGTTTATTTTAAACCAAATTTTAAAATAATATGTATTTTAATGTATTTAAAATGTGTATTTTAAAGTAGATATATGTATTATATATTGTATTATATAATTTATTATAATGCATAGAATACATTCACGTGGTTCAAAATTCCAGAAGGCACAAGTAGGTATGCAGGCCAGCGTTCTCCCCTCCGCCCTGCGCTCCAGTAATTCCCCTAGGGCAGCCTGGTTTCTGTGTATCTCACAGAGATGTTTTACGATTTTGTACGATCCGAGGCTGGGCGAGCTGCAGTCCGTGGAGTCGCAGAGTCGGGCACAACTGAGCGACTGAACACCAGTTCGAGAGAGCGCGTGCATGTGCTCCATCCCCCTTGTCTGTACAAACGCGGGCACAGCCCACACACGGTTCTCTATCAAGATCTTATTTTACTTCACTCGTGGCCTCTGCGTGTTGCTTCAGACACTGTGTGTTGCCTACATCCAGGCTGCACCCCACTGTGTGGGTGAGCTACTGCTGACCATAAGCGCCCCTGAGGATACAGAGACGCCCCGAAATGCAGCGCACACCACGGCTCTGATGGAGTTGGCTCCTTCCCGCCTCTGCCCTCTTTCCCTTCCCTCCCTGCTTCGCCTCCCCTTCTCTCTCTCACCCCCTCTCCTCTCCCCTCTCCACAGCCCCTCCTCTCAATCTTCAGGTTCTGGGGTCCCCTGGACTGCTGTGTCTTAGGCATAGTGTCTTCTTTGTCACTAGCCCCCAGCTCAGACCTACCGCTTAGAGGTCATCAATGGACATCTGTGCAACAGAATCAGTGAATGAATGATGGAATGAATGAGTGTGACATGCGGTGTGTGAGCAAGAAGTGCTGCCCACCTGGACAAGCTGGGGCTCCGGCCCTGGACCCTCACTTACAAATGGGGCAATGCCAAGGCCCTGTTTCCCTGGCCTTGGACTCCTTTACACTATAACAAGTCCCACCTCACCCTGGCCCCCCCAAAATGACCAATTCCAATGAAGACCTGAGGTCCTGTTCCCATCAGCCTGGGCCCCCTCAAGGGCTCACACCCCCATGAGTTCTGGTTCGAGGGCTACCCCCGAACAGAAAGTCACTCAGGGGACCCTCTCATAACCCTCTGCACCAGCTTCTGGGCCTCTGCAGAATCTCTGCCTTCCCCCAAATCCTGGGAGAGTGGGGGCTTGGTCGGGAGCTAGAATTCTCCTTGAGTGAAAGAACAAAGGCGGGAAGGTGTCTCTTCATCCCCGCTCTCCTTCCACACCGTGTTCTCCCTTTCTGGCCTTTGCCAGCGCCTGGGCTCCAGTGAGTGTGCTTCTGTTAGGATGAGTGGCTTTCAAACTGGAGGGTGAGAGGGTTGGGGGTAAGTAGCTTCCTCTCATCCTCCCTCCATGACAGCCATGGGGGAAGCTGCTGCCACCTCGGAACCCTAACCCTGCGCCCATGGCCGGGCTCAGGTTGGGCCGCAAGGCCCCCCTGGTCTGGTCATACCTGCAGCTGGCAGTTTCGGGGGCGGCCACGGCGTACTTCGGCTCCTTCGGCGCCTACTGCTTCTGCCGGTTCCTGATGGGCATGACCTTCTCCGGCATCATCCTAAACTCGCTGTCTCTGGGTGAGTCCAGCCATGGAGGGGCCTGGAGGGGAGGGGGCTTGCAGGGGCAGGAGGGCGGTGGCAGCCCCATTGGTGGGCATCGTTCCCATTTCCTTGTGGTGGGATTCTCATCCAGTGACCTCAATTCACAGCCTCCCACCAGGGTTCTCAGGAGACCTGGTCCCTGCCAGCAGCGAGCCAGGGACCCTGGGTTGCGATTTGCCTGTCTGCGAGCTGAGAGGGCTGGGTTCACTTCTTGTGTGACTTAGTCAGCAACAAACTTACAAAGGACCTACTGTGTGCCAGGCTCCTGTGGGGCTTAGTGTGGGGACATGGAAGCGAGGTGAGACACAGGGGTCCCCGGGGTGGGCAGCAGGCACCCCAAAAGTATGTGGATCCAAAAGAGGTGAGGCTTCCCCTTGAGGGCACTGTGGCCTGGCCTCCTGGGTGCCAGGTTAGAATGTCCCCATCCCGCGGTGACAGGGTCAGTTGCCACTCCAGGCTGGCTCCAGGCAGCTCCCAGAGGCTCTGGCAGAGAGCTGTGTGGGCAGAGGAAGCCCACCCTGGACGCACGCCCACCCCCTGCCTCTAATTACTTGGTTTGCTGGGGTCTTCTATCCTGGGTAGTAGGGAATCTTGGGGCTGGAGAACCAGACTGCTCCAGGTCACACTCTGACCACCTCTCCTCCCCACATCCGGACATGAAGGGGGCTGAGCTCATGGTGGGATCTCAGCAAACCCCAGCCCACCCGCCTCATTCTTCAGGGTGGGCATCCAGCCATGGCTCGTGGAATCTAAAGGCAGAAACAGTCGTCCAAAATCCATCTCCTGCTAGAATCACTTGCATAATATACACGCCTACACACACACACACACAGACCATATACACACACCCTGACATACACACGTGCACACTTCTAACCACAACACACACCCCTACACAACAATATACACACACCTCTACACATACACATGGACTCCTAACCATAACACACACACCTATAAACACATACTCCTACATACAGACACGCACACACGCTCCTAACCATTACACACATACCATACACACTCCTAACCACAAGACATACACCATATACACACATCCCTACACACACACACACACACACACACACACCCTTCTAGGTGTGGGAGATGGCGAACAAGTAGATCCTGCTCCATAGACCCCGTGTTCTCCTGCAGGAAGACAGATAAACAACACAAATAAGCCAACTGCATAGCGTGTTAGAAGGTGATAAGTGCTACAGAGGAAAACAGAAAGGGGATGAGAGCGGCCAGACGGTGGCGGCCTGAGGCGGAGAGAGCCTGCAGTCTTATTGGCTCAGGGCAGGCCTCGCTGAGAGGGGTCACTTTGACCAAAGCTTGAGGGAGGTGAGGGAAGGGGACCTGTGGCCACCGGGGGAGAACGTTCCAGACCAAGGCCCTGAGGCAAGAGTGTGTCTAGTGGACTCGAGAGCAAGGAGGAGGTCCTTGTGGCTGGACGGAGCTGAGGTGGGTGGCAAACAGGGCTGGGGTGACGGCGGCAGGTCCTTAGACCTGGGGGCCTTGAAGGACGCTGGCTTTTTTTTGTTTGTTTTTTTTTTTTTAAATTTTTTTATTTTTCAGTGGGTTTTGTTATACATAGGACGCTGGCTTTGACTCTGGGAGAGGAGGCAGCCTCGGGAGGGTCCTGAGCTGAGGACAGGCCTGACTTGGTCCCACTGGGCATCGGCCAGGACCCCTCAGGCTGCCATGCGGCTCGAGGACAGGAGCAGGAAGGCCAGTCTGAGGCTTATCCGTCACCTGGTAACAGGCGAGGCTGGAGTGGGCCAGGCGGTAGCACAGCGGGAGGCAGGAAGGCTCAGGGTCTGGTTTGGTTCTGCAGGGAGAAGCCACAGGATTTGCCAATGGACCGAACACACGAGCTGGCTGCTGACTGAAAGCAGCATGCTCTTCCGTTTATTCTGGTTGTTTTGTGACTTTTTTTTTTTTCATTTATTTTTATTAGTTGGAGGCTAATCACTTTACAATACCGCAGTGGATCTTGTCATACATTGACATGAATCAGCCATGGATTTACATGTATTCCCCATCCCGATCCCCCCTCCCACCTCCCTTTCTACCCAATCCCTCTGGGTCTTCCCAGTGCACCAGGCCCGAGCACTTGTCTCATGCATCCATCTGGTTGTTCTGTGAGAGTGTGCATGCTCTGTTTCACCAGGCCCCCACGGAAGGACATTTAAATTGTTTCCAAGTTTTGCTATTTGCAAAAAATCATGTATTTAAAGAGACGCTTCTCTGGTGGCTCAGATGATAAAGAATCTGCCTACAGTGCAAGAGACCTGGGTTCGTTCAGTCCCTGGGTCAGGAAGATCCCCTGGAGGAGGGAATGGCAACCCACTCCAGTATTCTTTCCTGGAGAATTCCATGGACAGAGGAGCCTGGCGGGCTATAGTCCGCGAGGTCACAAAGAGTTGGACACGACTGAGCAACCAACACAGACACACACACATGTAATTAAGAGTCATTATATTCCCTTTTCAACATTCTTTGCCCATTTTTCCTTTTGGCTAGTTGTTTCCCTTTTGGTTAGTTGTTTTCCTATTGATCTGTAAGAAGTCTTCCCAGATTAGGGAAATTCACGCTTTGACTGTTATTTGAAATGGTATTTTTTTTCCTATCTTTTTTGCTGAAATTATGATTCTGCTTATGATGGGTATTTTTTTTCAGCATACTTCTTATTTTCATGAAGCTCTTTGTTGGTCTTCCCTTTTGTTGTTTCTGGGTTTTGTGACATTCTTGGAAAACCCTTTCCTGACTCTAAAATTGAAAAGACATCTAGCATGGTTTCTTCTAATATTGTTGTGGTTTTATTGTTACATTTAGTTCCTTTTTAGTATGTATTTATTTATTTTTGGCTGTACTGGGCCATCCTTGCTGTGAAGGGACTTTCTCTAGCTTTGGAGAGCGAGGTTATTCTCTAGCTGCAGTGTGCAGGCTTCTCACTGCAGTGGCTTCTCTCATTGTGGAGCACAGGTTCTAGGCTCAGGCTTCAGTAGTTGGGTGCACAGGCTTAGTTGCCCCATGGCGGGTGGAATCTTCCTGGACCAGCGTCCCCTGCCTTGCAAGGTGGATTCTTAACCCTGGACCAGCAGGGAAGCCCTACATGGAGTTCTTTAGTCCACCTGGCACTTGTCTAAGGGTAAGGACTGAGGTTGGGACACCTTTGCCCATGCTCACTGCCTCTCTGGAATGATTTCCAGTGGCCACAGAGTCATTCTAAAGGAGCAGGGGGGCTTGAATTAAACACCCACGTGAGCAACAAGCCCCACTGAGCCTGGCGTGGTTTTCTCCGCAGTCGTGGAGTGGATGCCCACCCGGGGCCGGACCGTGGCGGGGATCTTGCTGGGGTACTCGTTCACCTCGGGTCAGCTCATCCTGGCGGGCATGGCGTACGTGATCCGCCCTTGGCGGTGGCTGCAGTTTGCGGTCTCTGTCCCCTTCCTCGTCTTTTCCTTCTACTCTTGGTACGTCCTGAGCAGAAAGGGCTGGGGCAGAGTGCACCTGTATAGCCAGGCCCTCACCTGTCCCTGGGGGAGCCTTGGGGTGGGCAGCGACTGGAATCTGGGGGACGTGGTAGGGACATGAAGGAGTGAGGACATGGGCTCACGAGGATTATGCATGGCTGTGGGCAGGATCAGGATAGAACTCCTTATATTACTGTGAGGCTCCAGAACACACCAAGAGCTTTGCCTTCATCAACTCTTTTGCGCCTCACAACCACCCCAGGGCATTTTATAGGAGGAGTGCTGAGGCAGTCCAAGTGGATCCATGACTTCTTCAAAGCCACATACTGGGAGAGACTGGGATTGACATATACACCCTGCTGCTGCTGCTGCTAAGTCACTTCAGTTGTGTCTGACTCTGTGCGACCCCGTAGACGGCAGCCCACCAGGCTCCCCCGTCCCTGGGATTCTCCAGGCAAGAACACTGGAGTGGGTTGCCTTTTCCTTCTCCAATGCATGAAAGTGAAAAGTGAAAGTGAAGTCGCTCAGTCATGTCCGACTCTTAGTGACCCCATGGACTGCAGCCCACCAGGCTCCTCCATCCATGGGATTTTCCAGGCAAGAGTATTGGAGTGGGTTGCCATTGCCTTCTCTGATATATACACTACTATATATAAATTAGGGCTTCCTGGTGGTTCAGCTGGTAAGGAATATGCATGTAGTGCAGGAGACCCAGGTTCAGTCCCTGGGTCGGGAAGAGTCCCTGGAGAAGGGAATGGCTACCCACTCCAGTATTCTTGCCTGGAGAAATCCATAGACAGAGGAGTCTACAGTCCATGGGGCTGCAAAGAGTCAGACATGACTGAGCAACACACTTTGACTTTTTTTTCATATATAAAATAGATAACCAATAAGGACCTACTGTATAGCATAGAGAATCTACTCAGTACTCTGTAATGACCTATATAGGAAGAGAATCTAGAAAAGAGGGTATTTAGGTATATGTACGACCAATTCACTTTGCTGTTATAGCAGAGAGTAGCACAACATTATAAATCAACTATACTCCAGTAAAAATTTTAAGGAAAAAAGGAAATTAACTACAACAACCAACCAAAACAAAAGAAGCAAAAAAACCACCTACTGGGGTCAGAACCAGGTTCAAAACCAGATCTGTGGATACCTGAAGGTCCATGTCGTCTCTAAGTACACTGCAGAAAGTCTCTGAAAGATGTGCTGCAAAAAAGCGAGGCCACGTGTCCCCCAGTCTTCCCGATTCTGCTGACAGCAAGGGTTTTTCCTTTTTTCTGGGGTCTGCGAGGTGAAAGAGGGTGTATTCTGGTTTGAGGAACAGCATGAGTACCACTCAATCCATCCAGTGCCCCAGTGGCCATCACAGGCCATCACAATGGCCATTTCAGTGCCACTCATTCTCCATCCTTCTCTTGGTCCCAGGTGGCTGCCAGAGTCGTCTCGATGGCTCCTCCTTCATGGCAAGTCCCAGGTAGCTCTGAAGAACCTGCGGAAGGTGGCTGCGATGAACGGGAGAAAGGAGGAAGGGGAAAGGCTGACCAAGGAGGTAGGCAGGTCTGGTGCAAGTTAGGGGAGCACTGGTTTCAGTCTTGCTGGCAGCCTCAAGATGTGCTAGGATTTGGTGACTTGCCAGGACTCATCACCCAGGTGAACAGGCTGAGAATAAGCAGAGCGGGAAGAGCTCCAGTGGGGCAAAGATGTTTAGCCACTGAATGGCGCTGTGATCTGGGGATGTACATCATTTCACATCTTTGTTCATCAGTCTACCCATCCGTGCGATGGGGAAATAACCCATTCACATTTAGCCAAAAATTCAATAAAATAAAATAAAAATCTTAAGATGAAATTTCAAATGATCAATAATAAAAGTACCATTTACTATGCATACCATTTATGATAAGATAGCTACCATTTATTACAAATAAATACATTTATTGAGCCAATTGCTCAGTACGGTGCTAAGGGTTTTAAGTACACAATCTCATTTAATGTCTCACTTTTTTTGTTGTTGGCTGCTCTGTGCAGCTTGCGGGATCTCAGTTCCCCAAGCAGAGATTGAACTGGGGCCATGGCAGTGAAAGCGCCAAGTCCTAATCACCAAACCACCAGGGGATTTCCTAATGCCTCACTTTTAAAGATGAGGTATCTGATGTTTGGATTACCAAGTCACCCAACACTTTGGATCCAGAGGGAACAGACAGGGAAAGAATAACTTAGGCAATCCGCTTAAGAAAACACAGCAGGAGGTGGCAGAACCCCTGGGAACCTGACTTCTTAACCACTGGCTGAGACTCTCTCAGAGCTGATGCCAGGAGTGGGGCCTGAGGGTGTCCCTGGTTATTTCAGCCTAATCAGTGGGCAGCCCAGGAGTCTTGGGACTTGGGTTGGAGCCTCTGCTTCACCTCAAAGCCCTGGAACCAGCCTGGGGAGGAGACAAGGGTCAACCATCCTGCCAGGGCTCTTGACCTTGGCCCTCCCCTGGGAATAGGATCACAGATCCCGCCCTTCCCCTGATCAGATTTTCCATGCCCAGGTGGTGAGCTCCTACATCCAGAGTGAGTTTGCATCTGGTCGCCCCTCCAACTCAGTCTTGGACCTCTTCCGAACCCCAGCCATCCGTAAAGTCACGTGCTGTCTCATGGTGGTCTGGTAGGTACTGGACTCCTATCCAGGACTTTGACCCAAGGCCAGGACACGCCAGTGTACCCACTGACAAACTCTTAAATACTCAATGCAATGCGCAGAAGGGTCTTGTGAAGTCAGTCCTGTTCCCCACGCTTTCTCCTGTGTCTTCTGAGCATCCAGGGTTCTCTGGGATGGACCCTGCTGGTTGCTGAGACCTGATCGTGCATAAGATATCCCTGCTGACCTAGGGAACCCACATCTGGGGATGGGTCTCACCCAGTTGGGGGCACCGACTGAAATCAGCCAGGCAACTTGAATATACCTAGTTGCATCCTGATATGCCTCCAGGGGATTCTGGGAAGCTCCTTACTCTGGAAAAACACTTGTGTCCCTGTTCCCTGCAAATGCCGGGTTATCCCCCGCACTGAGCATTCAGAGGGCTTCTGCCCCAAAAGTGTTGCCTGTGAGGCCATTCTGGGCCTGGGCAGCCAGAGAGCTCCTCAGGACCCAGGTTCTGGGAATACTTTCAGCTAGGGAGCTCATGTCCTCACAGGCCACTCCTTATATTCCCCACTTTCTAATCCCCACTTGAGCAAATGCATTATTGAGCAAAGGATATGAATGGAAACCAGTTAGTTTTTGGCTGGGTGTCCCTCAACCCTCTCAACAGTCACTTTAGTTTTCATAGACTGTTTTACTTTCATCTAGCTACGTAACAAATGACCATAACTTAACGGCTGAAAACAATACCATTTTTTTTCATTAATTGACTTTCTTTACTGAAATATTAATGATACAGAAGTACATTTGAAGTCTTAAGAAATACCCAGGTTCAATAAACTAACAATGTCTTTTAGGCAACAATTTTCCCCTTTTTAAAATTTTTTATTTTTTAATTGAAGGATAATTGCCTTACACAACTTTGTTGTTTTCTGTCAAACATCAACATGAATCAGCCACGGGTATACATATGTCCTCTCTCTCTTGAACTGCCCTCAAAACACCATTTGTTCAGAGTTTACTTTGCTGAACTATAGTTGGTTTACAGTGATTTACAAGGTTGTGTTCATTTCTACTGTATAGCAAAGTGACAGTTATATTACATATATATGCATTCTTTTTCATATTCTTTTCCCTTATGGTTTGTCACAAGGTACTGAATATAGTTCCCTGTGCTATACGGTAGGACTTTGTTGTTTATCCATCCTATGTGTAATAGTTTGGATCTGCTAATCCCAAACTCCCAATCCAACCTCCCCCTCTTCTCTTCCCCATGGCAACCACAAGTCTGTTCTCTATGTCTGTGAGTCTGTTTCTATTTCATAGATAAGTTCCTTTGTGTCATATTTTAGATTCCACACAATACCCATTTATGAGCTTATAGCTGTGTAGGTCAGAAGTCCAGGCATAATATGGTTGAGTTCTCTCTTCAGGATTTTCTGACAAGGCTAAAATGAAGATGGTGGGCAGGCTGCATGGGAAGAATTCACTTTCAGATTCATTCAAACTGTTGGCTGCATTCAGTTCTTTGCTGTTGTTGTGGGACTGACAAGTTCATTTCTCCACAGGCTGTTAGCCAAGGGCCACTCTCAGGTCACTGAAGCCATTTATATTCCTTGCCATATGGCCACCTCCATCTCAATGGAGAATTTTCATCACAGCAAATCCTTCTCACGTTTCGAGTCTCTGGCTTCCCCACCTTTGACCTCTATATCCAGAATTAAAGGATTTCCATGACCAGGTCAGGTTCACCCAGAAAAATCTGTCGTTTTTTTCTCTCTCTTTTTTAAAATTGAAGTATATACCTGATTTACAATGCTGTGTTAGTTTCAGATAGTACAGTAAAATGATTCAGTTATACATTATCCTTTTTTTTCAGATTCTTTCCCCTTATAGTTTATTTTAAAATATTGAGTATAGTTCCCTGTGCTGTACAGTAGGTCTTTGTTGGTTATTTATTTTGTATATAGTAGTTATGTATGTTAATCTCAAATTCCTCCGCTTCTCCCTATAAAAACTGTGAGTTTATTTCCTATGTCTGTGGGTCTTTCTGTTTTGTATATAAACTAATTTGCATCATTTGTTAGATTCCACATATAAGTGATATCAAATGATATTTATCTTCTCTGTCTTACTTCACTTGATGTGATAAACTTGAGGTCCTTCCATGTTACTGCAAATGGCATTATTTAATTCTTTTTTTATGGCTGAGTAATATTCCACTGTATAAATATACCACATCTCCTTTATTTTACTTTAAAAAATTTATTTATTCATTCTATTATTTTGTTCTTGGCTGCACTGAGTCTTCATGGCTGCAGTGGCTTTCTTCAGTTTCGGAGAGCTGGGGCTACTCTCTAGTTGCGGCGCCCAGCTTCTCACTGCAGTGGCTTCTCTTGTTGTGGAGCACGGGCTCTAGGACACGTGGGCTTTAGTACGTGGCACACAGGCTTAGTTGCTCCATGGCATGTGGAATCTTCCTGGACCAGGGATGGAACCCATGTCCCCTGCACGGGCAGGTGGATTCCTAACCCCTGCACCACCAGGGAAGTCCTACCACTTCTTTATCCATTCATCTGTTCATGGACATTTAGGTTGCTTTCGTGTCTTGGCTATTGTCAATAGTGCCCACAAGAATGACTATCACCTTTTCCTGAAGTCTGTTCTCCTTTTTTCCATCTTCACTGACTCACACGGCTGGGGCTAACCGGTAGTGATGGCAGGAGTTTCTCAGTAAGTGGTTTGGGGGCTGATGCTGGGCCCTGGTAGGAGAGAGCCCACTGCCACTTTCTGTTTTTCCACTTCCCCTCTCCCTACACTCCTGGGTCTGCGCCAGCATGTCCAACAGAGAAATAAGACCTGTGCGGGTGGGTCATGAGGGCCCATCTCAAGCCCCTTCCTCAGGGACATTTTATTTTGTTTCACTTCCAGAAAGTGTCACAAAATACACATAACATAAACTTTAGTATCTTAACCATTTTTGGGGTGCCATGTCACATGGCATGTGGGGTCTTAGTTTCCAAGGATCAAATCTGTGCCGCCTGCAGTGGAAGTGCAGAATCTATACCACTGGACCACCGGGGAAGTCTCAGCATCCTAACCATTTGTAACTGTGCGGTTCAGAAGTGTTGAGTACCTGCAACATTATTGTACCACCATCAGCAGAACTCTTTTCATCTTTCAACGCTGAAACTCTGTACTTATTAAACAATATCTCCTCCCTTCCTGCTCTGCCCCCAGCCTTTGGCAACCAGCATTCTACCCTCCATGTCTGTGAACTTGACTACTCTAGGGGCCTCCCGTAAGTGGAATCATACGATACTTATCATTTTGTGAGTGGCTTATCTTGCTTAGTATAACATCCTCAATGTCCATTGGTGTTGTAGCATGGTCAGGATTTCTGCCTTTTTCAGGCCGAGTCATTGCGTGTGTAGACCACTTGGTGTTGATGGACACCTGGCTTGCTTCCACCTTTTGGCTGTTGTGAATGATGTCGCTATGAACATGGATGTACAAGTAACTCTTTGAGACATTGTCTCAGGGACCTTGTAAGTTTCTGTGGAGACTCCAAGTGTTGGAACTCCAGGCCAGTGCAGTCAGTTTGGCTGTGAACCCCGAGATCTTAGCTCCCTGGCCAGGGATTTGCCTACCGGGGCCCTATCGGGGCACGGCAGTGAAAGAGCCGAGTCCTAATCACTGGACCACCAGGGATGTCCCTCCCTCCAATTCTTTTTTTTTTTTTTTTTAAAGAATAACAGAAATATTTTACTAAACATAAGATTTATAGAAGTTTCCATACAAGCCATACAAAATGATCACAAGCTTTTTCTTGAACCTCCCTCTAATTCTTGCTGTCCTGTCCAGATCAGCTGCTGAAGCCTGGAGACAGAGAGGCAGAAATGGTGCTGGCTGGACTCAGGGTGGCTGGAAAGGGATGTGGATGGAGGGGCGTGGGCTCCAAGGCCAAAATCAGAGGCTTAGGAGACCAGGAGGGAGTGTCCTGCCAAGCCGGGGGATTTTCACTTCCTGAGAGAGGAGTCCTGTGTTGTTCATCCTTGGGTGCCCTCCTCAGATCCAGGACAGTGAGCTCTGGGGTGAAGCAGGGCCGTTCTGCCTCCTCCCCCAGGTTCTCCAACTCCCTGGCTTACTACGGCCTGGCCATGGACCTGCAGAAGTTTGGGCTCAGCGTGTACCTGGTGCAGGTGCTATTCGGCGTCATAGACATCCCAGCCATGCTGGTGGCCACCACCACCATGATTTACGTGGGCCGCCGGGCCACAGTGGCCTCCTTCCTCATCCTGGCCGGGCTCATGGTGATCTCAAACATGTTTGTGCCAGAAGGTGAGCCGCCTGCTTCTGCCTTTGGGGTTGAGGGTTTGAGGGGCAACAGACACTGTGCAGGAACAAGGCTGAGGGATATGCCTCTGGATCTGGAAAGAAAGTGACGATAGACGACTGGAGTTTTTAATAAGCACGAGGACCTAGCGATAGTATCGCAGTGGAGAATCTACAAAGGACCTAAGTCTTCGCCCTCAGAACATTTACTGTCTTGCCAGAGAGATTAGAATGATGGATAAGAACACCAGGACTTCCCTGGTGACTCAGATGGTAAAGAATCTGCCTGCAACGCATGAAACCTGGGTTCAATCCCTGGCTTGGGAAGATCCACTGGAGAGTGGAATGGCTACCCACTTCAGTATTCTTGCCTGGAGAATTCCATGGAGAGGGGAGCCTCGTGGCTATAGTCCATGGAGTCGCAAAGAGTTGGACACAACTGAGCGACTAACACTGTCACTTTTCGCTTCACTAAGAATAGCTGGAGAGGCAGAGGGCTGGCTGGCATGTCCACCTGGAGCCTGGCTAGGCAGTATCTTGAGGGTCTGAACTTCTGCCGACTGGCCCTGAAATAGTGGTTTACAAAGCTGGCTGCAATCATCTCCAGTTTGGAGACCTTTGAAAACTCCCAAAGCCCATGGACTCCAGGCCAAGGAAACCAGTCTCAAAGAGAGGGACCCAAACCTCAGTATTTAGTCCAGTGATCACAGCAAGAAGCCAGGCTTGCATATCAGAGACCCGAGCAAAGCCAAGGGCCCAGCTGTGACCCCAGTTCTGCCACCACAGCCTTGGGCAGGTTGTTTGATTTCTCTGTGCTTCAGTTCCCCCCCTGAAGAATAGATGGGTGTGTGGGTTAGTCTCTCAGTCATATCTGACTCTTTGTGACCCCAAGGACTGTAGCCCACCAGGCTCCTCTGTCCATGGGATTCTTGGGATTCTCCAGGCAAGAATACCGGAGTGGGTTGCCATTCACCAGTCCAGGGACTGAATCGAAGTGTCCTGAATTGCAGGCAAATTGTTTATTGTTTGAGCCACCAGGGAATAGTAGAATAGATTATTACTATTGAAATTTTGACTTATTTTCCTCCAATCTTTTTTCCTATTCATAGATTTTGTACTTGACATAATTGAGATAAATATATACATAATACTATAAATAGGATTATATATGTATATACTGCACGTAGTTATCTATATAAAACATATCTCTTTTCACTATTTGTTGTAACACAAATCTGCTTTTCCACATTCATGCAAATGTTTCGTGACCCTAATTTTTTATACTGTTTAGTATTTAACCTGATTGGTGTTTTTCAACTCTAGCTGCACATCAGGCTCCCTTGGGGGGGTCTTTTAAAAATACCCAAACTTGAACCAGCCCCAAGAGGCTTTGATGTAATGGAGATGGAGCCAGGCCCAGGTGTGGGTGTTTTATAAAATCTCCTCTCCTGATTCCAGTGTGTAAAAGGAGCTGCCCCCAAATCCAGAGGACGTGTCATAATTTCTTTGACCATCACCCTGATGTTGGGCTTGTTATTGGAATTTTACTGTTTATAACCAGCTGCATGATGAATAATGATGGTAGCAGCAAACTTTCAATGACACTGAGCACTCTGCGCTCATCACATCATGTCAACCTTCTGACAAGCCCATGAAGCCGGTTCAGGTATTCTCCTCATTTTCCAGATGAGGCCAGGGAGGCTCAGAGAGGTTGAGACCCAGTAGCCAGGTCACCCAGCTGAGTCAGAGCTGGGGTTGGAACCCAGGCCTAACTCTGCAGTTTGTCCTGCCTCCCCAGAAGAAAGCAGAGGGCAGAGAAGGGCAGTGTGCAGACTTCTTTGTCCCAGGAGGTAGAAAGCCCCCATCCTCCCCTCCATGTTGTGCGCCCCCAGCCTCTACCCTGGGGCTCTGCCTCCTTTCCCCCCCTGTAGCCTCTGAACCTCATCCACCCTCCTCCCCAGGAGTCCCTCCCCCTCCAGCCCCACCCTGCTGTGTCTCCTTGCTCCCCTTTTGCTCCGGGCTCCCCCTGAAACTCCGTCCCCCTGTCCCCCAGATATGCAGAGCCTGCGCACGGCCCAGGCGGCGCTGGGCAAAGGCTGCCTGGCCAGCTCCTTCATCTGCGTGTACCTGTTCACGGGAGAGCTGTACCCTACGGAGATCAGGTGGGGGCCTGGGGGCAGGTGAGGGGGTACGCAAGGGTGCTGGCCCCGAACTGGGAGGTTCTCACTCAGGCTGGTGCCTGCTGGGTTTGCTGAAGCAGGACCCGATCTCCGTCCTGCTCTGCCCCCAACACCCAGGACCCGGCGCGCCCGGCCCTCCGGGCGTCCAGGCCACAGCCGCTAACCCGGCCCTACTGCTCCGACAGGCAGATGGGGATGGGCTTCGCCTCGGTCAACGCCCGGCTCGGGGGCCTGGCGGCGCCGCTACTCACCATGCTCAGGGAGTTCAGCGCCGTCCTGCCACCCGTGGGCTTCGGGGCCCCCTCGATCCTGGCCGGGCTGGCCGTCTGCTTCCTGGCGGAGACCCGCGACGTGCCCCTGGTGGAGACCATCGAGGCGATGGAGAGGAGGTGAGGGGCCTCTGGGCACAGTCGGGGTGGGCGGCGGAGTCCTCCACGTGCCGCTAACACGTGGTCTGGTGGAGACAACAGAGCCCTAGAGACCAGCGTCCTGCTCGCCTCCATCTTTCCACAGCGAACGGTCAATTGGAAATGAGAAAAACCTATAGATCAGGAAAAATAGGAGGAATTGAAGGGAAATGTGGCAGGGCAGTGGGGTGATGTTTAGCCGGAGGAAGAGGTGCCCCAGTTTGAGGCTGAGACGGGCCCACGTGGTTGTCCCCAGGCTGTCCATTTTGGCTCTAAGCTTCCTAGCAGCAGAAAGGAAACCCTCATTGATGACTTTTCAGAGAGGAGGAGGAACACCAGTTCCTTAGGGAAAAGGAAGTTTTTATCAGCAGCTAGCACTGGAAGACGTGTCTCTAACACATCTTCTCAGAGAAGTCATTGTGTGAGCTGACAATGTTTCTAAAATAAGAGCTGGAGGGGACTCCTGTGGCTTCTTGAGGCATTTCTCACCAACAAGGGCTCCGTGATGAGCCTTAGTTTTAGGGTGCCAGGAGACCTCTCTGAGTCCAGCTTGATGCCACAGCTGAACCATCTGGGCCCAGAGGCCTGTGTGTGTGGACTGTGTTTGCATCCCTTTAAAATAACCCCCCGGAATTTTCAGGAGGTCCAGTGGTTAGAACTCTGCACTTCCATGGCAGGGAGCACAGGTTCAATCCCTGGTTGGGGAACTAAGATCCTACAAGCCTCACGGGATCCATCACCAAAACCAGAAACATCCCATCTCTACCCTGAGCTGTGGACAAAGTCTGGACTCACATAAATCAAGGATGTAGACCATGGCAAGTCCTGTCCATTCTACCTCCAAAATATATTTTGAATCTGTCCATCTTTCTCCACTTTCCTGGCCACCATCATCTTTCGTCTGGACAATCACAAAAACTTCAGGTCCTCTCCCGCCCCTCTCCTCTTTCCTCTCTACACAGGCGCTGGTGTGAAGGACTTGTCCTGTAAGTAGAATCACAGCATTTCTCTCCTCAGAACCCTTCCTTGGCTCTTTTTTGCATTGAGGATAAAAATTGAAACCTTAACAAAACTCTCAGGACCTGGTTCTAGCCCACCCTCCCATGGTTGACCCCCGCCCGCCACCAGGGGTCCCTAGGTGGAATGCTCTTCCTTTTGTTCTTAGCCCCTACTCATCCCACAGAACAGATGTAGGTCCAGGGATCCCAGGGGCTAGTAAGTATTTGTTAATAACCCAGTCCGGAGTCTGTTCGCACGTGCTCTGAGATGTTGCCTGAGAGCCCCACGTACTTGGAAGAGAAACTGGAGAGAAGTGTCCTTCCCTGGAGTTTCAGACATTTAGATGATAAGAATTCAGAACTTCTCAGCCCCTCTCATTTTTCTGTTTCTAATCTCATCAGCTACTTATGAATGTCTGTCACAGGCCTAGGATGTTAAAGATTAAGATGAAAAAAAAAATGCCTGTTTCTAAGGTTCAAGTTGCTCATCCTCAAGATCCTTCATTCATCACGAGACCAGATACTGTTTCTGAGAGTATCTGAATGCCTGGTGTGGTCCAGGGCTCAGCCCCAGCTGGGTCTATGCCCTAGTTTGTTGGAGCAACATAGCAAAGGAGCAGTTGACTAATCCTGTTTAAAAAAAAAAAAAGGCCCTTTTATGTAAGAATAGAACATTCATAAAGAAGGAAATGCCAGTAGGAAGTAAACAGAGAAAAAGTATCCACCTCAGTCATAATCAGAGAAATGCAATTAAAACCATATGATGCCCTGTTTTAAAAATCCACTGAGGAAACATTTTCAATGCAGGAGATGTACAGGTAGCAAGGAGGAAACTCCTGCAACCTTTCTGGAAGGTTCTTTGGCATTACTACCATGAGTTGGAAAATTTTTCACAAGCTTCTAGGCAGCAATGACATTTCCAAGACTCTGCCCTAAAAAAATTAGCTGAAATGGGTTTATTTACAAGGATAGTCATCATCATGCTTAATGTATCAGAAAAAAAGTTCAACTCTCCAAATATCCAGCAATTTAAATAAACTATGATACACTGTGCATTAGTTAAATGTTATGTTGATGAGGAGTTTTTAATGGCATGGGGAATGTTTAATATTGCTGTTAAACAGTGTGTTATAATTAAGGTATTTTCCTAGTTATGTCAAGAAATAGAGACCCGAAAGAGAAAAAAAAAGTATATTAAAATGGTGACAGTGGTTGTCTCAAAGTATAAGTGATATTTTATTTTTTTCCTGGCTACTTTATATGTAGAATTTTTTTTCCAGATTATCTGCATTGGGCAGGTTTTCTTTGGTAATCAAAAAGATGAGTCACACGATGAAAAAAATTGTAAGAATTCAGTTAGGCCATTTCCCAGACACAGGGCAGTCCCTCTTGGGGCCTAGAAGTAAGCTGAAGCTCCCCTAAGCTTGTGAGGTGTCAGGAAAACTGGAAGAGAGGTAGCCTGGCCTGAGAAAGTGCCAAAGGTCCAACCAGTGACCTTCCATGGAGCTCTTCCCACTGGTGAGGGGCATGGAGAGGTGAGGGGTGGAGAGAGAGGTTCAGCCTTTCAGCAGAGGTCTGGTTTCCACCAAGGCCAAGGGCCAGGCTCTTGGTCAACTAGGACCTCCTGCTGCCCTCCCACCCAAGGTGAGCACCAGCTGAATGGCTGACCCAAGCATGGTTTTAATGCTTACCTTGAGAGCGTGGAGTCCTAATCACTGTGTGTGTGTATATATATATTATATTTCAGATAGTTATATATATATTTTATACTATATTGCAGATACTTATAAAAAGAAGACCATGCATAATTCCCAGGTGGTCCAGTGGTTAGTACTCCACACTTTCACTGTTGTGCTCTGGGTTCAATCCCTGGTCAGGGAACTAAGATTCTGCAAGGTGTGAGGCATAGCCAAAAAAAACCACTATGGATTACATGAAGAGGCTGCCTCTGGTCATCTTTGCTCATTTTATGAGTTTAAAAAATAACACTGAGCAAGCCTACCCATTGCAGCAGTTGAATGTGGAGAATGTCTGTCTCTGGGTTTTTAGGAATCATCTTTGAAAGGGAAGAGGATGCTAGTAGACAGAACTGGAGAGAACCACCGCTCAGTCCCCACCGCAGGCACTTAGCAGACAAAACCAACAAGCTTCTGTCCCTCAATGACCGTAAGGGACAGAGGTCAGAAAAATGAGGCTTAAATGGCAGAAAAGAGAGATGCAGAACAGTAAAGTGAGAAGAAAAATGTTCCTTTGTGATTATGTTAGGACATGATCACACACACACACAAAGGCTTAAACCATTGAACTAAAAGATCAGAAATAGAATAGGTAAGGATTAAAAATAAAAAAAACACTGATGAAATGTTTTGAACATGGAAGAAGTTCTAAAAATGGAACCAGCTAAAACTGGACAGGAGAGTCTGGCAAGCTATGTGAGTGATTAAGACAAGAAGATAAGAAAAACTAAATAGAAAAACAAACAGTTCTTTGTGCCAGAGGAGGATGAAATAAACAGAAGGAGATCAGAACACAATCATATCAAAGACTAGAAGGTCAAATAGGAAACAGCAGAGCTGGATGTGGTCAGGGACAGGCAGCCCTGGGGGCAGCCCTCGGGCTACTGGGAGGCTATTTCAGTGACCTCCCTCCCCTCATCCTCCCCTGATTCCTCCCTCCCTGTCTCCTGAGCGACTGACCTCTACCTGTACCAGGGCCCAGTTCCGGGGTCTCACTGGCACCCCTGGTCCACAGGCAAGCCCGGCCCAGTAGCAGAAAGTGGGCTGAGCCTGGTGCCCTGTTCACCAGCTCCGTGACCTGGGGTATGTGTCTGGCCTCAGGGCCTCATCCTAAGACTCTTTGACTTTGCATCCTTTCCAAGTCTGGCTGATACCAGCCAGGCCAGCCCCTGGCAGCTGTGGACCTCAGGAGAGAGCGAGGGAGTGGACAGGACGGTGGGAGGGCACCCGCTGAGGTTCCTCACAGGGACGAGGGAACAGGTCACCTTCTTTGGGGACTTTGGGACAGCGGAGATAAAACCTCCTGTACGTGGAACAAATGTACCCTTGACCACAACGCTCACAACGCCTGCCCCTCATCACCTCCTTTTTATGTCCTTTGTCTTTTCATTTCAACAGAGTCAAGGAACGCCTGTCCAGGAAGGATGCAGAAGAGAAGGGTGAAGAAGTTTCTCTTCAGCAGCTGGGAGCCTCACCCCTCAAGGAAACCATCTAAGCTGCCAGCAGCCTGGCACTTGCTGGCAGCGCCCCAGCCAGTGTCCAGTTTCCTCCCGTTTCTCCTGGCGCTGATGGGGGCAAGACTGGCTGAGGACGAGGGCGACCCTGCACACCCATGAGAGAGAGCTGCCCTGACTGCAAGGCTGGGGCTGCCGGAGAAAACCGGTCAGCAGCGGCCCGGTGGCTTTGTGAATGTGGAGAAAAGAGAAACGGTGCCCAGGGATCAAAGAAGGCACGGTCTTCCTTTCCAGTCCCTGAATCTGCCCCTTAAAAACCTCTCTGTTCATCCTTGTCCCACATGGAAATGCCATGTCTTTGTAGGGTTAAGGTGATATTTCTGCTCCCCTGGAACAGCCCCTGCCTGCTGGGTTCCAGGAACTTCAGGACTCATTTGGCATTAACTCTTTCCTGCCTTGTATGATTAAAGCGCTTCCCCGGTGTGTGACTTGTATCTTCCCCTGGCAAATGTCTCCCCAGCAATGGGCCTCGGAGACAGTACAGTCTCAACACACAATTGATGAGTAAATGATGCAGCCAGACTCGGGCAATGGATAGAGACCTCCACCCATCACTGGCATTTCTAGCAACTCCACTTTGCAGAAATGGGATGTGGTTTGGTTCCCCAGGAGTCAGGCAGAAGATCGAGTCCCTGGTATGACACAGCACCCCTCGGAGCTCAGATCCAATATTAAATATATTTTGAAAGATTAGAGACAAGTTGGAGAAGGCAATGTCAGCCTACTCCAGTGTTCTAGCCTGGAGAATCACATGGACAGAGGAGCCTGGCAGGCTGCAGTCCATAGCGTCAGAAAGAGTTGGACATGACTGAAGTGACTTAGCAGAAACAAGTACAACACAAATTCAAAAGTACAAACACAAATTTCTGATACATTGCATTATTTTTATTATCTTAGTAAAAAAAAAAAGAAGTAAATACTAAGACATTATAATGTTTTCAAGGGGTATTTCCATGGCGTATTGGAACAAATATAGAGGTATAGAAATAACGTGTTTCTCTCTCTTCTTTTAAATGATTTTTGCCACTGTTTTTTGAAGTTATAGCAAACTTCAGTTATAGCAAACTATAGGTGGCATTCTAGGGGGCTCTGAAGAACTCTGGTCCTTTATGTCTCAGCACAGAAAGAATTCAGTGAGAGGCAAAGTGATAGATAAGAAGTGATTTGTTAGAACAGGATGATTTTGAGGTTTACAAGCAAGTGGGGGAGAGGGTGCCGCCCTGAGAACTTAGAGGGCTACAGTTTTATAATCAAAAGAAGAGTAGGGAGGGGGAGAAGACCGTCTTTGTCTTTCTTGAGTAGACGTCATGCTTCCAACACCAGCTTCTCCTCCAGGTTGAGCAGGAGAGTTTTTTGTTGTTGTTTCTACATGGTCAAGTCAGGACTGTAGAAATTATTTCAGGTCTCTGTACAGTGAGTACTTTTCTGTAAATTATCATTTTTTATGTGTACAGAGAGTATGTCCTAGGGATCATTAACTTACTGAGTTGACTGGGCAGGACGTGGGTCTCTTGCTTCCATTGTTTTAGTGTTTTGGAGTATATTTCTTGTTTCTGCTACATCGTTTTGTTGCTAAGTAAGCCTGCTTGGTTTTGTGGTTAAGCAAACTTGCTTTCTTGTGTAATCGTTAACTTAGAGGGGCCTCCCATGTTTTTTTTTTCTAATTACAGTCCCCTAGTGGGATTAACTATTTCATCACCTACCTTGTCCCTTACTCTCTCCTTAGGAATATGACACTATGGCAAGTTTGAAAAACAGAGTGAAACAATCAACCATGATCTCCACCCCACTCCATTCACCCTCATAATCAGTCATCTGTTGCTGCTTTGCAAATCATCGCAAAACCTAGTGGTTTAAACAAATAATAAATGTTTATTATTCCTGATGTTTATTATTTCTGTGGGTCAGGAATTCAAGAAGGAATTCAGCTGGGTGGCTCTAACTCAGGAATTTCATGAGGTTTAGTTCAGTTCAGTTGCTCAGTTGTGTCTGACTCTTTGCGACCCCATGAATCGCAGCACGCCAGGCCTCCCTGTCCATCTCCAACTCCCGGAGTTTACTCAAATTCATGTTCATTGAGTCGGTGATGCTATCCAGTCATTTCATACTCTGTCGTCCCCTTCTCCTCCTGCCCCCAATCCCTCCCAGCATCAGGGTCTTTTCCAATGACTCAACTCTTCACATCAGGTGGCCAAAGTACTGGAGTTTCAGTTTCAGCATCAGTCCTTCCAATGAACACTCAGGACTGATCTCCTTTAGGATGGACTGGTTGGATCTCCTTGCCGTCCAAGGGACTCTCAAGAGTCTTCTCCAACACCACAGTTCAAAAGCATCACTTCTTCGGTGCTCAGCTTTCTTCACAGTCCAACTCTCACATCCATACATGACCACTGGAAAAACCATAGCCTTGACCAGATGGACTTTTGTTGGCAAAGTAATGTCCCTGCTTTTTAATATGCTATTTAGTTTGGTCATAACATTCCTTCCAAGGAGTAAGCGTCTTTTAATTTCATGGCTGCAATCACCATCTGCAGTGATTTTGGAGCCCAAAAAAATAAAGTCTGACACTGTTTCCACTGTTTCCCCATCTATTTGCCATGAAATGATGGGACCAGATGCCATGATCTTAGTTTTCTGAATGTTGAGCTTTACACCAACTTTTTCACTCTCCTCTTTCACTTTCATCAAGAGGCTTTTTAGTTCCTCTTCATTTTCTGCCATAAGGGTGGGTTACCTTCATATCTGAGGTTATTGATATTTCTCCTGGCAATCTTGATTCCAGCCTGTGCTTCTTCCAGCCCAGCGTTTCTCATGATGTACTCTGCATGTATGTTAAATAAGCAGAGTGACAATATAAGTGGCATTAGAGGATCCATTTCCAAGGTCATTCACTCACATAGCTGGCAAGTTGGAGCGGGCTGTTGGCGGGAGGCTTCAGTTCCTCTCCCTGAAGGCCTCCACTGGACTGTTGAAGTATTCCCATAATATGGCGACTGGCTTCCTCCATAAGAAGTGATCCAGAGCTCAAGGTAGAATCCAGAATGAATGCTCTTTGTCACCTTAGCCTCAGAAAGCACACCCTTCTGCTACATTCTGCTAATCACTCAAGTAAGCCTTGACTCATGCCAAATGAATCTACTTGTGGCCTTGGATATCAGGAGGTGAAGATTTTGGGGAGGAGGTTTTGGAGGTTGGCTGCCACACTCTCCTCCAACACTCTGACTGTGGTTTTGGCAAGGTATTTCCTCCCCAGACTTCACCTACCAACTTAAAGCCTTCATACAGTGATAATATTATTCAGACATTTTTATCTATGTGTATGAACTAAGTCGCTTCAGTCATGTTTGACTGTTTACAACCCCTTGGACTATATATAGCCCACCAGGCTCCTCTGTCCTTGGGATTCTCCAGGCAAGAACACTGGAGTGGGTTGCTGAGCCCTCCTCCAGGGGATCTTCCCGACCCAGGAATCAAATCCACATTTCTCAAGTCTCCTGCATTGGCAGTCAGGTTCTTTACTGCTAGTGCCACCTGGGGAGCAATTCACATATTGTAAAAATTCAAACTTGAGAGGAAAGTGTCTGGAAAAAACGTGAAATTTTCTTCCCTGTACTCTGTCAGTCCCCACGCTCTCTTCACAGTTAGAGGTAAATTCTTTCAGAATGTTTTTTTTCTTGTGATCTTGGGCAAGTCACTTGACTACTCTGATTCTCAGTTTCCTCAACTGTAAATTGAGGGGAAATAAGGCCTACCCAACAGAGCTGTCTTAAGGATTAAATGACATGATATATACAAAGAACCTTACCTGGCACCTATCAAATGTTCAGTTAATACCTCTCCTGGCTAAAAGTGAAGGAGTCAGTAACTTGACTGACTGACTGACTGACTGACTGGTGGCAGAACTGTAATTTGAACCCAGGTCTGCATTTCCATTATTTTGGTCATCTGATGTGAACAGCCGACTCACTGGAAAAGTCCCTGATGCTGGGAAAGATTGAGGACAGAAGGAGAAGAGGCATCAGAGAATGCTGGCTGGATGGCATCACCAATGCAATGGCCATGAACTTGGGCAAACTTCAGGAAATGGTGATGGACAGGGAGGCCTGGTGTACTGTGGTCCATGGGTCTCAAAGATTCAGACACGATCGAGCAATGGAACAACAACTGCATTTCCATAAAACCATTCATTTCCCATTATTTCAAGTACCTATCTGTCCCAGTGCTATCAGTTACTAAGTGTGTAAACTTGAGCAAGGCATTTAACATCTTAAAGCTTAGCTTCCTTCATCTGTAAGATGGGACAATACTCTGTATAAAGGGAAACCGGTTTAGTGAGCAAATAACTCAGCTCTGCTGATGTGTGACGGGTGTGCACAGGTATGACCAGGGCGAGAGGCACTTGTCTACTAAGATTCTTCTAGTCTTTAGCAACAGAAACTGACTCTGGCTAAACTGAATCCCGGGGGAGGTTTTTCTGGACAGCTGTTGGGTGAATTGACAGACTGGAAGAAAAAGTGAAAGGATCCAAACAGCCCCAGGGCTGCTCAACAAGAGTGCCCCAGCCCTAGCAGACAACCAGGGCCCTGTGGGTGATGGTGCAGCTCTGAGCACCTTCTGTCTCTGATTCCTCACTTACATTTTCAAATCTCTGGATGGCATCTGACTTGCTTTGCTTGATTCTGGTGCATCCCGAACACAAGGATCAGAAAGCTTCAACCAGAATGGGGTAAAGATCGCTCAGAGCCATAGGAGAACTGTGGGTCTGACAGCCTGCTGAGTTATAAACTATTTCCTGCGGGAAATGAATGAGAGACCTGAATCTTGATGGAGAAGTTGGCATTGGCCTGGTGGGGAGTGGCGAGGGGGGAGTGGGGTGGAAGGGAGTGGGGAAGAGTCCCAGAAAGAAGAAAGGACATAAGCAAAGACAAAGAAGTAAAGATAGTGTGAGGCATATTGGAAGATGCAAGGTGGAATCCTGTGGCTAGATGAGCTCAGAACAAAGGTAACAAAGCCCCCCACTTTCAGGTGGGAAAAACCAGTCCTTGTGGTTCAAAAGAGGCTGGCTCGGTGGCCAGCCTGACCAATCAGAACATGCCATTTCCTTAGCACCAAGGTTTGGTGCAGGGAGGCCATGTGACCCAAGGAGGGTCAATAAGATTCACTTAATGAAATCCCGACTAGGGTTTGGAGGACGATATCCTCTGGATCCTGACCCAGGGGGTCTTCAACAAGAGATCCATGTCTCGGGTGGCAGGCTCTGGAGGCAATCTGCCTGGTTCCAGCTCCCTTACTAAATGTGAAACGTTGGGGGAGCTGCCTAGCCTCTCTTGTCTTGGTTTTCTTCTCTATGAAATGAGAGAAATAAGCATTGCCTACCCAATAGGACAGTCAAATAGAAGATAGACACGGAACAGGTAGGGCAGTGCTCCCCAGCCCATGTCAATTGCACACAAAAAAAGTCAGGGTGAGAATGAAACCAACCAGAACAAAGCAAAGTCAAGAGCATAAATTATTTTGAGTCATGCTTCTGTCATTTCTTAGGTCCTGACTGAAATACTGGAGTATCAACTGGGATTGAAAAAAATGGGAGAGGTGAGGGAAGGTCGCATTTGCTAAACAACTGGCTTTTTCTCCAAATGGCAGCAGAAAGTCAGAGAAGAGTGTGAAGAAAAATATAATCTCCTAAGGATGTATCAAGGGAAAATATCAAGGAAATGACCTCTGTTGACATTTTAAAAGCAGAAGTTGTACATGTAGAAAATATAAACCCAGAAAAGCACAAAACGAAAAAAAAAAAAATTATTTCCTCTGTCTGTCTCTCTCCCCAAAGGTAAGTATCGCTCATAGTTCTATATGGTTTTTTTTCAGTCAAGGGTTTCAAGTAAGTGACGAGCACAAATGTGAATTTTAGAAAAACCTCTCTGGCAGCAGTGCGGAGGGTCAGACGTGTCAGGGTTGGAAGAAAGAGCAGCAAGAGAAGGGGATGAACTGGTGGCTGGCCCTCCTCTCTCCCCCGCCTCTACCCTGGCTAATGCCTTCTCACGCGGCAGGTCCTGGGTGGATATCATTCCCTCAGGAAGCACCCCCACCCTTTGCCAGGATCCCCTCCAGACTGGACCACACGCTCTTAGAATAGAACCATAGCCCCTTGCACATTTTATCATCTCATTTGTCCTTCTTGTTTAGCGTCTGCCTTTTCTGCTAGACTGTGAACTCTGTGAAGGCAAGCCCCATGACTTCCTTCCCCTAACATCTGGCGATCACTAATCTGCTTTCCTTTTATTAAATTTATTTATTTTTAATTGAAGGATAATTGCTTTACAGTATTGTGTTGATTTCTTCCAAACACCAACATGAATCAGCCAGAGGTTTACCCCTGTCCCTTCCCACTGGAACATGACTCCCACCCACTCCCACTCCCTCCCATCCCACCCCTCTAGGTACTGATCTACTTTTCTATCTCTATAGATTTGTCTTAAGTACCAGTCATAAAGAACCATGAATGGTACTTACCTTTCGAGAGAGAGACAGACAAGGGAATCATATAAAACTTGTCATTGTGTCTGATTTCTTTCACTTAGTATAATGCTTCCAAGGGTTATCCCTATAGTAGCGTGTATCCGTGCATCATTCCTTTTTATGATCAAATAATACACCAATGCATGGATAAACCACACTTTGTTTCACCATTCAACTAATGGTCATTTGAGTTGTTTCCACTTTGGCAATACTGTGAATAGTGTGGCTTCAAATATTCATATACAAGTATTTGTTTGAATACCTGTGTTCAATTCTTTTGGTTAAATACCCAGGAGAGGAATTTGTGGGTAATCAGGTAATTTCTTGAGGACCTGCACAGTGGCTGTGCCATTTTCCATTTGCCCCATAAAGCAGAGAATTCCAGTTTCTTCACATCCTTGCCAGTACTTCTTTTCCATGTTTTATTACAGTTATCCTAGTAGGTGTCAAGTGGTGTCTCAGTGCAGTTTTGATTTGCATTTTGTTAATGACTGATCTGTTGAGCATCTGTTGCAAGCCTTTGACTAATTAATTTTCAGAGTTCTGAGAAAGTTGATTTCAACATCTTTTGCCAGTGTTCATATGTTTTTATGGGGGAGAAGACTTTGGAAGTACTTACTCCACTGGAAGGACCACTGTCCTTGCTGACTGTTGGTGGATGACATTGACAAAACATTACCATCATCATCATGTTGCATGGTTGTTTCTACAACAGGGTCTACCGGCACAATTGGAAAAGGACTTTAAAAAGCTTTAGATCTCATCAGCTCACAAATTCTACAATTCTTACATCTTAGTCAATGTTCCTTATCTGTCTCCTTGTCAACACAAGGCTCTTCTATCTGGTTCCCCATTCTGGGCTTTGTCTGCCTAAAATATTTAATAGAACCACTTTTTGACATTATTTGAGTCTTTGCAAATATTTTAAAGTTGTTTGGGTTACATTGTTCTGAATCCAGACTCCAGATTTAGTCTGCATTGTCCAATGCAATTGCTATTGGGTCCCTGTGGCTACTGAGATTGAAACTGATTAAAATTAAATAAAATTTAAATGTAGTTCCTGGGTTTAACTAGCCACATTCCAAGTGTTCAGTAGCCACATGTGGCTAGTGGCTACTGTACCAGGAGGCACAGATCTAGAAACTTTCCACCATGGCCCTGCTCTAGATACTTCCTCTCCAGCTGTCTCAGGATTATCACTGTTGGGATATTGAAGGGGTGCTGGGCATAGAGGCTCCTTCATTTACAAGAAGGCAGCTCTTTTAATGAGTCCTGATTACCTTTAATGATAAGGTGATGGATACACATGAATTTCCTGGGTGATTTCCAACTATTTCTAAACAAGTTTCCAGAGTAGTTCTGTGCAAGACAGGATGACTGTGCAAAACACCAAAAAAACACCCAAACTTAAATAATGCTACCATTGTTATCTCTTTCGGGCAGCTTTTCATCAGCTCCCAGGTGCCAAGACCACTTCTCACTTTAGCAAGCACTCACCCAAGGGCAACCCAAGGTCAGCTGTCATATAAGCCTAACCCCAACCCAGCCCTTTCTGGAGAGAGAACCCAGCCAGGTCTCCTGGTTCCCCGGCCATGTCTGCTCCCAGGACACTCCTCCACTCTCACAGAGCAGCTTCAGGTCTCAGAAGGACTTAATTAAGATTATAAAATAGACCCATCAGGCAGAGGGGAAGCAGCTGAAGAACCCAAGTCAGGAGAAGGGCAGCCAGCCCACCGGGGTCTAGTCTAGTGCTGGCTTCAAGCAAAAGAAGGCTCTGGCATTCGCGAGGACTGTGAACACGGCCGACTTAATGAGTGTGCAAACTTGCAGTTGCTCGGAGCTCCACACTCAGAAGGGTCCCACGTTTGGGTATAAAGCTTGGCTTCAACTATCTTGAAATGCTCAGTCATTTCTGAACAAGGAGCCCCGCATTCTCACTTTGCACTAGGTCTCACAAATTACGTAGCTGGTCTTGCCTGAGCTTTTCCATGGAAGACGTTAATCTGTGAGCAAGTGGGGAGCCTGGCAAGGAGATGGGGGGAGTGAAGAGCTGGGCAGCAGCCATGGAGCACCCAGTGGGGGGTCAGCGAGCCACAGAGCCACCCCAAGGGCCCCTGGGGTCCAGACACTCGAGGGGTAAATGCTTGCTTGCTGCAGAAACATAACTATTCAGAGAAATTCTGATGACACATAGCAAGGATTTCCATATTGTAAATTTGTTTTACCATGATGCTCACAGTTTATTCTCTTCCCATACTTTTGCCTGATTTCATGTTAACAGGTAAAAGCTAAGAAGTATTTGAAAGTAAATTCAACCAACAAACTTGTAATAATACTTTTTCATTCAAGGGACTTCCCTGGTGGTCCAGTGGTTAAGAATTCACCTTGCAATGCAGGGCATGCAGTTTTGATCCCTGGCCAGGGAGCTAAGATCCCACCTTCTGTGGGGCAGCTAAGCCCATTGGCCACAACTATAGAGCAGTGAACCAGCTCGGCCAAAAATAAAACATCAGTTCATTCAACATGCCAAACAAGACATTGTTATTTATCAGAAAGCCACGCTACATGCAATACAGTTTTGAAGGTTTAAAAAACAGCAATGTGACTTTAGAACATAAAAGGTTACTTAAATATTACATGTAGGGGTATGTGTGTGTGTGACTGCTCTCAGTCGGTTCTGTTTGAGACCCCATGGACTGCTGCCCGCCAGGCTCCTCTGTCCATGGAATTTTCCAGGCAAGAATACTGGAGTAGATTGTCTTTCCTTACTCCACGGAATCTTCCCGACCCAGGGATCGAACCCACGTCTCTTGAATATACTACATTAGCAGGTGGATTCTTTACCACTATGCCTCTTGGGAAGCCCCATATATTACACAAAGAATAAGAAATAACTAAATGTCCTCTTGTATCTGAAAAAGACTCATAATGTTCTATATTTATTTTTTGGCCTGATTAGGAAAGAAAAAATAATAAACTATGAAAACACATTAGTTAAAAGAAAACAAGATAAAGAAACAGAAAATAAATCAACTATACTTCATTAAAAAAAAAAAAAGACTTTTTTATGCCTAAAAAAAGAGAAAGAACAGAACAGAATGTCAGAATCAGCCTGATCATCTTGAGGAAGAAGCTCATTGTACCTACTAACATGAATTGAAAATTTGCTATTTACTAAAGTAGGAGAATGTGTAACAACTGTAGCTTTAATTCTGTATAAAAATGGAGCTTAAAATGCACTTCAGCTTTGTGGCCACTTGCTAGCTACCTCATGTATTCCAGGTATTTATTTTGCTTTGTTCATTAATAATAATAATAAAATTAGCTAATTAAAAAAAAAAAAACTTGTCTTCTTGATAGCTCCATCTTCCAGGCCTAGCTCACACACACCTCCTTGTCTTCTGGAACACTTGTACTGTGCCCAGAACCAGTCAGAAAGACATCTGGACTCATTAAACTTGCCCTTTCCTCCAGCCCAAGAACCTGGAGCAGTTGGGACAGTGGCTGCATTCTGACTGGACCTCAGGGTGAAACACACAGGAGGGAAATGGCACCCCTCTTTGGCTGATGTCTCCACCCCTCCCCAGCCCTGGGGGAGAGGGGTCGGGGAGGAACAGCTTTTTTTTTTGGCCATGCCCAATCCCTTGTGTCTCAGCTGGTAAAGAATCCGCCTGCAATGCGGGAGACCTGGGTTTGATCCCTGGGTTGGGAAGATCCCCTGGAGAAGGGAAAGGCTACCTACTCCAGTATTCTGGTGTAGAGAATTCCATGGACTGTATAGTCCCTGGGGTGGCAAAGAGTCGGACACGACTGAGCGACTTTCACTTTCACTAATGGCATGTGGGTTCTTAGTTTTCCCACCACGGGTCAAATCCATATTCCCTGCGGTGGAAGCATGGGGTCTTAACCACTGGACCACCAGGGAATTCCCAGAACAGCCTTTCTTCTATAAATGGGGCTGGGGGTGGGGGAGGCCGGGTAACAGCAGTGGCAAGGAGTCGCCTGGGTTGGCCCTCAGGGAGTGTTTGCTAAAGGGAGAAGCAGAGCTTGTCTTGTACGCTGGCGTGATCCTTGGGAACACAACTTATCTCCCACAGGTCACCTTTAAGGACAAGGTAAACAGCCCACACTGGGGTCCAGCTCAGTCCAACCTGGTTCTAGTTCACATCATGTGCTAAAGAAGAAGGTCTAGGTGCTAAGCATCCTGTAACTCGAGAGCACAGCTGGGAAAGTGAGGGGAAGAAAGACTGATGTCATTGCCATATTCTCCCATTTAGACACAGCACTCCCGGGACAGAGGAGGCTGGGAGGCTACAATCCATAGGGTCGCAAAGAGTCAGACACAGCTGAAGCGACCTAGCACGCAGCAGGCACCCCAAATAAACAGGTTGTCTTTTCTTCGTAATTTCTTACAATAGAACGCTTGATTCAATTAAAACATACCATTGGGCTGATCATAAATGCAGGGCCACCTAGCCCACACACCACCCATGGGTGAATTTAGAAAAGATACCCCCTCCAGGCAGATGCAGCATGTTCAGCACCCAACTTGGTGAGTGGGTGGCGCCCACTCCACCCCCAGGGAGATCCGCAGCTTGGCTAGCAAAACAGGAGCTCGATTTCAACAGCCTGCTCCCGCCCATCTGGCCAGGCCTCCTTGCTCAGTGAACAGCCTGCACAACTGCACTCGGAGGTTCTGCTTATTCAGTAAACATTAAGCTCTTCTACTGTAGGAGGAAGGCAATCTGCCTGGCCTAATTCCTATCGTGTACAGTTTACTGATAACTCTCAAAACCTCACAGCAGGGCTTCCCCGGTGGCTCAGTGGTAAAGAATCCGCCTGCGAATGCAGGAGACACGGGTTCGATCCCTGATCCGGGAAGATCCCACACGCTGTGGGGCAACAAAGCCCATACATCACAACTATTGAGCCTGAGCTCTAGTTGAGCACACGTGCCACAACCACCAAAGCCTGAGCACCTGAGAGCCCGTGCTCAGCAATGAGAAGCTCTCAGACTACAAGTGGAGAGTAGCCCCTGCTCCCTGCAACTTAGAGAAAAGCCGTACAGTAACAAAGACCCAGCACAGCCAAAAATAAATAAATAAAAATAAAATATTTTTTTAAAAAACTCACAGCAATAGCTATTTTCTTTCTTGTTAAATTTTTATTTTATTGTATTAATTTCTTTATTTTTTGTTGCACTGGGTTTTTGGTACTATGCACGGGCTTTCTGTAGTTGCGGCGAGCAGGCCTCATTACAGTGGCTTCTCCTGTTTCGGGGCACAGGCTGTCGGCACCCAGGCTTCAGTAGTTGCAGCATGCGGGCTCGGTAGTTACGGCTCTCGAGCGCTAGAGCATGGGTTCTGCAGTTTCAGTACACAGGCTAGTTGCTCGGTATTATGTGAAATTTTCCTGCGTCAGGGATGGAACCTATGTCCTTGGTATTGGCAGGCAAGCTCCAATCCACTGCACCACTGGGAACGTTCTTTTTTTGTTTTTTAAAGAGGAGGCTGCTGGGACTTCACTGGTGGTTCAGTGGCTAAGGCCCTGCAACTCTCAATGCAGGGGGCCTGGGTTCAATCCCTGGTCAGGGAACTTGATCCCACACACCAACACCACAATTAAGAGTTCACATGCCGCCTGGAGGAGGGTAACTGGGGCCAGTCTGGGCAGAGGCTTAAGGCTTCAACAGGATGTGGTTCTTCATTCTATAAACAAAGGGAAATGAAGGATTGGTCTTACATAAGATGGGGCAAGAGGTGACAGGTGTGACAGGATTACATTGCTTTTTGAAAAGATTGCTCTGGCTATGGAGTATTAATAGAAAATAGATTGGAAGGGAGCCAGAGTGGTGTGGGGACCACACCAGGATCCAGCCATCCTGGTGAGACAGGATGGTAGAAATATAATGCAGGTCACATGTGTAATTTAAAATTTTCTAGTGGCCACATTTAAAAAAGTAAAAAGAGGGACTTTCCTGGTGGTCCAGTGGTTAAGAATCCATCTTGCAGTGCAGGGGACACAGGTTCAATTCCTGGTCCTGGGAGATTCCACATGCAGAGGAGCAGCTAAGCCTGTGTGCCACGGCTGCTGAGGCCAGGCCACTGCAAGGAGAGGCATGTGCGCCGCAACTGGAGAGTAGCCCCCATTCACCGCAACTAGAGAAAGCCCACATGCAGCAACAAAGACCCAGCACGGCCAAAAAAAGTAAAAAGAAATTAATTTATAATATACATTTAATAAAATATGACATTTTACTTGACTCAATATATTCAAAATATTATCATTTCAACCTGCAATCAATATAAAGCAGTATTAATGAGATATTTTACATTCTTTCATTGGTCTCTAGCCAGCACTCCAATGCCTGTATCTTTCCTCCACATGTGTCAACTCATTTTGTTTCGTAGCCATCCTGGAGTCCCACAGTCCTTCCACCTGGTTTTATACCCATTTGACAAATAAGGAAACTGAAGTGCAGAGGTCAGCTCATCAGTTCGAGGTCACAAAGGGCTCAACTTGAGTGGACAGAGCGGAAACCTGCTCCCAATCTCGGCTGGCACCTCTAGGCTGCAGGAGCCTAAGCAAGACCCTCCAACTGCCTGCTTCTTTCCTTTGTTTAGTCAGCAAGCACCTCCTGAGAGCATTTACCTGCCAAGGGTCAGCACCGAGATGTCAGCGCAGACATGTGATCTGCCTCAGGGAGCTTGCGGGAGAATGAGCTGGAGAGATATGAATCCAAGACAAATAAATGACAAATATGAAAATAAAGCCATGATAAGGGTCATGAAGGAGAGATTCTGGAGGTCAAGGAAGAGGCCTTGAGAAAGAGGAGTTGGAGGTAATCCATGAAGAGGGGACGCAGAAACTTCCCAGGTGCAGAGCAGAGCGGGAACAAAACCTCTGTGGAGGATGGACCAGTGTGGCCTGAGAAAGGCCAACAAAGGCCGGGCCTGGGGGTGGGGGTCCAGAGATAAGAGGAATCCACTGAAAGGGCTCTACCCAAGGGGGAGGGCTGACGTGACTACATTTGAATTTCACAGATCACAGAGGCCAAAATAAGGAAGCGGCTAACTGACTGGGTAGGCTTCGCTGGTGGCTCAGACCATAAAGAACCTGCCTGCAATGCAGAAGACCAGGGTTCGATCCCTGGGTCGGGAAGATCCCCTGGAGAAGTGACCGGCAACCCACTCCAGTATTCTTGCCTGGAGAAGCCCATAGACAGAGGAGCCTGGCTACAGTCCATGGAGTCACAAAGAGTCAGACACATTTGAGCAACTAAAACACACACACACACACACACACACACACACACACACACACATGGTGGGGGTGGGGGGAGTAGAGAGTGGTTGCAGTAACACCACATAAGGTTGCCTTAGGAGCCAGGAAAACTCAGGACAGGCACCCAGCAGAGTGAGTGCAAAGTAGATACCCACTGCAGTTATTATGACCCCAGCCTTCAGCCCACCCAGGATGTACCGTCTTTGTAACAATCCCTCCCCCCACCCCCATCTCTGCACCTCAGACTCTATAGTAACTCAATAAACTGTAGTTAATTAGCTCGAGGTTCATAGCTTTCTTTTTTAAAATCTTGCCTCCTTCTATTCAGAATGTTTTAGTTTCCCATAGCAACAGCCTGGGAGTCTGGGAAGGACAGAGAGAACAGTCTTGCAGAAGCTCAGTCCCTGGGACTGAGCCGCACTGCCGCCTCGTGGTGGCTACATGTCTACACTGCAGGGCAATACCTCCAGGCAATACTAGTGTCAGAAATAAAAGGTAATATTAATGAAGTATACAAATAAAAGTGGTTAAGATGGTAAATTTTAGGTTTATGTTTTTACCACAATAAAAATAAATGAAATAATAAAAATTAGAAGTGTGAAATAAATCCTTTCTCACTTGATTTAGGATATAGCATTGCCTAATATGGGGATTATGCTGTAGTCTCAAGATTTATTTCTTATTATTACAAACTGTATTATTACATGACAGTTCTGTCCTATCTCTACATTTCCCTCAAGCCCTTTATATTTCTGTTGGGCATCCTTAGGGGTGTATATTTGTTCAGTTCAGTTCAGTCACTCAGTCGTGTCCGACTCTTTGCGACCCCATGCATCGCAGCACGCCAGGCCTCCCTGTCCATCACCAACTCCCGGAGTTTACTCAAACTTGTGTCCATCGAGTCAGTGATGCCATCCAGCCATCTCATACTCTGTCGTCCCCTTCTCATCCTGCCCCCAATCCCTCCCAGCATCAGGGTCTTTTCCAATGAGTTAACTCTTCGCATGAGGTGGCCAAAGTATTGGAGTTTCAGCTTCAGCATCAGTGCTTCCAATAACACCCAGGACTGATCTCCTTTAGGATGGACTGGTTGTATCCCCTTGCAGTCCAGGGGACTCTCAAGAGGGGATGTATATAATTATATACTATTAAACATGTATCATGAGTTTGAGCAAACTCCAGGATATAGTGAAGGACAGGGAAGTCTGGCATGCTGCAATCCATGGGGTCGGGAAGAGTCGGACATGACCAAGTGATTGAACGACAATAATATGTTATATGCTATGTTTATATATACTGCTGCTCTTTGGCTCAAAAGCCACCCTTTAAGAAGTTTGCAAGCATAAACTCTCAGCATCATGTTCCATCTGATTTCCACTGCGTCAGCTCCTTCTGAGGTACAGAATACTTGTGACCTAGCCACGGCATGAACCAACAGCAGTGTGCCATTGGCCCTGACCTTAACTCCTTAAATCATTTCTAACAAATGTGAGGTACAGGAGGTCCCGATTTGCGATCAGAGTCCAGGATCTCTGACAGGAGCTGGTTTTAAATCTCACCTCATTGTTCCCTGGGAGTTCCCCACACTAGTTTCTCTACACTTACTCACAGCTGCAGTATGAAAGAACTGGTCCACAGTTTAGCTTGTTCCTTACCAGCAATGTGACCCACCCAGCAAATTATCTAAACTCTCCAAGTTTATAGAATCCTTATCGGTAAAATGGGGTTAACAACCAATGTGCCAAAAATCAAATGACAAACTATAGTAAAAGCATCATAAGCTGGAAAGCACTAAGAAAGTATTGTATTCCTATATTAAGATGGGATTCCCTGTTTTTCTTTTCTTTTTTTTTTCATCTAGGGGAGTTTTGTTTGTTAAGGGCTGCATTTGAAGCATGAACTTGAGGTTGAGATCTGGGCTGGACTGGATTTGCCTCTGCCCAGAGAGAACTCTCCCCAGGGCTTTCACTTCCCTCTCTGAATTTCCTTATTTGCATGTGGGAAATAGAGGTAACAATACCAATGACTCAGGGATTGCATCATCATTGCACGACAAAGCGAAGGTCAAAGAGCTATCTGAGAGCAGGTTCACAATATCTGGTGGCCAAGGTCTCTGTTAGAAAACACAGGCTGGTCTGGGAACCTCCCCAGAGAGTGGTTGTTCCCTGAATGGCCACTTGGACCAGGAGCTGCTCCTGCCTCCGCCATAGATAGCCTGGGCTTTCCACCCACAGGCAGACTTTATATGGGGAGGACAGCATGTCACAGCATGGGATATCGCATGTATTATATTCCCTGACCAAACTGTTCCTTTGAGATGACAAGTTATTCAAAATAATAATAATAATGATGATGATGATAAACCCTCTCTGCCCCAGCCTTTCATGATATTAAGGGTTTTTCACAGCCTAACAGTGATAGGGACAGAGTAAAAGGACAAAATAGGTGATTAAATACTTAATCCCACTAGGCAATTGTAAGTAGAAAAAAAATGGGAGACCCCTGTTAATATTTACTCAAGAAAGCAGGTTTGCTTAGCAACAGAAGCATGAAACATGCCCCCAAACAATGAAACAATGGTGGGGGCTTCCCTGGTGGTTCAGTGGTTAAGAATCTACCTGCCAGTGCAAGAGACGTGGGTTCGATCCCTGATCCAGGAAGATCCCACATGTTGTGGAGCAACTAGGCCCTTGGGTTACAACCACTGAGCCCAGGCTCTGGAGCCCAGGAGCTGGAAGTACTGAAGCCCATACACCCTACAGCCTGTGCTCCACAAAGAGAGAAGCCGCGGCCACAAGAAGCCCATGCACCGCAGCTAGAGAGTAGCCCCTGCTCAGCATAACTAGAGAAAAAAGACCCAGCACAACCAAAAAAACAATGGGCGGCATGAGACCCATATCCTGCCCAGTGAACTCAGCAAGTTAGGACACGCTCTCTGCACACACACAAAATAACAGCAATTTGTAGACCTAGCTTGACCATGTAGGGACAAGAAAACTCCCTGCCCAACTTGGAGGAGAAGCTGATGATTTCTTCCTCTGACTGTAAAAATGTAATCCACTAAGTTCTCAGGCAGCATCTTCTAGCCTGCCTGCTTGTAAGTCTCACAAGGCCTATTCTAATAAATCACTTATCTATCACTTTGTTTCTTGCTGAATTCCTTCTGAACTAGGACATAAAGGACCAGAGCTCTTCGGAGTTCCCCAAAACTCCACCTGATGGTTTCAAAAGAAATTGTTTTTCCTTAATGTGAGATACTACATAATGAGCATTTACATTGGTCTATACTATTACACCCCACTCCAGTGCTCTTGCCTGGAAAATCCCATGGACGGAGGAGCCTGGTAGGCTACAGTCCATGGGATTGCTAAGAGTCGGACATGACTGAACGACTTCACTTTCACTTTTCACTTTCAGGCATTGGAGAAGGAAATGGCAACCCACTCCAGTGTTCTTGCCTGGAGAATCCCAGGGACGGGGGAGCCTGGTGGGCTGCCGTCTCTGGGGTCGCACAGAGTCGGACACGACTGAAGCGACTTAGCAGCAGCAGCATACTATTACAAAACACAGCCACATGACCATTTTTAAAAGCTTTATTGAGATATTTCACCCTTTCAAAGTGTACAATTTGTTGTTCAGAGAAGGAAATGGCAAGCCACTCCAGTATTCTTGCCTAGAGAATCCCATGGACAGAGGAGCCTGGTGGGCTGCTGTCCATAGGGTCACACTGTCGGACACGACTGAAGAGACTTAGCATGCATGCATGCATTGGAGAAGGAAATGGCAGCCCCCTCCAGTGTTCTTGCCTGGAGAATCCCAGGGACAGAGGAGCCTGGCGGGCTGCCGTCTGTGGGGTCGCACAGAGTCGGACACAACTGAAGCGACTTAGCAGCGGCAGCAGCAGTACATTCACAATGTTGTATATTCACACTGTTGTGTAACCATCAGCACCATCAAATGCTAGTACATTTTCATCATCCCGAAAAAGAAAGCCTTTACCAATTAGCAGTCACTCCCCATTCTCCCTCCCTAGCCCCTGAAACCACAAATCTACTCTTTGTCTCTACAGATGTATCTATTCTGAACATCTCATATATATTTTTTGTTTCTTTTTTGTTTTTTTGTTTCTTTTATTTCTGTCTTCTCTCACTTAACATAATGCTTTCAAGATTCATCCATGTTGTAGCATGAATTAGTAACTTTATTCCCTTTTGTTCACTGACTAATATTCCATTGTATGGATATGTCATACTTTATTATCCACTCATCTGTCGATGGACATTTGGGTTGTTTCCATTCTTTGGGTATTATAAATAGCGCCATTTTGAATATTCTTATAGAAGTATTTGTAAAAACATATGCCTTCAATTCTCTTGGGTATATACCTAGGCGTGGAATTGCTGGATCATATGGTAATTCCCAGGGGCTTCATGCCTGCCAGTGCAGCAGACGTAAGAGCCACAGGTTCGATCCCTGGGTCAGGAAAATCCCTTGGAGAAGGGGATGGAGACCCACTCTAGTATTCTTGCCTGGAGAATCCCCATGGACAGAGGAGCCTGGTGGGCTACAGTCCAAAGAGTCACAAAGAGTCAAACACAACTGAAGCAACTTAGCACCGCAACATGGTAACTCTACATTTAATTATTTGAGGAACGATCAGGCTGTTTGCTCTAAATTTTGCATTCCCATCAGCATGTATGAAAGTTTCAGCTTCTTCACAAATTCAACATTTGCTATTGCTCATCTTTTTTTGTTATAACCATTCTAGTGGGTGTGAAGTAATATGATTTGCATTTCTCCAAGGACTAATGAAGTTAAGCATATTTTCATGTCTTATTGGTTATTTGTATATCTTCTTTAGGGAAAAGTATAATCAAGTCCTCTGCCCATTTCTAAATTGAGTCTTTTTGTTGCTTAGTTGTAAGAGTTCTTTACATATTCTGGAAACTAGACCTTTATCAGATGCATAATTTGTAAACATTTTCCCCTATTCTATGGATTATCTTTTCACTTTCTTGATAGTATTCTTTGATACGTAAATGTTTTTAATACACAATCTGTTAAATTAGAATGAATCTTTATTTCATCATTATAAAAGTGACATTTTATTACACTCATAAACTAAAAAAGGAAATCATTCTCTTATGGAATTGGGCAGAATTCAGCAGCCATTTCTAAAAACCACTTTCAGTAAAACAGAACTGGAAGAAAAATACTGGACTCTGATTATGAATTCATAACACAAACAAGTAGGAAACATCAAACTAAATGAGCCATCCTGAAGCCACTGACATCAGACACAGGAAGAAGGGATGGATGTCCACTGTGATTCAATGCAGGGGGCCTGGGCTCACTCCTTTGTCAGGGAACTAGATCTCGCATGCCACAACTAAGACCTGGCATAGCCAAAATAAATAAATAATTTTTAAAGATTCAGATCAGTATATAAAGTAAAATGTAAAGCAGTTAACAAAAGAAATATTAGAAGGACAACTGAACAAGCTTAGGTTGGGAAGGTCTTGTTAAGTAAAGCAGGGAACCTAAAAACCTTAAAAGACAGATTGGGGCTTCCCCGTTGGTTCAGTGGTAAAGAATTCGCCTGCCACTGCAGGGGACACAGGTTCAATCCTTGGTCCGGGAAGACTCTGCATGCTGCAAGACTATTGAGCCACAACTATTGAGCCAGCACTCTCAAGTCGGTGCTCCGCAGCAAGAGAAGCTGCCACAACGAGAAGCCGGAGGTAAAGGGTAGCCCCCAATCCCCACAACGAGAGAACAGAGGCGCAGCAACAGAGACCCATCGCAGCCAAAAATTAAATAAATAGTTAAAAAAAAGAATGAGGGAGAAAGTGGTTTTTTCCCCTCCCCACTTTTTCTGTGATTATAAAACTGTAGCCCAATAAATTCTTGGGGTGTGGCACCCTCTTGCCCACCCAATTGTAAGCCTCACAAGGGTTCTATTTTAGTAAATCACTTCTTATCTATCACTTCGCCTCTCAGTGAGTTCTTTCTGCACTGAGACATAAAGAACTAGAGCCTCTTGGACCACCCCAAAATGCGACCTAATGATTTATGTACAACATGATAAATATAACTAACACTGCTGTACACTATATACGCAAGTTGTTAAAGAGTAAACCCTTGGAGTTCTCATCACGAGGAAAAAATTTTTTGTCCTATTTCTTTAATGTTGTATCTCTAGGAAATGATAGATGTTCACTAAGCTTATTGTGGTCATCATTTCATGATGTAAGTCAGTCAAATCATTATGCCATACGCCTTAAACTTATACAGTGCTGTATGTCAATTATATCTCAATACACCTGGAAGAAAATAAGATAAAAATACCTTTGCTAAAAAAAAAAAGCTGGGAAAAATATACGTGCAACACATTTGATGGACAGTGCTTATTGTCTATGGCAAGCATCTGCAAACATTTTCTGTAAAGAGCCAAACAGTAAATATTTGAGGCTTCAGGACCTCTATCATAACCCTTCAAGTTTTCCTCTGTAGCACAAATGCAACCATAAGCTATTCATAAACATATAAGCACAGCTGTGTTCTAAAAAAGCTATATGGATACTGAAGTTTGCATTTCATATAATTTCCACAAATCATTTTTTTTTCAACCGTTTAAAAATGTAAAAACTGAGGGACTTCTTTGGTGATCCAATGGTTAGGAATCCACCTGTCAATGCTAGGGACACAGTTTTGACTCCTGGTCCCAGAAGATTCGACAGACCTCAGAGCAACTAAGCCCACACACCACAAGTACTGAAGCCCACACACCCTAGAGACTGTGCTCCACAATGAGAAGTCACTGCAAAGAGAAGTCTGCTCATCACAGCGAAGACTGGCCCCCACGAGCCTCAACTAGGGAAAGCCTGTGTCCAGCAACAAAGACCCAGAGCAGCCAAAAAAGCTAATACATAAAATTATTTTTTAAATTATGACATCATAACAAAATTGATAATCACTGTTGGTAATAATGCAAAGTAAAGGAATATCCCTTAAAAAAAATAAAAATGCAAAAATTGGGAATTCCTTGACAGTCCAGTGGTTAGGACTCCACACTTTCATTGCTGTGAACCCAGGTTCGATCTCTGGTCAAGGAACTAAGATCCTACAAGTCATGCTGCTGCTGCTGCTAAGTTGCTTCAGTTGTGACCAACTCTGTGCGACCCCATGGACTGCAGCCTACCAGGCTCCTCCGTCCATGGGACTTTCCAGGCAAGAGTACTGGAGTGGGTTGCCATTGCCTTCTCCGACAAGTCATGCAGCATGGTCAAAAAAAAATAAATTAAATAAATCAACAAATAATTTTAAATATAAAAACCATTCTTGACTTGCAAGCCTCATAAAAAAGATAACTGGTCAAATTTGGCCTAAGGGTCATATTTTTTGACCCCTGTCTTTGATGTACCAAAAGCTCCTGTTGCTTGGTAAGGAAAGGCAAAGGGCAACGGATGTAAATCTGCAGGAAAAAAACAATCCAAACGGTCACTAAGCATTTGTTACAGGATGTAGAATGAGATTTTTCCCCTTTCATCTGAATACAATATATGATGAATAATCCCACATTTTAAAGAGAAAGTCTCTCAAAAACTTTCTAGAAGAGACCAGAACCAGTCTTTGACTATCAACCCTCATCACTGATCTCCAGATAATAATAGCTAATAAAAAAACTGGGGGACTTCCCTGGTGGCTCAGATGGTAAAGAATCGGCCTGTAATCCAGGAGACACTGGTTCGATTTCTGGGTCAGAAAGATCCCCTGGAGAAGGGAATGGCTACTCACCCCAGTGTTCTTGCCAGGAGAATCCTATGGACAGAGGAGCCTGGCAGGCTACAGTCCATGGGGTCGCAAAGAGCTGGACACGACTGAGCAACTAAGCATGATAATTCAGAAAAGGAAAGAGAGGAGGGGTCAAAGTCATTCTTAGCCTATTTAACACTCAGAACAGATGATGTTTTAACTCTCTCACCATTATACAACACTATTTTGGTAATTACCATGTAATGAAACCATATCCAATATTGAAGGCATTATATATCTCAAAATAGATCATGTCATTTTCTAACAACTTCTGCTTTTTTTCTTTGTTGTGCTCTACTGGGTCAATATTAAAAAAAAAAAAAAAAAAAAAACAGAGAGTCCTCTATACTTTCTTACCTCTGGACACTCAGTTTCCATTTTTTAATTGCATTTCTTTTTTCACAAACAACAACAACAACAACAAATGAAGAGCATCTTTGGGTATAAAACTTTGAACTTTGGCTGGTTTTCTTAGGATAAGAAATGCTGAGTCAAGAGGGATGAACATTTTTAAGGCTCCTGATATATAATAACAAGTTTTTCTAGAGACTCTACCTACCTACCATCCCATTACCAAAGTATGTCTAAGGCTGAGCCAATGGAGATTTTTGTCTCAATTAATTAGATGTTTGGGGGGAAGACCCTCTTTTCATCTTACCTTTGAACTCTCTCCCACTTACTGACTCATCTTCACTCCCAAGCTTCCAGTAACTCACTGGGAACCTCTACCTGAAAATTCCAATTGGGTTGTCTCCAAAACTAAATCATTTGTCTCCTTTCCATTTCTTCTCCACTGAAATGCTCCAGATCCAGAAAACAGATCTATTATTGTGACTGGGGCCATGGTAGTAATCATGACAATAACCATGGCAACCAGATTCCCTAAAGAAATCATACGGAGGGCAGAGATGGCCCAGGAGACTGAGTGGAAGTACACGCCTTCTTCTCCCGCGTTGGGCACAGAATGGGACACTTAACGGCATGTACTGGAAGCACCTGCACACCAAAGGACAAGACGAAAGAGTGACAAACACACCTCAGTGAGTAACATGGAGCAGGCGGTGCCCGGAAAGCAAGGTACAAAACCGGGATTTTGGTGCTGGCAGTTACAGCTTTGGGCTTCCCTGGTAGCTCAGCTGGCAAAGAATTTGCCTGCAATGCAGGAAACCCCAGTTTGATCCCTGGATAGGGAAGATTCCCTGGAGAAGGGATAGGTTACCCACTCCAGTATTCATGGGCTTCCCTGGTGGCTCAGATGGTAAACAATCCTCCTGCAATGTGGAAGACCTGGATGCGATTCCAGGGTTGGGAAGATCCCCTGGAGGAGGGCATGGCAACCCACTCCTGTATTCTTGCCTGGAGAATCCCACGGACAGAGGAGCCTGGTGGGCTAAGAGTCAGATACAATTGAGCGACTAACCACAGCACAGTTACAGCTTTTGCACGCAGAAGGCTAGCTTTCATGCCAGGTGAGTCACCCTGCTTATTTAACTTACATGCAGAGTACATCATGCGAAATGCAGGGCTGGATGAAGCACAAGCTGGGATCAAGATTGCCGGGAGAAATATCAATAACCTCAGATACACAGATGACACCACCCTTATGGCAGAAAGTGAAGAAGAACTAAAGAGCCTCTTGATGAAAGTGAAAGAGGAGAGTGAAAAAGTTGGCTTAAAACTCAACATTCAAAGAACTGAGATCATGGCATCCAGTCCCATCACTTCATGGCAAATAGATGGGGAAACAATGAAAACAGTACAGTTTATTTTCTTGGGCTCCAAAATCACTGCAGATGGTGACTGCAGCCATGAAATTGAAAGACGCTTGCTCCTTGGAAGAAAAGCTATGATCAACCTAGACAGCATGTTAAAAAGCAGAGACATTACTTTGCCAACAAAGGTCCGTCTAGTCAAAGCTATGGTTTATCCAGTAGTCATGTATGGTTGTGAGAACTGGACCATAAAGAAAGTTGAGTGCCAAAGAATTGATGCTTTTGAGCTATGGTGTTGGAGAAGACTCTTGAAAGTCCCTTGGACCGCAAGGAGATCAAACCAGTCCATCCTAAAGGAAACCAGTCCTGAATATTCAACGGAAGGACTGATGCTGAAGTTCCAATACTTTGGCCACCTGATGCAAAGAACTGACTCCTTGGAAAAGACCCTGATGCTGGGAAAGACTGAAGGCAGGAGGAGAAGGGGACGACAGAGGATGAGATGGTTGAATGGCATCACCGACTCGATGGACATGAGTTTGAGCAAGCTCCGGGAGCTGCTGATGGACAGGGAAGCCTGGTGTGCTGCAGTCCCTGGTGTCGCAGAGTCGGACACGACTGGACTGAGCGACTGAAGTGAAGGAATCTCTTCCCAGGTGGGGCTAGGGGTAAAGAACCCGCCTGCCAATCCAGGACATGTGAGAGATTCAGTTTGGATCCCCGGGTTGGGAAGATCCCTGGAGTAGGAAATGGCAACCCACTCCAGTATTCTGCCTGGAGAAGCCCATGAACAGAGGAGTCTGTCGGGCTATGGTCCATGGGATCGCAGAGTCAGACACGACTGAAGACTTGGCATAGCACCAGGCTTAACTGCGCAGCCGCCGGTAGAGCGGGCGGGCTGCCAGGTACCGGCGCGCGAGCCGGCGCTCAGGCGTTTGTGCTCAAGCTCCTTCGGTCGCGCCTGCGCGCGCATCGTCAGGGACCTGACAGCCGGAAGCAGGAGGAAGGGGTGGGGTTGAACCCGGGTCTCGCGCATGCGTGCGCAGTACAAAGCATTTGGCGGGTTTTTCCGGGCTAATGTGTTTTGCTTCCATCAGTGAGAAGCTCTGCGGTTGCCTTTAGGAAGCAGGACGTTCTCCCCAGGAGAACGAACTTCTCAAGATTTCTGTTTCCTTCCTCTAGGCGTTTGAGGGCTTCCAAAAAAAGAAAGAAAAAGTGTTTCTACGTGACTGACGACTGGGACTTTCTGACCGCCTGATCTTGGTCCGTTTGGTCACTCTCCGCCTCAGGCCCTCGGAGGGTGAAAGGGTCAGAGGAACCTCGTTCTGCTCATCGATCTCCACGCTTGTGGGTTTCTTGGCGTCAGGTCGGAGCTAGGGTGGGCCTGGCCCCGATCCCCCTCCTGGGTCATCATGGCTGTGTCCGCCCAGCTCTTGGTGGAGGAGTTGCAGATCTTCGGCCTAGAATGCGAGGAGGCTGTGATTGAGAAATGTGAGTTCCTTGCCCCCTCGCTGGACCCCAGCCCAGGTCCACCCCCCCCCCGCCCCGCCCCCTGCTCGATTCCGTTGTTCACCTCCCTAGATGGGGCTTGTCGGGTTTTGTGAGATGAGTGAAACTGAGTTTGAGACTTTGAAATGCTCACAGGGTACTGCTTGGATCCCAACTGAAAAAGAATGTGAAAAATGGTTTTCAGTCAGCGCAGTTGCACAGAATTAAAGCTCAACAGCAAAGCAAGAGATGTTGGGATTTTGAAATGTAGCTTTTTCTTCCTGGCTCCTCCCTTTCCAGCCTACACCTAAATTTCTGCTGATCCATCACTTCTCATCAAAACTGTTGGTCTGTGCAAATATGAGTCCCTGACGTGGGTTCCTAAAATTGAATTTTAGCTTTGCAAGGAACTTTAAGGAGCTTGTCATCTGTTGCTGACAAAGCTTACAGGTGGAGAAACCTATTGTTGTTTAGAGGCTAAGCGTGTCCAACTCTTTTACGACCCCATGGACTGTAGCCTGTAGCCTGCTAGGCTCCTGTGTCCATGAAATTTTCCAGGCAAGATACTGGAGTGGGTTGCCATTTACTTTTCCAGGGGATCTTCCCGACCTAGGGATCGAACCCATGTCTGCTGCATTGCAGGCAGATTCTATACCACTGAGCCACGGGAGAAACAGATAAGGAGAGTTAATTGCCTGAGCTGGTCTGTGGGCCAGATCTGCGCCTGCGTCCAGTGCTTCGTTGTATTGGTGAGGCTCTAGGGCAGTGTCAGAAGCAAACTGTAGGAGGTGTGGAGTTCCTGGTGTTAGAATCAGGGCAATCATGCATCTACCTTTACCCTTCATCAGCACAGTGAACTTCTTTTTTAGTATATAAAACCAGAACGCAAACATTAATTTATGAGAGACTGGAATACTCTAAATTTTTATCTCCAGGGCATTCTCTTCCTAACAGGAGACTTGAATGAGAAAACCAATCATAGTCAGAAATTTATTTGGTGAGCCTAGAGTCAAAACAAGGAGAAATTAGTTTTGTGAACTAAGTTTTTAAAGGCTTCAATCCAAGATGCCTGCTGGTTCCATTTCACACAGAACTACGTTGGCAGTGATGTTGGAATTCTAGACTTGTATTTCATAATTGCTAACCTCATCTGGACCTTAATATTGCCTGACATATCATACCATATTTCCCTGATCACTCTGAGTCTCCTGTGGGAGACATTCGTCACCTGCTCCTCCTTTGACAATCTTCTGTCCCACACTAACTCTCAGCTGATGAACTTACTTTCTGTTTCGCTGAGAAAAATAGAAGGACCTGTGTCTATGCTATATTCCTTGCCTCCTCCCATTACAGTGAATAAATTCTTCATATTTCCAGCAAAAGCCACACGTTCCACTTGAGTCCTGAATCCCATCCCTTCTGTCCTCCTTAGGGACATCACTCCAGTAATTCTTCCCTTTCTTATTTTCTATTTTCTCTCCATAAGATATTTTTTCCTAGTAGCCTAGGAATGTGACTCTTACCCCAACCCTTAAATACTCCATTGTTGCCCCGTCCCACTCCAGTTATCTTCTCCCAGTTACAACAAATCTTCTCAGAAGGATGGCCTCTTCTTCAGATTTTTCCTCGCTAAGCCCATTTCAGTCAGCTTTTTTGTCCCCACCACTTCACTGAAACTGCTCCTCCCAAGGTCACCAACGACCTTCACCTGGCCAAAGCCACAGATGCATTTTTCAGTCCCCCTCTGAATGAGCAGCAGCATTTGATGCCATTCATCAGGTCCTCTTCTAAGGGTCTTCTCCTAAAATGCATTTTGCTCTTAGCTGCTTGGACACTCCTCCTGGGTGTTCTAATGTGCGTGTCACCACCTTTCAGCCTTTGCAGATTCCTCTGTATCCTAAGCCCCAAGATACACGCAGCTCTTTGGTGATCTCACCTGGTCTCATGTATTTGCTGGTGGTCCCCAAATTTGTAACTCAGCCCAGGCCTTTTGCCTGATCTGCAGGCGAGTCTACCTCCCACACGTCTCCAGCTGAAAGTCTGATTGGCATCTCAGCCTCAGGTGTCTGAAGCTAAGCTCCTGCTCCCTCTCCTCAGAGTTCCTCCTGCTGCCTCCCCACCTCAGTTAATAGTAAGTGCCCCCTTCTAGATGCTCAGGTTAAACTCACAGCATCATCCTTCCTGGCTTTCTCTCTTCACACCCCACATCCGGTCAACAAATCCCAGTGGCTCTACCTTCCGGATATTTCCAGTCTAGAGTCCAACCACTTCTCCCCTCCTCTACTGACACCGCCTCGACCCAAGCAACCATCATCTCTCACCATGGATTTGGCCATGGTTCTCTTCACTGATCCCCCTGGTTCTGCCCTCATCCCCTTCAGTCTGTTAACACAGCAACCAGGGGGACCCTGTTCAGTGGAAGTCAGGTTGTGTTACTGTTCTGTTCAAACCATCTAGTGATGTCTCAGCTTTCTCAGAATAATTACAGGGGCCAACGGTCTGCACCCCCTTTACCCTTTCAGCTTGTCTCTGTCTCCTCCTTCCTCTCTGCATTCCAGCCGTGGTGATCTTGTTGCTCTTGCTTCTCAGGATCCTTGCCTGAAAGCCCTTCCCCCTCAACACTGCCTACCAGACTGCTTTACTTCTTCCAGGTCAAATGTCATGCCCTCAATGAAGCCTTCCCTAATCACTGTGTTTAAAATTGCCAGCCCCTCCCTCCAGCCCCCTGATCGCTCTCCAGGCTTTATTTTTTCTACAAAACACATTTAACCAGCTAACGTACCTTTTTTACCTATTTGGTTGTTTTCTGTCTCCCCTCCATAGTGAGCTGCATGAGAACAAGAGTTTGTCTCTTTGTTATTCACTACTGTTAATATGTTCTTGTGTCTAGAACAGTGCCTGTCCTTAGTAGGTGCTGAATAAATGACTATTGAATAAATAAAGGATTATTTTCACTTTTCAAGGTGAAAGCCACAAGAAATGAACTCACTTCTTATGTGTCCAATTTCCCCCTACAGTGGTAGAACTGTGCATTCTGTATGGACAGAATGAAGAGGGAATGGCCAGCGAGCTTATAGCCTTCTGCACCAGCACACGTAAAGACTGCCTTTCCTTGGAGACCCTGAACTCTTTTGAGCACGAGGTAAGAAGAAACTGTAGGCAAACTAATAATGTAAATTTCCATGTCTGCTCTGTCGGAAGGCGGAGCACTGTATTGAAGAGTGTGTACCTTAGAATCAAACCTGGATTCCAATCCCAGCATGAGCTTGGACCAGCTCCTTAATGACTCCTAACCTCAGTTTCCTATTCAGTCAGTGGTTCCCATGATCCATATTTTTTATGGTTATTGAATGAATTGAGAATGGTTGTGAATCCCTCCTAAAACTATGCTCAGCAGGTGGTAGTTCTTCAGCAAATAATTGGTGTTAATATTAGAATTGTTATGTGTTGGAGAGAAACAGTGACAGGTTAAGTCTTTATTCTGTCATGTACATCTTTATTCTTCCTTTGAGGAATTTTATACCTTTGATTATATTTCAAATGCACATTATTATTTCATGACTGTGGGAAATGCGTCCTCTATTACTTGACTATGGAATAATATATTCATTATCTTTTCTTCCTCAGTTTCTGAGCAAAAGATTATCCAAAACCCGGCATGGTGCCTCCAAGGACAAAGTGCAGGGCCACGCAGGAGCCAGAGACATTGTTTCTATACAAGAGCTGTATCCTTTTCTGCTCCAGGCCCTTGTATCAAACTACATATTGTATTTTATCATTTGTCTGTAGTTGCATGTGTAAGTTAAGAACAAGTAATAAGGGATTTCCCTGGTGGTCCAGTGGTTAAGACTCCCGAGTTCCCAATGCAGGGGACATGGATTCTATCTCTGGTCAGGAAACTAAAATCTGGCATGCCACATGACATGGCCTAAAAAGGAATTTTTTAAAAATAAATAATTTTTTTGAAAACCACAAAAAACATGAGAACAAACTCAAATTAAAAAAAAAAAACAAGTAATATACCTAGTATTCAGATTTCTTATTTGATCAATCCTTGCCTTAGATTTTGGGTGGAAGTTTATTGTTTCTCTTAACCAATGTTTTTAGAATTGAAGAGGAAGAGGAAGAGGAGACCCTCTTGAACTCTTACACCACACCCTCTAAGGTGCGTGCACCCTGTTTGGAAATTGCATTCTACACGTAGCATTTTTTTTCTTTATTCTAAAAATATCAGCACAGCATCTGAAGTTCTGAAGGAGAAAATTAGCCACTCATACAGTTCCTACTCTATTTCCACATATGCATCTTCCTTTCCGATCATGTGCGTAGATGATTTTACATGATGGTAGTCCTTGTGGACACACAGTTATCCTGCTTTCTCCAGTTAGCATATCATAAAATTTTTATCAATGTAATTTCTCCATAATTGCTCTTTTTTAATGGGTGTCTAGTTTTGTATCAAGTAGAGGCACTATAACTATTGCTTATCCAGTTTAGGTGTTGGACCCAAGGGTAAGAGGTGGAGTAGGGCAGTGGAAAGTTGCTGTCCTCAAAGCCTGAGTCAAAGACCTAAGTGACCTTGAGTGAGTTGCTTTTTTCTCTCTGAGCTGCCATTTCCTCTCCTACATAGTCAGGGTTCATTCATTCACTTATTAAGCAACTACTGTGTGCCAGACACTGGATGAACTGGTGAATGAAACAGACAAGGTTGTGCTCTGCCCTCAAGAAGTCAATAGCTAGCAGATAATACCCCATGATATTATCTTGAATAATATCTTGAAGGGCTTGAAAACTAAATGAACATGTAAAGTGCCAAACCCAAAGCAATGTATTCGGTAATCATAGTTAGTCTTTATAGAAAATGAATTTGTGTCAATCCTCAAACAAGGAGCAAGCCTTAATCTGTCAAAGTAAATTACTCTGTAAGAAAAAAGATGATTAGGGAATTCCCTGAAAATCTTGGTGCTCTCACTACCAGGGCCCTGGGTTCAGTCTCTGATCTGGGAACTAAGATCCCACAAGCTACGCTGCATGGCCCCCCACCCAAAAAAAAGAAGGAAGGAAAGGTGAGTCATTTAAATGTGCCTGTGGAGAATAAGAAAGCTAAAATGTTCGCAGCATCAGAGTTGTTCATATTTGAGAGGACTGACTCGTGGTAACTCAGGTCTCAGTAGACTGACGCATAAATCAGATGACAATTTACTTAATTTACTGTTGAAGTACACACCTTTCTGATGGCTGAAATACCATATTGAGGACACCCCATTCCTGCTACAAAAGTACTCAGGAGACTCAATCACAGATCAAAGTTTGGCCATGAAATCATAGCTAAGAGATGAGCTGAAGTGAATGAACAATTTGAAATATGCATCTGAAGCTCAGAGGAGGGGCAGACTGGATCTGGGGTAGAAACAGGAAAAAGGCTTAGACAGTGCCCAGCACGTGGGAACTCGGGCATCAGCGCAGCACGATAACGGTCAGAGCCCAGGGCTGGCCTTTCCCACCCAGACCGGTGCCAGGGGCAAAAGAGCCCATGTTGCAGAGGTGAGTATGTCAGTGGTCTTAGCTTGTCACCAATAAACATTTAACTTGTACAATGACAACTACTCTTTTTTAATTTTTAAATATTTATTTATTTCTTTGACTGCCAGTTCTTAGTTGCAGCATGTAGGATCTAGTTCCCTGACTAGGGATTGAACCCAGGCTCCCCTCCTTTGGGAGTGCAGAGTCTTAGCCATTGGACCACCAGGGAAGTCCCACCAGCTACTCTTTTGCCCCTATGCTCACCATAAACCTGGTTGTAGTCTGGCCCTCCACATGTCCTGCCTGACAGGGAGAGATGTGTCAGTCTGGGGATTTGAAGTTCCCATGCTGCTGGCATCACGTTTCTAATAAGTGAATAATCTGGCAATAATTTGGGTTCCTGTGTGCTGTGAGGATGTGTTCCCCCCAGGGTATGAGGCTGTAGTCCCTCTGTATTTCTCATTATGGGTGGATAAACCGGCCCATAGTGTTAGCAGTGAGTCTCCTGAGCTTGCTTCGAGTGAGCACACCCCAGGAACGTCTCGAGCTGGTTTGCTGACACAATCAGGTTTCACCACGTGGCTAAGGGCTGAGCTCTTTGCTTCATCCTGGGAGATGAACCTGAAGTTCTGTAGCCCCCTATATATTAGAAGGGTCTTCGGGAAAATTAGTTTGAGAAAAACCTATTAAAATCATAAAATTTTTGCCATTGTTTGGCCCAGTAATCTCTCCTACTAAGAATCTCTTATAAGAAATCATCCAAATTCCAGGAAAAGCTACGTGTGTGATAGTGAGCACCTCAGTATTTGTTGTCTCCAGAAACAGATACACCCAACAATAGAGAAGTAGTTACATAAACTATTATATATCAATTCCATCAACACAGCTACCAGAAAGGATGAAGACTGACAATGTGGGAGAAATGCTCAGAATTAATATAGAGCAAAAAACTCAGTATTTACAATACTTCAATAAAGGGTCATATTCAAACTAAGATTATAACTATTGGAATGTTTTCAATTGGAAAAATATTGAAATACTAGAAAGGAGTATTTTTAAATGACTGTTGTATAAGTATAGTAGATAAGGAAGGGTCCTTTTAAAATCTAGTTTCCATTCCAGCCACTTAAGGGTGGTTTCGAATCCTGTTTTCTCTCTCTTTACCTGTCCGTAATCACCCCTGTAGGCAGCTTTGGTGGCATAACCTAAACCCGCAGCCAGGAGGAGCCCAAGGGCAGGGGAACGCCTGCCAACTAGCTGGCTGCCTGGTTTCCCTCCAGCCGAGGATTTTGTCTTTGCTCAGCCATAGTCTGTTGTCCCAGACTCTGGGGAGCAAGGGATCTCGGGATTTGCCGGCTTCACCCTCCACTCCAGGCATCTCTTTGGATTCTTGTTGATGAGCAAAACCATCCAGAAAACAAAACTGACCATCAGTGAGGCGTGTGCTAAATACTCTCCAAGTATGAGCTCACCCGTGTTATCTGCCTGGAGTCACTCCCTTCTTTAATTCTGAAAATGTGTGGTAGACTTTGCCAGAATAAATAGTAACAAGGTCCCATCCCTTGACAGGAAAATGTGTCTGTGCAGGTTAAAACTGTGCGTGTAGCCAAACTCCCAGCTGTGGTAAAGCAGAGAGGTAGAGAAGGAAAGTGAACACATGAGCAATTTGACAGGGCAGATCGCCTACTTGGCAGTCCTTTCGGGGGATGTTGTTGGCATTTTTTTCATAGTTGCCTCCAAAATGGAGACAGTGTACTGATGAGGACTGTATTAGAATTGCTGAAGTCTGAGATCCTGCTTGAAAGATGGGGCCTTCAGAAGAAAACCAGCTCTATGCGGTCTGTGCCCTTCATTCGGGCACATCCTCCCTTTCCTCCTAAGGATCTGCACACTTCATTAGCAACCCCTGGGTCTAGAGTGACTGGGCCCTTCTCCTGTTTTGCTTCTAGGGTTCTCAGAAGCGAACTGTCACCACCCCGGAAACCCCCCTCACAAAAAGGAGTGTGTCTGCTCGGAGCCCCCATCAGCTCCTCTCACCGTCGAGTTTCTCTCCAAGGTATGGATCCTGCTGATTCAGCTGCCAGGCCGCAGGCCTCCCCTCCCCTCTCTGGTTACCTGGTGGAGGCCGACACTACAACCTGACTTAAGGAATGGGGTGGACGTTTTCCTCTGCAATCGACTGGCTGGAAGGCCAACTGCTCCCTACCTTCCCCACCCTCATCCTGTGTGGAAAATTACTGTTTAACGGTAGTTAAGGAAACTCACTTTCCACCTTCTTTTCTGGGGCTCATTTCCTAGATCAGGAACTGATATCTCCTACTGAAAACAACCTGTCTATTCAGAAGTCTGGGAGGCCTGCGAGTCTCTTGCCAGTAGGAGGCAAATAGGTTTCCACCTGCTTCTGTTAGTTCATGTGTTGTTGGGTTTCTTTCTTTCTTCTTTTTTTTAGGTATTTATTTTTTAAAAAGAAAAGCCCATATCTTTTTTCATAATGTTGCGTAACCTGTTCTTTGTTCCTCACTCAGGTTACAACTAGTTGCTGAGAGTTTTCTTGTCCCTGAACCTACCCCAACTTCACTGGTATTTTATCCCTGCTGCCACTTCTGCACATAAATCCACAGGGATCATGTGTGACTTTTGGAAATCCATAAATGACATGTGTTCCGTGAGAGAATTCTGTAGTGAGAGCTCTGCTGAGGAGAAGAAAGAGCTTTAGGTGCTGCCGCATCGGGATGGGGCAAAGGAACAGTGATGTTCACCAGTTAGGGCGACACTGGCTGCCGGGAGTCACTTCTACACCAAGCAGAACGTAAGACTTGCCAGCCTAAGGCTTTCTGTCACATCAGAAAAGAGGTGATAGGGACATCCCTGGGAGTCCAGTGGTTAGAACTTGGCACTTTCACTGCTGTAGTCCCAGGTTTGAGCCCTGTCAGGGAACTAAGATCCCACGAGCCCCTTGGCAGGGCCAGAAAACACAAAAAAAAGAAAGGGAGCGATAACATTGTTCAAGATCAGAGGGGGTCAGATTCTTCTTTTTTTCCTTAATTTTTTTTTTTTAATTTGTTTGGCTCTGCCTGGTCTTAGTTGTGGCACGTGGAATCTTTAGTTGTGGCATGTGGGCTCTTGGTTGCAGCCTACAGGATCTAGTTTCCCGACCAGAGGTTGAACTCTGGGCCCCCCGCGTTGGGAGCACAGTCTTAGGCCCTGGACCACCAGGGAAGTCCCCTGAAAGGTAGTTGGATCCCGAGGGCGGATTTGACTTTAGTGTGGCCCACTCCTGCTTTCAGGAGTTTTCACCCTGGCTTCCAAATAGAACTTTCTAGATTTAGAAGGGCATCTTTGGATGCACAGAGATGGCTGGTTACAGAGTGGTTCTCATAGGTGCCAGCACCATGGCAGCAGTTCTATTCTCTCAACAAGCAAGACTTTGAAACTTGTAGATCTGTCTGCAACGCTTGGCGCAGTCGAGATGCGCTGCCTAGTCATTCTTTAATGCACGCTAGTAAAGCTGATGTCAGAAACTAGGTTCGTAATTTATGAAAGTAACTTCTAAATTATTCAGGTGGAGGCAGCACTGGAGACAGAGGTAATTAGTCAAGCTCATTTTCTGTAGCCTCTCTGGAAAGGAGGACCTGGCAGCACCCACTCTGACTGCCCACGGAGAGCTGGTTCCTGCAGGGTTTCAAGGCGTTAAATGAAGCCTGTGGTAACCAGGCCTCTCGGTGCACTGTGTTCACAACCAAAGGCTTAGAAGACCTCGCTGTCCTCTAAGCAGATCAGCCACACTCGTGTGTCCCTGGAGGTGGAATTTATCAGTGAGTGAGGAGAAATACGAGAACTTGCTGGTTGAGACTTGGAGAATGGGAGTGTTTGTTCACTAGCTGACAGAATTCATTACCTGTCCACCTCCAGAAACACTGGGGAAAGCTGATTCCCTTTCATTTAACTTCATTTTGTTACTGTTTCTACCTTGAACTATATCATGAGGTGTTATGTGTACATAGAGCAACTTTTGGCTTATCCACAGTTCCAGGCTCTGATGATATTCTAACAAATGCTAAAAATTCATAAGAAAGAAAACAGTACTGGAAACTGGCTCTTTAATCAATTCAGAGTTTGGATTTTGTTTCACTTTGTTAGTTTTAATCCAGGAGAAGACCTTTTAAACTGCGTCGCTGTGTCTAAGCTTTTTTAAACACGTTTTAAGCTTTTTTAAACACGTTTGGTATTCCTCAACCCCCCTCATTCCTGAAATTCCTTAAAGGTCCAGAATGTCCAACCCCATTAAGCTGATTAGATTTATAAAATGTGAGGCCAGGCTGGCATGCCTTCAATCCCAAATTTTCGAGAGGTAACCTCATCTTAGACTCCTCTCTCTTTTTAGATATGAACGCGGTAATGTTGATGTCTTTTGCTTCCAATCAGTGCTACTCCCCCTCAGAAATACAGCTCGAGAAGTAACCGGGGAGAAGTGGTCACCTCCTTTGGCTCGGCGCAGGGGGTGTCTTGGTCCGGGAGAGGTGGAACTAGTCACCTCAGCCTGAAGGTCTTGGGACATCCAGAGCCGCTCACCGGGAGCTACAAATGCATGTTTCAGAAGCTCCCAGACATTCGAGAAGGTATTTGTTTTTTCCTTTGACATTCTGGAGGGTATAAAACTACCTGGAAGGATTTGAATCAGTAACAAAGCGTCAGCTAGGCTGGTAGAACAAGTTCAAGGTTGCCTTTGATTGATAGATGTTGTCTGGGTGCCCCTATTAGGAAACGGATATGAGATGACCACTCTCAATAATTCTCCCAAATCACAATCACTTTGCTAAGAAAAAGCACATAACCATTTCCCAGTAACAACCACTTGAACTGTATAAAGGAAGCCAATTACAGCGTTAAAGGAAGCGGAGAAATTTATGGCTTCTTCCTTGGAAAGACTAGAAGGCTCTTCAGGTTGTTCTTGGCTTCCCTGAAACCCCCCTGACCACCTGAGTAAGGGGGAGGCTGGGGATGGAGCCAGGCCAACTTTGGGACTGTGACCTCATCCGTGACCCCCTCCCTCCCCCTGCCATGGCCAAATGGAAGGCCGGGTTCAGCAACCAAATATTGGGCAATTGGCTCGGGCTTGAGAAAGTTACCAACTGGCCGGTGTCCTCGGCACCCTGCCTGCTTCTATAAAATGACTGACTAATGTTTTACAAGGTGCTGTGTTTTCTCTGCTTGGCAAGTAAAATGTCTTAAACATGCTTTTCCCCTCTGGGTTTTCAGTTCTGACCTGTAAGATAGAAGAACTTGGCAGTGAACTCAAGGAACATTACAAGATTGAGGCTTTTGCTCCCATTCTAGTCCCAGCACAGGTAAGAGTTGTTCTAATAGTCTTTCCTGATTGATATTGTTTTTTTAAATCAATGATGAAAAGTCAGCCTCCTGCTTCCTTTTCACTACCTGTCTACCTTCTAGTTAGAACATCTATCTTGGATGAACTTGGTAAAATGGGTTATAAGTGCTTTCTGGTTTTGTGACCAGATTAAGTCGTTTTCTTTGCACTTGGGTTAGAGTCTTGCATGTAAACAAGATTGAGGGCCTTAAGCATTCAAGTGTCAGGATATGAGAACAACAGCAAGGTGAAGATTTCCAGAAACGGTGACTCATGGTCTCTCCCCTTCTTTGGTCTCTGTCATCAGGGATCAAGTGCTGTGAATAGTGTCCACGTCAATAGTTTAATCTGGCATGTGTATAGTGCTTTCTCTCTAGAACGTACTTTAAGGGGAGATGTGTTCTCAGAGTTTCTTTGCGGTGCCTCTGTCACATATTTGCATTCAGAGGAGAATGGCCAGCTGGGGAAGATATGCAAAGCCATGTCATATAAGGAAGATTCGGGGGAGTTGGGAGGAAGTAGTGGAGGGGAGACTGGGTTGTACGATCTCATGGGGAAAGATTAGACTTCCTCGGTTTGCCCCCGGGAGTGAGAACAGGATAGAGGAAGCCACCAAGAGAGGAATTTCAGCTCAGTTTAATGAAGAACTTCCTGTTACGAGGCGGTATGGTGAGTGGTTAAAGGATATGGCCCTGGAGCCAAACATCTGGCCTTCAAACCCACACTTTGCCCACTGTTTGACCTTGGTTAAATTATCTAACCTTTCTGCTGCTGGTTTTTCTCATCTCTAACATGGATGCAATAATAATATCCACCTCACGGTTTTTGTGAAAATTAACTGAGTTGATACACATAAGCCTTTAGAACAGTGCCTGGTGTTTAGTGAGCCCAGTAAACCAGAGCTGTCATTAACAGTTATTCAGGAGATGTGTGAAGAAGGAAATGGCAACCCACTCCAGTATTCTTGTCTGGAAAAGCCCATGGATGGAGGAGCCTGGCGGGCTGCAGTCCATGGGTTTACATGACTGAGCACACATGCATGAGGAAGGTGGAGGGAGATGGATGGGTTGGTAGCAATAAACTGGTAGAACTTAAAAAAAGAGAGAGAGAGATGTGGTAAGTGGGCTGGTGGTGAGGGGGTGGGCTCGGGGGCAAGTTCCCCTTCACTGGAGATGCTGTGGCTCAGACAGCCACTTAGAGGGGCTGAGGCATTAGATTGTAGGCAGACTAGATGCCCTTTAAGGGTCCTTTCACCCCTGGGAGCCAGTGATGATACACCCCTAGGAGCCGAGTGGTCACCTCGGGCTCAAAGTGATGCCCCACCAAAGACACGTGTGCTGTTGTTGGAGGTCTGTTTTGCTCTCCATCGCGCGGACCAAATTTTAAGCTCCTGTGTCCCAAAGGCTGTTGTTCTCCTGTATATCTCGGTAGGAGCCTGTCACCCTGCTGGGCCAGATCGGCTGTGACAGCAACGGGAAGCTGAACCACAAGTCGGTGATTCTGGAGGGAGATCTGGAACATTCCTCAGGCGCTCAGATTCCAGTGGATCTATCTGAGCTCAAAGAATATTCTCTATTTCCTGGACAGGTGAGATCAGGGGTATGACTTGCCTCTGGGTGCGGCTATGCTATCTGCTCCTGGTGTGTGTAGTGGACTGTGGCCAACTGCCCTGCGCTTTTGACCTCTGATGCCAAGAGGTGTAACTGGAGCTCAGGCACCAGAGCAGATGCCAGTATGGGGCTTCCGATGCCTTGTGTGCTCCGACCTTGGCTCTGGGATCTGCGGCTAGGTATCAACCCCAGCTCTACCTTGCAGGGTGAATGAGTATGGCGATGTTACTTAACCTCCCAAACCCAGAGTGTCCTGATCTGTGAAATGGGAATGATAATTCTCACCTTATAGGAATGTTGCAAAAATGAGATTACCGTGTAAAGCATAATTATTATTACACTAATATAACCCCCTTCCTTTGTTTTCTAGAAAAACACCCCCAAGTTTACAGTTACAGGATGAGAGTAGCTGAACAGTACTTGTAACTCTATCACAGTAACTTATTCCAGACCTCCTGTTGATCAAGTCTGTCTGCTGCCTGCCTTTCAGGTGGTGGTCATGGAAGGAATCAACACCACGGGTAGAAAACTTGTTGCCACCAGACTCTACGAGGTACAGTGTGTGGGCTTCTGTCCATCCTGAAAGTCGTCCTCTGTAAGGGCCTGTTGATTCGCTTCTCAATTCTCTGTAGCATACGACCTACCTCTAGGTCAGGGCTTAGCAAACTGCTCCCCTAAAGGGCCAGACAATACATATTTCAGACACCACAGACCTGGTCTTCATACAGTGTCAACTCTGCCATTGTAGCACAAAAGCAGCCACGATCAGCCCATTATCCAAAGAGCGTGGCTGTGTGCCAGTGAAAGTTTACTTACAGCGATAGGCGGTAGCCAGATTCGCCCGTAGCTTAGCAGCCCCTGCTCCTGCAGTAGTCCTCTGCAGGCTTCCAGGGGACGCGGAAGAAGTAGCAGCACCTGTCCTCCCAGGCAGGACATCGATCCTACAGTCGCCCGTTTTGCTCCTGCTCTTTCCTGGATGTTTTTTTGAGTTTAGCCGTGACCTCATGCTACCAGGTGTCTTGCCCACTCTGAGCAGTAAAGAAAAAGGGAAGGGTCATCAACGCTGTGGTCTTACCTGGTAGCTCAGCTGGTAAAGGGTCCACTCGCAATGCAGGAGACCCCGGTTCAATGCCTGGGTTGGGAAGATCCGCTGGAGAAGGGATAGGCTACCCATTCCAGTATTCTTGGACTTGACTGGTGGCTCAGCTGATAAAGAATCCACCTGCAGTGCTGGATACCTGGGTTCGATCCCTGGGTTGGGAAGATCCCCTAGAGAAGGGAAAGGCTACCCCCTCCAGTATTCAGGCCTAGAGAATTCCATGGACTTTGTAGTCCCTGGGGTCTCAAAGAGTCAGACACGGCTGAGCAACTTTCACTTTCATCAACTCTGTGGGCTTTTAGCTCCAAGGAGCAAGACACCCACAAACATGCCCCCATTTAGTGCCCACCCCGTTCCTGACCAGAGGCGGTGCCTGGGGCAAGACCTCACCACAGTTTTCTCTCCTGTTTGAAGGGTGTGCCACTTCCGTTCCATCAGCCCGATGAAGAGGATGGAGGTGAGCTAGACTTCCAAGGGTATTTTGCCAACAGTACGGGTGGAGAGGAGTGGGCCAGGGTCTGGAACACAGTTCCTCTGGCCCTGGGAAAGCTTCAGAAGCTGTGAGAGCACCGTTCTGGAGCTCCAAGGGCGACCACAGATCCATGGGTTCACCGGCCCTTTGTGGAAGGCCAGGGGTCTGAGCACATGTGGCTTGGTCAGCCTTACTTCCTGTGCTCTGATTCCACAAGAGCTGTCATTTCAAGACTAATGTTTAACAGGTGTTTGAAGGTTGCTTTGAAAAAGAAAAAAAACATTGGAATTCCCTGGCCATCCAGTGGTTAGGACCCCAAGCTCCCAATGCAGGGGCACAGGTTCCATTCCTGGTTGGGAAAGATCTTGCATGCTGTGTGGCCAAAAAAGAGAGGGAAGGGGGAAGAAAAGGGAAAAAAAGAAAAGGGTAAAGAGCACCAATTTAAAAGAAATTCCTTTAAATGCCATGTGATATCCTGGACAAGGAGAGGGGACATTAGTGGAAAAACCAGTGACATTTAAATAAAGTCATGAGCTAACAGTAACATACCAGTATTAATTCCTTCATTTTGATGAATGTACCCTAGTTACGTAAGATGTTAGCATTAGCGGTTGCTGGGTGAAAGGTGTACACACCGGAACTCTGGACTCTGTTTGGGACATTTCTACAATTCTAAAGTTATTCCAAAAAAAACCCTGTATTTAAAAATTAGACACATTTCTCAGGAAGCCTAGAGTTACTTGGTAACTAACCTAGATGAGAAAACATGAACAGTTTAGTAAACTTGGCTTCAGAACAATTCCAAGCATTTTTGTAAGCAGAGCAGTAGACTGTTGAGGATTAGCAGGGAGATAGCTGATGCTAGCTGTATTGTCAACATCCCCTCCACGTTAATATTGTGTGAGGTCATTCTTAGAGGCGGCCTGGAATTGGGAGCAAAATTTAGGAGTTTATGTATGACATTGCACATTCTCTCAGGAAGTAAGTGTTTATGGAAGCTAGAGTGCTGGTATTGAATCAAGTTCAGGTAACAAAGGGAACAGACAGGGCTGAACTGCCCGGAGCTGGAGCTGTGCCAGGGGAATCTTTGGAAGCAATTGAATAAGTTGGTTTTATTTTGTTAATAGTTATTTTTATTTATTTATTTGGCTCCATTGGGTCTACGTTGTGGCATGCAGACTCTAGTTCCCTGACCAGGGATCGAACCTGGACTTCCTGCACTGGGAGTGCAGAATTTTAACTGCTGGAAGTCCCTGAAAAAGTTGTTAATAGATATTTTGTGAGCAAGATGTTGGGCTCAACACCTGGGTGTGGAGACACAGAATACAACATGGACCTGGCCCCCGGGCACTCACCGTTTACCTGGGGCCTGCGTCTCCTGGGCTCCTCGGAACTGAATGTAGCTTTGTCCCCTCCCCTCTTCACAGCACTGGTATTACTCTCCTCCTTGAATTCTCTGTCTCAGTTCAGTTACTGCCACGCTCGAAGAACAGTGGCCCTCATTCCTGGAATATATTCCTGAACATATTACTTTATATGGCAAAAGGGACTTTGCAGGTGTGACTAAGTTAAGGCTCTGGAGATGGGGATTGTCTAGGTGGGCTCAGTGTAATCACAAGGGTCCTTATAAGGAAGGGCGGGAGGGGGCGGGTCACAGAGATCGGACTTGTCAGGTTCTGGCTTTGAAGGTGGAGGAGGGGCCCTGGGCCAAGGATGCAGGCAGCCTCTGGAAGCTGGAAGGGGCCGGGAAATGATTCTTCCTAGAGCCTCCGGAAGGAATGCTGCCCTGCCCACACCTTGATTTTAGGACCTCCGACCTCCTGAACTGTAAGATAATAAGTGCGTATTGTTTTAAGCCACCAAGTTTGTGATAGTTTGTTACTGAAACCATAGGAAGCTAATAAAGCTGCCTGTTAAGAAGTCAAGGATCATTGGATTTGTTGTTGTAAGCTACAGAACCTGGTTTAAACTAACTTAAGAGAAATTTCTTAGGGGAAATTGAGGTAGTACACAGACTGGACAAGTGGCTGGAAAAGGCTTACAGCCCGGATCACGGCTCAGTGACGCCAGGTGTCCAGGTAGCAGAGTCCTGGGCTGTATTGACCAGGCACCTCAGCTGGGTGGGTCAGCGCCAGTCTTTTTTCTGCCCTTGGATAGTTCACCTTGAGATTCTGGAATCCAGAGTGAAGAGTGAATGGCTTAAGCCGGTCCGTGCCTGCTCTCTGGCTGGGGAGGAAGGTGCATCTAATTTACATCTCCATAGGGCAGGGGGGAGGGGACCTTATGGACGCCAAGGCTCATTCTCCAAAAGGGAAGCAGATGCTTTGAGGAAAACGGCACCCCGATACAAGGCCCTGCACCCCATAACACAAGAGTCTCCCGTCCCAAGCCTTGCCCCCTAGCCTGTCTTCCTGGACCCCTAGATGAACCAAATTCTCCAGCTGCTCTCACCACTGATGATCCCTCCCACCGAGCTCTCAAAACCTCAGTGCTGTCAGGGACCCCGCCTTGCCCTGACTCCTGAAAAACTCCACCCTCAAGTGTAAGCAAAGTCACAAAAAGACAAATACCATATGATTCTCCTTAGATGAGGTTCCTAGAGGCATCAGAATCAGAGGTGGTTGCCAGGGACTTCGGGAGGGGGAGCAGGGAGTTAGTGTTTAACGGGTATGGAGTTTCAGTTTCATGAGATGGAAAGAGTTGTGGAGATGGAAGGTGATGACAACTGCACAACATTATGGATTTATCTAATACCACTGAAATGTTGATTTAAACATGGTTATCATCAGGAGGAATTTCCCTGGTGGTCCAATGGTTAGACTCCGAGTTTTCACTGCTGAGGGCACAGGTTCAATCCCTGGTCAGGAAACTAAGATCCCTAAAACCACACAGCACTGCCCAGCCCCGCCCCCCCCCCCCCCAAAGAAAGTTAAGTTTTGTATTTTACCACCGAAAAAAAAGTTAAGAGGAAAACCATGTAAGCAAATGCCACTTTGATCAATTCTCTCGTGACTCCCACTTTCCTCCCATCGTCCACGCACTGCTGGTAAATGTCTCTGGAGTTCTGGTTGCTTGCACACTTGCCTGTCTGTGCAGCTCATGGAGGGCTCTTTGAGGCCAGGGTGAGGTCTTATTCCTTTCGATTCCCAGGGTTGCACATGTGAGACTCTTAACTGAGTCCCAAGGCATCTTGCCCTCATTGTCCTTTCTCCCACCATCCCAGCAGCTTCTCATCAACACCTTAACAATCCTTTCTGGCTTAGATTCTGAGCAGTTCATGGTCCTGGTGGCCTGTGGGCCGTACACCACATCTGACAGCATCACCTTTGACCCCCTGCTCGACCTGATCACCATCATCAACCGCGACCGACCGGACGTCTGCATCCTGGTAGGGCCCCTCCCGGGACAGTTCACCTAGGGAGGCACCAAAGGGAGAAAGGGGTGGGGGTGGGGGGTAATCTTGGAAAAAGGTCTGATGAGGTTCTAATCAAACTCTCCTCCTTCTTAAAAGTATTTTTGAGTTCTTGGTCTCCATCTTTGGTGAGGTGTGTGTGGTTTTTGTTTGTTTTAATATTTATTTATTTGGCTGCATCGGGTCTTAGTTGTGGTGCATGGGGTCTTTGATCTTTGTTGCAGCGTGCAAGATCTTTAGCTGTGGCGTGTGAGACCTGGTTCCCTAACAGGGATAGAGCTCGGGCCCCCTGCATTGGGAGCAGTCTTAGCCAGTGGCCGACCAGGGAGGTCCCTTTGTGTGCATGGTCTTAATCAAAAAGCCCAAGCTGTTTTGCCACCTGCATTGATTTTTCAGTATTTCACCTCTTGTCTAATTACTCCCATTTGTGAACTCATCTCTTTTGAGAGCTCAGAATACTGCTTCATAGAGGTAGATTGCCCTTGCTGGGTTGGAGGGGGAACAAAAGCCCAGGATTATAGGAGGCAAAGCAGCTAGTGACGGGCCCAGTAGACCTCTCCATCCAGGAGGTTGTGTCCTTCTGCCTGTGATATTGGCTGGGCACCATCCCACCCCCACCCACCTGCCACCTGTCCCCAGCTGTACAGGCAGCCTTGGAGGGAGAGATGGACCCTGGGCAGAGAACTGCTAGGATCGGGTATGTGAGGGTACTCAGAGGCACGTGCAATTCTGATGTGTTCTTTTGGTACCTTCGTTTCTCCGCTTCGGGCTGATCTGCAGTTTGGACCTTTCCTGGATGCTAAGCATGAACAGGTAGAGGTAAGTGGCTGGGACTGGAGTCAGGGAGAGACTGAGTACTCACATTCAGTCAAGGCCTGTTACTTTCATCTCTTGGAGTTTATCCTGCTTCTGTAACAGCCTAAATGAATCCCTGTGGCTGATCAGAAAAACATTATTGCAGGGCAAGTTTAATAAAGGTATGGAATGGGAGGGCTTCATTTCACCAGAATACAGAGCCATCTGGAAGCTGGGGCGGGTGGGGGAGGGGATCCAAATATCTGAGTCCTGGTCCCCCTGGGGCAGGAGAGTGGGGGAGGCCCGGAGCTGTGCCCGTGAAAGCCCCTTCCCGGCTGCGACAGCTCGGGGCCCTGAGTGTCACTGTCCTTTGAACTTAAAACACAAATGGCCCTTCTGGAGACAGCGCCTCCTTTTGTCTCAGGAGAGGTTTCTTTGTTTTGTTCTTTTAATTTTCTACTGCTGGGTCTTCATTCCAGTGCAAGCTTTTCTCTAGTTGGGGCACGCAGGGGCTACTCTTCCGTTTCGGTGTGCAGGCGTCTCGTTGCCGTGGCTTCTCTCATTGTGGAGCACGGGCCCTGGGCCTGCAGGCTTCGGTGGTTGCAGCACATGGGCTCGGTCGTTGCAGCTCCTAGGCTCTAGAAGCACAGGCTCAGTAGTTGTAGCACACGGACTCAGCTGCTCCTCGGCATGTGGGATCTTCCCAGATCTGGGATTTAACCCGTGTCTCCTGCACTGGCAGATGAATTCTTTACTGCTGAGCCAGCAGGGAAGCCCTCTCAGGAGGTTTACCAGACACAGCAAAGGCTTCAAAGCTCTTTTCTTCCTACTTCTCTCCTCGGCTCACTTTCAGGACTGATTCTTCCCCGACCTCCTTGCCTGCTCCCAACTAGACTCAGCTCTCAAAAGGACAGAGACCCTTGTCTTGGGTATCTTTGCATCGCCTTCAGCTCCTCACCCAGCATCTGCCCCCAGGGTCATCTAACCAGCGTCATAAACAAGTGAACAGACACCAAACATTCACCCTGTAAATCTCCTTTCTTTTCTTGCAGAGCTATCTGCTGACGAGCTCATTTGAAGATGTTTTCAAGCAATGTCTCCGAACAATTATTGAAGGAACACGAAGGTCAGCATTCAAAATACTGGGCAGAACCTTACATTTCCTGAGTTTCTCCAGGGTTCCCCGTTAAGAAACTGAAACCGTTCAAAAGTCATGGTAGTTCCCACCCTTATATCCTTTTGAACTGCAGAGATCAGCTAGAACTCTTGACCTTCAGGCGCGCCGAGCCTGAGTGAAGAGGCCTCTTTGTAAAACACAAAGATAAACGCACTTGAAAGGACAAGACTGCCCAAACTTTCGCTCTTCCCTGGCTTTCTGTACTTCCTTCCTTTTCTCACTCCCTTTTGTAGAAATTCCTGTTCCCTGGGAATCTTCCCAGGGTGGGGCTGGGGAGTGTTTGATGGCTTACAGCACAGAGTGCCGGGTGCCTGACATCTCCTGTGAGTGAGAGTTGGGGGGGAGGCCAAGTCCTTCCCCGAGTCAGTGCTTCCCCGGTTTCACAGGCACCCCGCGACGGCTCGCCCGTGGGTGGGGATTTTGAATCCTTGCCACGGACTGGAGGGATGGGACTGGGAAAGGTCACAGCGGTGATGAGGGCTGGGCAGTTCTAATTTGAGAGAAAAGCCGCTATTCCAGGAAGAGCCTAAGCCAGAAGTAGAAAGTTTTTCTGGAAGCCGACACCCCCATTTCCTGTCGCTTCCCTCCAGTGCCCGGGTTCGAGAGAAGCTGCTCTTGGTGGATCTCCTCCTCTGGGGATCTGCCTGCCAGGAGCTGAGCTCATCGAAAACAAACATTCCTGAGGCTAAGTGTAAAATACGTCTGGAACAAGGGTGGTTTTTGAAACAAGATGTATGTCTTCCGCCCTTGGCGGTGAGAACTGATCCCAGCAACGATTAGCTGTCATTCTACCTTCTCGTCCCAGCAGGGCAGGCCTCTCGGACTGGGGGAGAACCCCTCCCGACGCCAGAGTCGGGGGGCTCGGATCGTGCGGTGTAACAGCCTGCAGCTGGGCCTGCCGCTCCTTTCTCCCCACCCCACTCCAAGTGACGCGACAGGTGTCTTCCCTCTGCTCCCCCAGGGTTGTTGGGACCCTGAACAAGTTTGTCAGACCTGGAGGCTCCTCAGGAGATAAATCCCTGAAAACCAGGGGCAGGCCTGGCGTCCCTGTTTTGTCAGCCCTCGGGTCCCCTCCGGGATAGGCGGGGACCGCCCCGCACGCCAGCCGGGTGCTTTCCATTTGAGATGGGGTTCTGTTTTTGGTTCCTCACCCCATGTGGTATTGACAGCAGTACCACAAACAAAGAACAGACCGGGCATTGTTACCCTGGGGGTGAGCTCCCAGCACCACCAGGCACTTTCATCTGCAGCCAGAGTGCGCCTCAGGGAGAGGGGCTGCCCACCCTCCCCAAACGGTATAAAAATGGCCCTCTTTGGGGGGGATTTATTTTTACTCTGAGAGGTCAGCATCGCAGAGCATTGAGCCCATTTATCAGTGAAAACCAGAGCCCATGAGGAAGCGCCACCTCCCTCCCGGGAGCCCAGCAGAGCCCTGGAGCTTGAGGGAGCGGCTGCGAGGCCCGGCCCACCATGATGTGTGAAGTTGTGCAATGCTCAGCATAGTTGGAATTTTCTCTCGGATCCCTCCCCCTACAACCCGTGTATAACCCAGAGCAGGAGGCCCGTTTCCTCCTTAACTGTTGCTCTGCCAGCTCCCTCAAGGAAACAGAGCAAGGCCACATCTTAGCCGCGGCCGGCTGCACCATCACAGATGGAGCCCCAGGGGTCTGGAACACACACTCCCCTCCAGGCCACCCCCCCGGCCCATTTGCCAGGCTTCAGCGCCCAAATTGGTAGTCTTGGATAATCACAGGGAACTTTTCAGTGGCAACAGTAACTAATTTGCAGAGTACCTTTAGTCTCAAGGTTCAGATTTTCCACTGCAGAAGTGTCGGCTCACGCTTTGAGCAGGCACGATAAACAAGTGGCACGTGTATGAACATCACCAGCACCTTTATCCGGCCTGAGAGGCAGCCATGTCCCTATACCTGCAAGGTGGGTACCTGCCTGTACCCACCTTTGGGAAGCCATCTCGTCTTAAGCAAGAGAGGGCGCTAGAAGTGAGAGCTAGTGGGATGTTTGTTGTTTAGTGGCTAAGTCGTTAACGACTCTTGTGATCCCATGGACTATAGCCTGCCGGGCTCCTCTGTCCATGGGATTCCCCAGGCAAGAATACTGGAGACGCAAGAGAAACAGGTTCAGTCCCTGGGTGGGGAAGATTCCCTGGAATAGGAAATGGCAACCTGCTCTAGTATTCTTGCCTGGGAAATCCCATAGACAGAGGAAACTGGTGGGCTACAGTCCATGGGGGCACAAAGAGTCAGACACGACTGAGCTACTGAGCATGCACAGGGATCGGACCCGAATCTCCTGCTTGGCAAGTGGATTCTTTTACCACTGAGCCACCAGAGAAGCCCAGTGGATCTTAGACATGCCTCCAAAATAACGCCTTCCACCATAGGCCCCTCTGCCAAGGACAGCGAGGGAATCAAGGAGATGGGTTTTTTCCGTTTTCTTCTCTTGTGTGGCTAGAGAGGATAAAGCGACGGCCCCTAGAGTTACAGGGTTTTTCCTCACTTCTGTGTTATAACCCTCCACCAGAGGAAAGATCTGTCATCTCTGCTTTTACTGTTGCTGTCAGAGATTTCTTTCACGTTTGTCAGACAGTCGGCTGAGGAATAAAAACCAGCACTGATTCCCTGTGTGAGGCGGAGGGGCTGGGGCGGGGGAGGGGCGTGGGCCCTGGGAGAACCCACCGTTTCTCCCCCTCCCAGATCCACTCTGCCTGCCTGGTCCCTCCCGAGGGAAGAGCCCCCAATCAGGGAGGCAACAGGACACCTAAAAGCCACATCTGTTCACCCAGCGTGAAGAGTCAGAACTTTGGCTTCATCTCTGGCTCTGAGGAAAGTGAAGGTGTATCGTCTCTCAGCCGTGTCCGACTCGGCAAACCCATGGACTTCTCCAGACAAGAATACTGGAGTGGGTTGCCATTCCCTTCTCCAAGAGATCTTCCCAACCCAGGGATCGAACCCAGGTCCCCTGCATCGCAGGCAGATTCTTTACTACTGCACCGTCTAGGCTCTGAGGATTTCTAGTCACATCCTTGTCTTTCCTGATTTTCTAGAGCTCTGTCTCATCTTCCCTTTTTCTGCTGGTCATCCTCTTCCTCTCTCAGTAGAACATGACACGGAGCCGGGAGCAAGCATGTCCTGAGCCCTCGAGGTGGTCGTGTGATAGAACAGACCATCTCTCACACCCAGTGTCCCGTGGGGAACAGCACCCCCTCCTCGTGGAAGAGCTCCGTTCTGAGCATTCCCCTCGGAAGCTGGCTCTTGTCTGAGGCCCTGACACTTGGAATCTGTCAACCGGCTACGAGCTGTGTTCATTTTCCTTCCTCTTCTGACATGTTGGGTTTTTTTTGCAAACCAGCTCTGGCTCCCACCTCATCTTCGTCCCGTCACTGAGAGACGTGCACCACGAGCCTGTGTACCCACAGCCTCCCTTCAACTGCTCCGACCTGCTTCGAGAGGACAAAAAGGTACACACGTCCCCTCCTTAACAGCAGGCAGCCAAATGCAACGTGCTGGCAGCGACCACCCAGCTCCATCTGGAAGTGCAGGGTGCGGAGATGAAGGGCCTGATTCTCAGCTTCTCTTTATCACAAGCACATGTGTTATGTACTGTGTGTTGAACTTTCAGTGGTCTCCCCAGCCCTTGTGGACCCCGCACTTTCCCAGAGGAGAAGTTTCTAACTTCAGCGTGCTAATGCCTGCCCCACCCTTCTCGTTCCAGCGAGTGCAGCTCGTGTCCGAGCCCTGCACCCTCTCCATAAACGGAGTGATCTTTGGCTTGACGTCCACCGACCTGCTGTTCCACATGGGGGCCGAGGAGATCAGTAGGTGAGAAGGGGGTTCCAGTCCCACGGGCAGTTTCCGGCCCTCTGGACCCTGGTCCTGTCCTTGGCCAAAGGCCTGCTGGGCAGAGTCTTGAACGGGCAGTCCCTAGAGCAGCACTTTCTGCCAAGCCCTTTGGCCACTGAGTTTCTCTGCACCCAAAGAGGGTGGCAGGACGCACATGTGTCTGTTACCACTGTCAACAGTGTTTGAGGCCCTGCAGGGCCCCTTCCATCCTATCTTTGCCCTTAATTTCTAGTCATAGACATTCATCTACTTTGCTTCCTTTGCCATATGTGTGACCTAAACAAACTGTCCCTGCATGTGGGGTGACTGTATTTACTCTGGAGGGTATTCCCCCTCCCAGAACAGGGCGCTACTCTGCAGGGGATCAGATGCTACCAGGTCCATTGAACCGAGGCTCACTGGTTCAGTTCTCCCATCACGGGAAGGAGCATGGAGCCATTCGTGTGTTAGGTGAGATGAGTGTGTGCAGGTTGGCTCTGGTTGGAGGTGCAAGGGTCACCTGGCTACAGCTGGCCCCTCAAGGAGCAGACCCCACGTGCTCTCACATGGTGTGGAGCTGATGACGGCCCTCCTGGGCCCTGATCACAAGGGGTTCCTGCTTCTCCCCTTCTCAACCCAGTGTCCTGCTCAGCAGACCGAGCTGATTACAGACACGTCTTTAAACTTCCCCAGAGGCAACTTCCTGTCACACACCTTGGCCACATCGCTTCTCTCTAGTTTAAGAAATGCTCCCCGAAGAGAAACAGGCGCCGACAAACAAGTTTCCACATTCCATTTCTTGCTTTTCTTCCTTCTGCAGTTCTTCTGGAACTTCAGACCGGTTCAGCCGAATCCTTAAGCACATCCTGACCCAGCGGAGGTGAGCCCGCCTGAGGGGCGTCTGCCTGTGCTGGGAGTGCTTTGGAGGCACAGAGCTCGGACAGATTTGACTTCGAGAACCTTCCCCAGTGGAAGTGAAAGTTGCTCAGTCATGTCCAACTCTTTGCAACCTCATGGACGGCAAGGAGATCAAACTAGTCAATCCTAGAGGAAATCAACCTTGAATATTAATTGGAAAGACTAATGCTGAAGCTGAAGCTCCAATCCTTTGGCCACCTGATGCAAAGAGACAACACACTGAAAAAGACCCCGATGCTGGGAAAGATTGAGGGCAGAAGGAGAAGGGGCGACAGAGAATAAGAGGGTTGGATGGCATCACCAACTTAGTTGACATGAGTTTGACCAAACTCCTGGAGATGGTTAAGGACAGGGAAGCCTGGCCTGCTGCAGTCCATGGAGTCACAAAGAGTCAGACACGACTTAGTGACTGAGCAACAACAGCCTTCCCCAGGCCGCTACCAAGGAGCTCCCTCCTGGCATGACAGGCCTGTTCTGTCCCCCAAACACAGAGGGAAGGGAGAGGCAGCGTGTGACAGCATAGAAACCAGCGGCGGAGGAGGAGTCCGTCGGGAGGGCTCCCGAGGCCGCTGCTGCTGACTCTCTCTCTTCTCTGCAGTTACTACCCGCTGTACCCACCCCAGGAGGACGTGGCCATCGACTACGAGAACTTCCGCCTCTACGCTCAGCTGCCCGTCACCCCCGATGTCTTCATAGCCCCATCAGAGCTGAGATACTTTGTAAAGGTGGGTTTGAATTCTGCTGTTCCCCAGAAACGCCAGAACCAGCTCCTTTCTGGACCCCCGGCACTTACTCTTCTCGGGTCTGCTGGTGGGGACAGTGGCCTCGTTCTTTTGGGGGAAGGGGCAGGAGTAGAAAACAAATCTGTTAGTATAATGCTTAAGTAAGTGATGTGCCCTTGCTGCCCACCACCACCACCCCATCCTACCCCCAGCATGGTACTCAGGCAGCCCAGCCTGGGAGCCCAAGAGGCAGCTAGGAAGGCCCTCAAACCATGGTTCTCACCCATGGCCACGTCAGGTGACCTGGGCTTGCCTGTCCCCTTCCCAAACTCTGAGATGAGCTCCCAGCAGCTCTTGGGCTTGTTCAGATTCGGGCCCTCACAGGGAATCTACCCCGTCAACCTCCTCTTGCCAAACCAGAGCCAGTGCAACCTCCAGAGGTAAACCTTCTTTCATGCTGTGAAACAAATAGAGCAAGTTTGTTTCCACGTTTGGGAATTGGCTGAGTCACCTTCTTTATTTTGTTTTGGAGACGCAAGAGGGACTCAGAGTTTTCTAGTAATAAATTAACATATTGGACCGAAGATGGTTTTCATTTGCCTTTGTTTCCAGTTTCTATAACATCCTCTGGGGCTGAACCCTGAGATGAGTCCAGCTTCTTCACATTCGTGCCCACGGTTTCAGCCTTTCCAGACCCATAGTCGCTCTTTCCTCCCCCAGGACATCCTCGGCTGCGTCTGTGTGAACCCGGGGCGCCTCACCAAGGGGCAGGTGGGGGGCACCTTCGGCCGTCTCTATCTCAGGAGGCAGACCGCCGGCGGCGAGGGCAGGCGGAGCCCGTGTGCTGCGGCCCAGGTGGTCAGGGTCTGAGCCGCTGTCCTCCGTCACCCGTCGCGCGGGCTTCGCAGACGTCGGGACTGGGAGCAGCCCTCGGATGAGATCCCACCCGTGGAAGCGGGGAGCAAGCTGAGGGCAGGGTGCCCTGCGGGAAGGCCTCGGGCAGCTGGTCCCCAGCCCTGAGTCCAGCTTCTCTGGAAGAAAGCAGTTGTTTCTTCCTGGACACTCGGAGTCCAGAGAGAACTGGCCGTGGGTGCAGCATGCTCAGGAAGGTCAAGGCTTTACGATTTCTTACATGAGTCAGACAGAAAAACAACTTTGGGAGAAATAAAATAAATTCTGTAACTTCGGTGAATCTGTCTTCCGCTCCTTCTTTTTCCTGGTAGTGAACAAAGAGTGTTGCCTCCTTGACCTCTGTCCAGAGAAGCAGAGCATCTGTCACGCCGGGTTTCCGCCCAGCCCCAGCTCTGACCCTGAGGCCCCCGTGGCCTCTGTGCTGAGGAGGCGCTGGGCTCAGCTGAGAAGCTGCAGCTGGCTGCATGCCGGGCCCGCCAGGCGCGGTCCTCTCGGTCCCGGCCCGACCCCTGCATCTGGAGGGGGGCCTCCCGGAGCTGCGCCAGAGCCAGATCCCCTTGCGCTGGCTCGGCCGAGTTGCACCGCCGCCCGGGTCTCGCCTCCAGCCCAGAATGCTCAGACAAGGCCAGGCCCTCCAGGGCCCCCGCCATGTCCCCACCCCTGGGGGTCCTGGCACCTGGCAAGAGGCTGTCGCTGCTAAATGAGGAGTGGGTTTCTGTTCTCAGCTGGTGGCCGTCCTGCCTCAGACTCCAGAGCCACGGCTGGAAACCCCCAGCTGCCAGGCCAAGGGCCAATGCCTCGAGTCAGAGATAAATAGGTAACCTAACTGTGTCCAACTTTTGCCTCCCCCATCTGACGGTGAAGTGAAATCAACAGATCTGACCAGGCTTGGGCAGAACCTGTCTCCCTTTGAAAACAAGCAGCTGCTGTTCCATTGCATCCGTTTTACAGGCACCTCCTCTGAAGACCAGAATTAGAGACCAGCCCCACCTGGGTGAGGGTGGGGGTGGGGCTGGTTTTTCCTCCTCCCCAGGGCCCCCCACACATGAAGCACCCAACCATGTTCCAGAAGGCCACCGTGACTTATCAGCCTCCTGACCTGGCATTCTTGGAGCCTGGGCCCCTCTTCCACAATCCTATAGAATTGCCTCAGCTCAAGAATGTCATTTGCATTTCTATCAAGCCAAATGTCAGCTAAAAACCCACCCTGCCCCAGCTTGGAAAACCCTTGCCTGGGGAGATGACAAGCCTTTGGCCACAATAAACAAAACGACCCTCATCTTGAGCCACGTGTGGCTCCCAGGGTGTGTTATGGCACACTCTGGCAATTATTTTCACATTGCTGCTGGAGAAGCCGTGTGGGGAATGATAATGTCTTGGTGCCCATTTGGCAAAGATGGGCCAGAGATCCCAGTGGGATGGGGATGGTTAGCAGAAGGGAAATAATACCTGTATCCTGGTGGGGGTGGGGACAGGGCAGGGGGAGGGGAGGGAAGCACGTGCCGGGCAGGTGCGGGGAGAGAGCTGGAGCTGGCATGAATGGGAACAAGAGCCTGTTGCCTGGATACAAGTCGTGTGACTGTGGACAGCGCTCTGGGAGGGCCTAGGCAGGCATTGAAAACAGAAAAAGCAGGATGAGAACCCCAGATTCAGACAGGTCCGGCAGACACGCGCCCCCCACACCAGAAACTTCCCTTGCTTTCGGCAGGAAGTCAGTGCCCAACGACTGCCAGCCGACTGCTCCTCGGCCCCCTCTAGCTGGCTCAGCAGTTTCCTTAAGCCTCGTTCCTCTCATTTGTCTGGGGCTCACAACTCTAAAATAAGGCTCTGGGGGTGGGGGGGCCTTGGCGACGGGGTTGGGAGAAGCAGAGGAGCCCAACTGGGCCTGGACTCTTGGGACCCACCTGCCCCAGAACCCGCTTTGGAGGCATCTTCCCTGGTCCGGGTCGTGCCCTGAGCCCTTGAGACACAAGCCCATGGGTGAAGCAGGTGGTTCTGCAGAAGCGAAGTCCTGCACTCTGACCAAATTTGCCTTCCACACCTCGATGCCCCAGCCCTGCCCTTGGCAGGGTCCCCAGCCCTCTCTCACCCGCTGGCCCGGGGGGCCTGCCCTGCCTCCTTTAGCCCCTGCTCAGCCACCCTTCAGGCTCAGGCTCTGTCTCAAGAAGGGTCAGGGGAGGGCTGCAGAGGGAACAAAAGCCCCTCGTAGCTCTGTGTCTGGGAACCCAAGTGTATACCAACCAGGAAGCTGGGGGTTCTGGGGGGTGAGGTCCTGGGGGGTAAGGACCTGGGCAGGGTCATAACTTCTCCTCTGCCATCCATCCTTCCTGCCTCCTGCAGCCATTTCAGCCTCAGTGTTTCCTTTCCCTTGGCTTGGGGTCACCTAGGCCGGCTCAGCCCAGCCTCGCCGCTTCCCCTGGTGCTGGGAATAGCCATTTGGGCTGATTTTTCACTTCTCTGTTTGATACACACTTCCTTTCCCCTGACCCTGGGGCTCCTGGCTGAGCCACCTGAGATTCAGTCCTGGCGGGACACACGTGGCCTCTCCCTTAAATAGCCCTGTAAGTAGACAAGAAAGACCTTGACTGGTAGGGGGTAGAGGAGGGTAGTTTTGTGTTTGTTTGTTTTTTTAATTTAAAAAAAAAAGTGTTACTGAGATATTGGTTGGCCAAAAAGTTCGTCCAGATTGTCAGTACAGAAAACTCGAATAATTTATAATTATAACAGAGATCCCTTTTTTTTTTTTGCCATGTGGCTTATAGAATCTTAGCTCTAATCAATCAGGGATGGAACCAGGGGCTCCAGCATGGAAGTGGATGCACCAAGTCCTAACCATTGGACAGCCAGGGAATTCCCAAACTTCACCACTTTATTTTTATTTTTATTTTTTTTTAATTTTTTATTTTTCAGTGGGTTTTGTCATACATTGATATGAACTTCACCACTTTAATGCGTATAATTTAGTGGGTTTTAGTACATTCACAAAGTTGTACAAACATCACTACTACTTCTAGAATATTTTCATCACCCAAAATAAACCCCATACCCACTAGCAGTTACTCACCATCTCCACCCCACTCCCATCCCCTGGCAAACGCTAATCTACTCTCTGTCTACAAGTTTACCTCTTCTGGGCATATAGAATAATTGGCATCATACCAGTGTGTTCTTTTGTGTCTGATTTCTTTCACGTAGCATAATGTTATCGATGTTCACCCAAGTCATAGCATTAGCAGGGCTTTGTTTCTTTTTATGGCTGAATACTATTCCATTGTATCTGCATGTGTGCTAAGTCGCCTCAGCTGTGCCCAACTCTTTGCGGTCCTGTGGGCTGTAGCCCACCAGGATCCTCTGTCCATGGGATTCTCCAGGCAAGAATACTGGAGTGGGTAGCCATCCCCTCCTCCAGTGGATCTTCCTGACCCAGAGGTCAAACCCAAGTCTCTCAGGTCTCCTGCATTGGCAGGTGGGTTCTTTACCATTAGCTCCAGCAGGGAAGCCCCATCCCATTGTACAGATGGACTGTATTTTGTTTATCCATTCATCAGTTGATGGACATTAGAGTTGTTTCCACTTTGGGGCTATTGTGAGTGGTGTTGCTATAAACACTCCTGTACAAGTTTTTGTGTGAACGCGTTCTCAATGCTCTTGTGTATACACCCAGGCTCTAAATTTATGAAGGAAGGGAATACAAGAGAAGGGAGGGAGAAGGGAAAAAAGAAAAAAGACCTGAGTGACCTGGAGCCGTGTTTTAGAGCCAGATGACTCAAGCAGTCTAGACTTGTGAAGGAGTTTGGACAGATTCTGTGTGTCTCAGGGGATCTTTGAAGGCTTTTCTACAGCCGACAGACAACATCCAACCTGTAACTTAGGAAAGGGCTGGCAGTGCCGCACAGAGCCAAGTGAAGCCAAGAGAGATGGAGACACTTGAACGGCTGTCAGAGGACAGGACTTCCTTGGTGGTCCAGTGGTTATGAATCCACCTGCAGAGGACATGGATTCGATCCCCGATCCAGGAGGATTCCAATTGCAGAGAGGAACCTGAGGCCGTGCACGGTAACTACTGAGGCCGCATGCTGCAAGTACCGAAGCCCACATAGCAACAAACATGGCCGCATAGCAACAAACACAGCCGCATAGCAACAAACATGGCCGCATAGCAACAAACACAGCCGCATAGCAACAAACATGGCCGCATAGCAACAAACACAGCCGCATAGCAACAAACATGGCCGCATAGCAACAAACAAGGCCAAAAAAAAAAAAAATCAGGACAGAGCCTCCCCAGCACCCTCTGTCTGTTCCTACAGAAACAGTACCCCAGTTTCCGTGGTGGGGGGAACCTCCCCCTTCCTCCCTTGCCTAAACCGAACCACACGCTGCATTTCCCTGGCCTCAATAGTTGGCCAGGAATAGGCACAACCCAAGACACGGTAAACACAATGGCTCCAAGGCTTCTGCTGGAGGTAGGAGAAAAGACACAGCCACGAGAGTGGAGCTGCTGCAGCCTTCTTGCTTCCATGAGGGGAAACGCCTTCTGAGTATGGATCAAACCAAAGGACAGAGAACCAGAAGCTGGGGAGAGAGGGGTCAGCACCAGGCCACATTGTCTGGTCATAAAGTCCGGAGGTTGAAGGGATGGGACTTAACCACTTGCACGCAGGCATTTGGACCCCTCTGGCTCCCTGACATCATCATTCTAGATCTTCTATCCCTGAGCAGCCAGGCCTATCTCTGCTCCCTCTGGGTCTTCCTGGAAATGCCGGGGCCTTAGGGGAGTCAGGGCTGGCCTGCTCTTGGGCCCACCAGGCCCATGGCCAGCTCCAGACTCCCCCACCCAGACCCACACTCCTCCTCCTGTCAGCCCAGAGCCTGCCTGACAGCTGAGCACCAAGCAGCTGCCCAGGGCCCCTCAGAAGTCTCGGGACAGCTGCCGGCTGCCACCCCGCTGACCCCTGTCCTGTACACCGCTCCTTGAGAGCCCAGGCGTCTGCCCCGAGCCTGGTGGGGCCCTGAAGAGCCCCATCTCTCCTGCCAGCTCCATTGCTTCCAGATCTTCCCAGGGTCTGAAGCATTTCTCACTGAGAAACAGAACTGGAGGCCTGGAGGGCGAAGTCAGTGGGCCCCAAGGAGTGAGATGCGGGTGAGCCAGGCCAGCGGAGGAAGCCCCGCAGCAGCCTCTCCGGCTTCTCTGCTCCTAGGAGCTGGAGGAGCCCTCAACCAGAATCTGGAAGGCTTGCCTTGACTGATCCCTGGGGCCCACCTTCCCCTGCGATCTGGAGTCCTCCTCAAATGTTCTGCCCCCAACTTAACTTCTAAAATACACACACACACACACACACACACACACACACAGGCTTCCCAGGTGGCGCTGGTGGTAAAGAAACCTGCCTGCCAATGCAAGAGACTTAAGAGACTCAGGTGCGATCCCTGGGTCGGGAAGATCCCCTGGAGGAGGGCATGGTAACCCACTCCAGTATTCTTGCCTGGAGAATTCCATGGACAGAGGAGCCTGGTGGGCTATAGTCCATGGGGTCACAAAGAGTCAGACATACACTTTCACACATATATAAACAGCTCATACACTCAATAACAAAACAAAACAATCCAATCAAGAAATGGGAAAAAAAAAAAAAAAAAAGAAATGGGCAGAAGACCTAAATAACCATTTCTCCACAGAAGACATACAGACAGCCAATAGGCACATGAAAAGATGCTCAATATTACTAATTATATGCTGTTGTTTAGTCGCTAAGTCAAGTCCAACTCTTTGCAACCCCTTGGACTATAACCCGCCACACTCTATTAGAGAAATGCAAATCAACACTGCAGTGACGTACCACCTCTCAGGAGTGGTCAGAAATTAAAAAGTCAGTGGTCATCATTAAAAAGTTTACCAAAAAATGTCTACAAGTAACAAATGCTGGAGAGGGTGTGGAGAAAAGGAAAACCTTCTACACCATTGGTGGGAATGTAAATTGGTGCACCCACTATGGAGAACAGTATGGAGAGTTCTCAAAAAGCTAAAAACAGGATTGTCATATGATCCAGCAATCCAACCGCTGGGCATATATATGGACAAAACTATAACTCAAAAAGATGCGTGCAAATTAAAAAAAAACCCGGAAAAATACACAGGCACCCCTTGTTCATAGCAGCACTATTTACAATAGCCAAGACATGGAAGCAATCTAAATGTCTGTCGATAGATGAATGGATAAAGAAAATATGGTAGTGATTTTCCTGGTGGTCCAGTGGTTAAGACTCCTGACTTCTGAAGCAGGGGGCAAGAGTCCAATCCCTGGTCAGGGAACTAAGATCTCACATGCTGCCAAATATTTTTTTTTAATGTAGTATATATATATATATATACCATTTGCAACAACTTAAAGATTATCATACTAAGAGAAGTAAGAAAGAGAAAGACAAATACCATATGATATCACTTATACATGGAATCTAAACTATGACACAAATGGGGAATTCCCCGGAGATCCTGCGGTTAGGATTCTGGGCTTCCACTGCGGGGGGGCACACGTTCAATCCTTTAGTCCAGGAACTAAGATCCTGCATGCTGAGGCATGCCAAAAAAAATAATAGTAAAATGAAATATGACGCAAATGAACTCATCTGCAAATTAGAAATATACTCACAGACATAGAGAACAGACTTGCGACTGCCGAGTAGGGGTGGGTGGAGGAGGGATGGGTTGGGAGTTTGAGATTAGCAGATGCAGATTACTATATATGTATAACTGAACCACTGTGCTATACACCAGAAGCTAACACAACATTATAAATCAACTGTACTTCAACAAATTAAATTAAAAGCAAAACAAAAAAATCTCAAATGTTCTGCTCTTAGAATATTTCCGGGGACTTCCCTGGTGGTCTGGTGGTTAAGACTTTGGCTTCCACTGCAAGGGGGTGCAGGTTCAATCCCTGATAGGGGAGCTAAGATGTCACATGGTGCACACCCCAAAAAAACAAAACGTAAAACAGAAACAATCCTGTAACAAACTCAGTGAAGATTGTTCAAATGACCCACATTCCAAAAAAAAAAACCAAAAGTCTTTAAAAACAACAAGAAAAGAATATTTCCAATCACAGTGGTTTTCCTCTGGGGCGGGTGGTTGAAGAAGCAGGGTCAGAAGCAGGAGGTCTCAAGAGAATTAGTCATGTCCATTCTCACATCCTGTTTAAAGTCTTTTGCCATATGCATGAATTTTTTTTAAAAGAAAGAAAATAATGTATATATATGTGCATGCATGCTAAGTCGCCTCAGTAGCGTCTGGCTGTGCAACCCTATGAACTGTAGCCTGCCAGGCTCCTCTGTCCATGGGATTCTCCAGGCAAGAACACTGGAGTGGGTTGCTATGCCCTCCTCCAGGGGATCTTCCTGACCCAGGGATCGAACCTGAGTCTCATAAGTCTCCTGCATTGGCACTACCACATTGGCATTACCACTAGCACCACATAGGAAGCCCCATATAGATAAACATACATCACTCTTGCCCTTCAGCTCTGTAAACCTGGCCCCTGAGGGTAAAGACTTTGTCCTGTCCCTGTAGAGTGCCTGGCACACAGTAGATCCATAAGAGATACCCACCGAAGGAATGCATGGTCATAACATGTTCTCGTCTCCATCCACAGAAACAGATTCTTAGAGAGAAGGAAGGAGCAGCGTGCCGCCCTGGGCCTCAGCCCATCAGTTCCCACACCCACTCCTGTTCAGATGCCTACCATGCTACCAGCTCCTGTCAGGATCTCATCTGAGCATCGAGATGCAGACCTCCAAAGAGAATACCTGCTCTACCTGGAGTTTCCACTCCAAGGTAGAAACTGCAAGCCAGCAAACACTAGCACAAACGCTAAGCAGAAAACCCAAGCAAGCCAGATGAGAGGGGACGCCAGGGAGGGGCCGAGCGACTGTGCCTCACTCGGAGATGGCCGGCTCCAGGTCCTTTGGCTTCCTAAACCCTCGTCTCCTGTTTGCCCCCTGTTTGCTCCCTCCCGCGCCCTACCCTTCATTCATTCATTCATTCACATTCATGGGCATCCACTCTGGGGAGACAGCTGTGGTTACAGTCCAGTGTGGGGGTGGGGGGTGGACATGAATCAGATGATGATGGCACAGAGAGAACTCTGGTCCAGAGTTTCTCCGAGGCAACGTGACATCGACTGGGGTTGACCCCATGGCTGAGAGCTGCAGAACAAAGGGAGATGGCCCAGAGAAAGGAGAAGCCATGCAAGGTGCCTGTGCCTGGAGCCCGGGTGTGTGCAGGCCGGGTCCAGAGCAGAGGGAGCCAAGAAGTGGCTTAGGGTTGGAGGCGAGCAGGGACACTGCCCAGGGTCTGTGGCCACCGAAGCATGTGAGCCCGGGCGTGTGGCCATCAGCTCGGTGTTTTGCATCAGTCACGATGTGGGATGGAGAGTGGGCAGGGACTCGCTGGGATCCTCCACTGCCCTTGATGACTCGCCTGTCCTCCCCTTCCTATCCTGCCCCCTCATATCAACCAAGTCATCACCCTGGACTGGCCTGGCCCCTCCTTCTCCTTCCTCCCTGGCCCCCGTAGCCCATCTGTCACCAAATTCCAATCTTTCGACCTCACTATCTCCAACGCCGGCTTTTACACCACAGCTCAGAGCCAAGTTGTCTGAACCAACTGTCTCCAAAGTGGCCCCTGCCTCCAATCAGGCCTCTTGCCACACCCTTGTCTCTGAATTGACCCACTGAAGCATACTTCTCTGTCAGTTCATGGAAAAGGAAAGAGAGCTGGCCCTGAAGACTATGAAAAATGGCCAACCTCATTTATCATAAGAGGAATGTAGGTTAAAAGCACACCAAGGCTTCCCTGGTGTCTCAAATGGTAAAGAATCTGCCTGCTAAGCAGGAGATCCAGGTTCGCTTCCTGGGTTGGGAAGATTCCTCTGGAGAAGGAAATGGCAACCCATTCCAATATTCTGCCAGGAGAATTTCATAAACAGAGGAGCCTGGCATGGAGAAATCCCCATGGAAAGAGGAGCCTGGTGGGCTAGAGTCCATGGGGTCGCAAAGAGTCGGACACAACTGAGCGACAAACACTTTTGCTTTGATTTTTCAAGCTTCCCTTGTCTTTAGTTAGTGTTTATCAATCACAGTGACAACAATAAAAAAGATTGGGACTTCCCTGGTGGTCCCACGGCTAAGACTCTGCGCTCCCAAAGCAGGGGGCCTGGATTCGATTCCTGGTCAGGGAATTAGATCCCACAGGCCACAACTAAAGATCCTGAATGCTTTAACTAAGACCTGGCAAAGCCAAATAAATAAATAAAATTTTTAAAAATAATCAAAAAAGCTGAGAAGCTGGTACCAATGAAGCTTGAGGAGAAACAGGCCCTGTGGTCCATGTGGGGACCCTGGACCTGGTACATCCCCTGAGAAGGACAAGTGGACAGAGCTGATCAAGTGACAACTGCAAGTGTCCTGTGACTCACGTGCCTGCATGCCAAGTTGCTTCAGTCATGCCCGACTCTTTGTGACCCCATGGACTGTAGCCCACCAGGCTCCTCTGTCCTTGGGGATTTCTCCAGCCGAGAACACTGGAGTGGGTTGCCATTTCCTCCTCCAGGGGACCTTCCAGACCCAGGAATCAAACCCACGTCTCTTATGTCTCTTGCATTAGCAGGTGGATTCTTTACCACTAGCACCACCTGGGAAGCATATGACTCCTAAGTTCATGTGAGCTTATTCTGCAGCTGTGCTCACGTGTGTGTAAAACAGCATCTATACAAGACCATACACTGCAGCACTGCTTGTCACGGAAAGGCCTGGGGACAAGCTGAACACCTATCAGCTGGGACCACTATGGGTTGATAGGCCCATGTCTGCAGCAGAGGGAGCAGAGAAGTGTCTTGAGACTGGAGAGGCCATAATTTCGGTAAATTATGGGGCACCCCATGTGGAATGCTATGCAGCTGTGAGGAAATTACACTGAGGACATATTCTATGAACAGATATGAAGTGGTCATAAGTATAGTGTTAACTGAAAAAAGGAAGCCGCACGACAATATGAATAGTAGAGGTGCAACAAAATGCAGCTTCCCCACGGCCCCTGCAGATTCTCCCCCACCACCCCCGGCAATGGGGCCTCTCCTCTCCCCACTCCCACCATGGCCTGCTGTACTTTGGGGCTCTCCTTGTCTAAATATTGCCATTTGTGTAAAAAAGGGCTTCCCTTGTGGCTCAGCTGGTAAAGAATCCTCTTGCAAGTAAGGAGACCCTGATTTGATTCCTGGGTTGGGAAGATTCCCTGGAGAAGGGATCAGCTACCCCACTCCAGTATTCTTAGGCTTCCTTTGTGGTTTAGCTGGTAAGGAATCTGCCTGCAATGCTGGAGACCTGGGTTTGATCCCTGGGTTGGGAAGATCCCCTGGAGAAGGGAAAGGCTACCCACTCTAGTATTCTGGCTTGGAGAGTTGCATGGACTATATATTCCATGGGGTCGCAAAGAGTCAGACACAACTGAGCGACTTTCACTTGTGTAAAAAAAAGATGGGCGAGGCCTTGCTTGTGCAAAGAGTATCTCTAGAAGTGTTTATGAGAAATAGTACTGGTTGTCCGTGGTAGGAGAACTGGTGCCTGGAAAACAAGGGTGAGAGGGAGACATTTTGCCTCTTGTGATTTCTAAATTGTGAACTGAATGAAAGCACTACCATGCCAAAAAAAAAGTAATTTCAATGAAAAAATGCAATTATGGTCATATCACACTTACACAGATCCTTGCTTCCTCCCCATTCAGCAGCTAGCATGAGCTATTGTCTGTTTTTAATTATTCTTCTTTTTCGCTGTGCTAGCTCTTTGTTGCTATGAGCGGGTTTTCTCTAGTTGCAGCAAGCATGGGCAACTCTTGGTTGCAGGGCTTCTCACTGTGGTGGCTTCTCTTATTGCAGAGCACGGGCTCCAGGGTTCAGTCGTGCAGCACACGGGCTTAGTTGCTCTGCAGCATGTGGAATCTTCCCAGACCAGGGATCGAACCTGTGTCCACGGCCTTGGCAGGCAGATCTTATCCACTGTGCCACCAGGGAAGTCCTGCTTTTAATTATTCTTTAATAGGTAAGATTCTCAGTGGCAAGTGACAGAAACCTAATTCCAACTGTACTAAACGAAAGTCGTTAAGTTATTTGGTTCATATAATGGATGTCTGCTTCAGGCAAAACTGGATCCAGAAGCACAAGCCGTGTCATTGAAAGTCATTCTCTAGGCTCTGTTTTTCTCTGTGCTGGCTTTATTCTCGGACAGGCTCTTCCCTCAGAGTGGCAGAGCTGGTCGCTGGGAGCCCTGAGTAGACGTCTTGCCATTTGTCACCTTATCAATCACAGGCTGAAGCTCACTGCTAATATATGGTGGTGAAAGTCACTCAGTCGTGTCCGACTCTGGACCCCATGGACTATACAGTCCATGGAATTCTCCAGGCCAGAGTACTGGAGTGGGTTGCCATGCCCTCCTCCAAGGATCTTCCCAGCCCAGGGATGGAACCCAGGTCTCCCGCATTGCCAGCAGGTTCTTTACCAACTGAGCCACCGGGGAAACCCTTGCTAATATATGCCTATCCCTAAACCATCCCCATCACTCAGATTGGGTAGACCAGGGCTCAGACCCACTTTTAGAGCTTGGCGGTGGGGTCAATCATACTGGACACTCTGGAAATTTGAGGGGTGGTCACCAGAATAAGAAGGATGGGAGCTGGGCAAGGCAAACGGTGCCCTCTGCCCTCTTGGTCTTTCCCCCTCTTCTATGCCATGATCTGCTAGACATCTCTTATTTCCGGATCACACCATGCATCTACTCGCCTCATGCATCTACTCGCCTTCTGGCCTCTGCTTTTGCCCCTGTCTGCTCCCCCGAAACATCTTTTCCATTCTCCAACTGGCAAATTCCTACTTACCCATTAATATCCTGCTCAAATATCACCTTTTCCTTGAAGCCTTCCTAACTCTTTCACCTGCTTCCCCACCACTAGCAGAACAAACTGGTTTTACTGCTGTTCTTTTTGGTTCTTCCCTCAATCCATTTCGCAGGTGGAGCTAGTGGTAAATTGCCTGCCTCCCAATGCAAGAGACTTAGGAGATATGAGTTCAATCCCTGGGTCAGGAAGATCCCCTGGAGGAGGGCATGGCAACCTACCCCAGTATTCTTGCCTAGAAAACCCCATGAATAGAGGAGACTGGAGGGCTAGAGTCATAGGGTCGCAAAGAGTCGGACATGACTGAAGCGACTTATTAATAGTATGCATGCAATCCACTGTCGCTGACTGGGCCTCATCCATGCTGCCTGGGAAGGAAAGAGATAAATCAGAGCTGGCCTCTGTTTTCAAGGATCTCCATCATGGCACAGAAGTGGTCATTTGTTTTACCCAGGGTATTTCTTTTCTGAGGGCTGGAACCCAGCCTTGGCCATCTGTGTCTTCTCCAGTTGGCACAGCCCTAGGTACAAGGTAGATGCCAATGAGTTTTCAAAATGAATAATGACAAAGTGTCTCAAAAGGGTGGGAAGTGTTGAACACAACCTCTGCTAACTCTGCATTGCCCAGACCAAAAGATGGCCATGTGGCTTGGAGGCTCCCAGGGAAGTGCCTGGACTGGTCCCTTCTAGGACAGAGCTGTCACAACTCTGGAAACCCCCTTGGCCCTGGGCCTGGGACCAAAACTCCAGACCCACAGGGAAGTCCCCCAGTCAGGTCCTGCCACCCAGTTCCCACGGAGGGAAGGCAGAGGCAGGAGCTGGGGGCGCTCTGCGGGAGCTCTCGTCTGGAGTCCCAGCCTCCGTCGGGTCAGAGCTCCCTAAACGCGGGTAAGAAGCGAGGAGGGCAGGGCTGGAGTTGGCAGGAGCCCAGGGGAGGAAGGAAACAAGAAACAATCAAGGAAAAATCCATCCCAGGCCAGGGGTTGGCTCAGGCCACAGGGCCCTACAGGCTGACCTCAGGCCGCCACGGAGGAGGCTTCCTAGGGGCGGATGCAGCCTGTCCCACTCCCTGCCTCCCATGGCAGGGGATGGGGGTGGGGGGAGCTGAGACCCTTTCGGAGACCTTGTCTCCTCTCTCTGCCCCCTTGATGTCCCTTCCCTTGTGATGCCTTGCCCCCAGACCTGTCCCCAGACTCCTGGTCCCCCACGTCTCACCTGCCTCCCTAGGACCCCAGTGGGAGGCGCCTAGGAGAGCTGGCTCCAGCCTGGGAGTCTTACCCTCCGGCTCGGTTCCTCCATCATTCTCCCCAAATGACCTTGGAGAAGGGGGCCTCCAACTCTATCCCCCAGGGCCCTCAGAGGCTGGGGCTGCTGACGCAGGCGATTTCCAGGAAGAAGAGGCCGGGAGGGGAAGGAAGGACTGAGTCAGCCCCTGTGTGGCGATTACAGGTCCTTGGGTGGGGGAAGCAGCTGTGGGGTTGGGGGCCAGCGGGCCGGTGCCTGGGCCAGCTCAGGATCAAGGCGAGGCTCCAGGCTGCGGGAAAGGGACTTGAATGACCCATTGGGGCATTTCTCCCTCTAGGCTTCCTCACCTCTGAGCTCCCCTGAACGTCCTTCAGCGTCCTCACCTTAGACACTAGGCTGTCCGAGACCCCTTCCAGCAAGATCAGTCCAGGCCCTGGTGGAGATGGCAGTCCCTGGACACGGGGTCAGGCTGAACAGGAAGAACTTGGCCTGAGCGTCCACTGGGTCAGAAACGCAGGACACCTCGATGTTCCCGTGGCTCAGGATCCCAGCCTCATCACCCGTACTCAGGCCTTTACACACGGCCTGAGACATTGCATAAAAAAAAAAAAAAACAATTCTAGTCAATGAAATCCTGTATTATAAATGCTCATTAACTGCAGGGCTACCATGGCAACACAGGGCGTGTCTGCAAAGATCCTGTCCATTCAGCAGAGCTGAGAGCAGCCAGCAGCAGGCTCCCCAGGGACTCCGCAGGCCCCGGCCAAGCCACACAGCTGCCTCTGTGAATGGCGAGAATGGACCGCCTACCTGAGTGCTTGCAAAGCACAGAACCCAGTGCCAGGCACAGAGCAGGCCTTGGATGTGGGCTTTGCGGGGGCCAGAACTCCGGTTGATACCCAGGGAGTAAGAACCATCCAGGGAGCCAGCCCTGGGTGGAACACATCCAGGTGGGCTTCGAACAGTCCCAAAGCGCAGGTGGCACTTCCTGTGGCTTTGGGCCCTGCTTGGGAGCCCTGACCACACAGCCAGGCTGGGCAGATGACTGACTGCTGAGTGAGGGGCCTAGGATTGGGTCAGGCTTGGGGGACAAATCATCGCCCAAGTGCTCTGTCATCCCCAGTGCTTGTCAGTTGCCCTCCCCCATATACCAGAACTTCTCCAAAGAGCTCCGGAGTTGCTTCCTGGCTTTGAGTGGCCTTGGATAAGGGTCTTTGCCTCTCCAAGCTTTCGTCCCTGTAATTTTGTTTTGTCACCAGCCCTGAATGGAGCTCCTGACCTCTCCCAAGTCCCTTCCCCCAAAAGAGGATGCTCACTGATGGGCAGAGAGTGGGGACCGCGTCTCAAGCCTTATTCCCACAGGCTCAGAGGAGTCATTAACAGAGTCAGCTCTTCATCATTAGACTCATTCCAAGTCAGGTGGCAAGGCCATCCGCCATCCCCCAAAGCTCCAGTTATAATGTTTCCATGAAACTCCCGCCTGCAGGGACTGTGTGTTCCCATCAACAAAATAAGCCCAAGTCCCTTATCTTGTTTGGGACTCATGGAACTCCACTTTTACAGGCAAGGAGGCTCAGAAAGGGATTGTCCTTTCTTTGTGACCACAGAGCAAGTTGGCAGCACAGCCAACTTAGAACCTGGGTCTGTAGCTCAGAGACAGTGCTCAGGGCTGGGCATCGAGCTGTCCCCTCAACCTGGTTGCTTTGTAGGAATGAGGGGAGGGCAGGGGTGACAATGGCTGGGTGGGAAGCCTGAACGGGGAGGAGGATCCAGAGCCAGCAGGTCTTGCCTTTTCAGCCTAAGTAGATCACTGTTAGTGCCCTGAGTTTCAGTTTTCACTTCTATAAAGGGGGATAGTGATGCTGGCTCTGTCCATCTCACTGGCTCTCGGAGGATTTGAGGAGCTCAAGGGCAAAAGGCACTGGGGAAAGGGCATAGGCCGGCCTGGGTGGGTTGTTGGCTGACAAAGCCTGGTTGGTAGGAAGGGGGAAGGTACAACACTTACCCACCCACACCACAACTTGGCCTAGGGCCCCCTTCCTGCACTGTCCAGGCCTCAGCTTTCCTCTGAGCCACTAGGCCAGTCCTGGCAGAATCCACCTAACTGATGCTCCTTGGGGAGTTGAAGGAGCGGCCAGGAAGGCTCAAGATTAAAAGTTGAAACTTCCCTGCATTTGTTTTCTATTGCTGCTGTAGCAAATCGCCACTAACGTGGGGGCTTTGTTGTTCAGTCGCTCAGTCCTGTCCGACTCTTTGGGACTCCATGGACTGCAGCATGCCAGCCTCCCTATCCTTCACCAACACCCAGAGCTTGCTCAAACTCATATCCATTGAACTGCTGATGCCATCCAACCATCTCACCCTCTGTCATCCCCTTCTCCTCCTGCCTTCAATCTTTCCCAGCATCAGGGTCTTTTTCAATGAGTTGTCTCTTGGCATCAGGTGGCCAAAGTATTGGAGCTTCAGCTTCAGCATCAGTCCTTCCAATGAATATGCAGTACCGATTTCCTTTAGGATTGACTGGTTTGATCTCCTTGCAGTCCAAGGGACTCTCAAGAGTCTTGTCCAGCACCACAGTTCAAAGGCATCAATTCTTCTGTGCTCAGCCTTTTTTTATTGTCCAGCTCTCACAACCATAACTTGGGGGCTTAAAACAACACAAATTTATAAACTTCCAGTCCCATTGGTGAGAAGTTCCAACATGGGTCTAAAATCAAGCTCAGTGGGCTGTGTTTATTCTGGATGCTCTAGGGGATGACCCTTTTCCTTGTTTTTTCCAGCTTCTAGAGGCTGCCTGCTTATGGCCCCTTCCTCCATCTTCCTAAGCAGCAGCACAGCATTTTTGCACCATCACATCTCTTTTTCTGACACTCCAGTCTCCCTCTTCCACTTTAAGGACCAGCAATAATTATTGTGCTGGACCCACCCAGATAATTCGGATAATCTCTCTGATTTTTTGTTTTGTTTTTTAAAAGCACAACACAATTTTTAAAAATTTATTTATTTGTGTTGGGTCTTACTTTCCTCACATGGGATATTTTCGTTGCAGCACAAGGGCTCTCTAGTTGAGGGTGCATGGGCTTAGTTTCTCCGCTGCACGTGGGATCTTAGTTCCCTACCCAAGTGTAGAACCCATGTCCCCTGCATTGTAGGGTGGCTTCTTAACCAATGGACCACCAGGGAAGTCCCAATCTCTCTGTTTTAAAGTCAGTTGATTAGTAACTGTAATTCCATTGGCAAACTTAATTGTTCTTTGCGATGTAAGAAAATACATTCACAGGTTCCCCCTCTTTAGGGGGAGCCATTACTCTGCCTACTGGATTCTGCTTCTCCCCATCCTTCCCTCCCTCCTGGCTTAGCTGACCTTCACCTCCACCCTCAGCATCCTTCCCTCCTTCAGGATGCCTTCCTGACCCCTCTCCTTGAGGCCCTCCCACATCTACAGTATGGAAGCTTCTGTCGTCTTGGTCACATTGTACTGTCACAGATGTCAGGTCCCCCTTACCTCATTACCATCCACCCTCTGCAGGGTCTGTTTTCAGTAAATGTTTCTTCTACTGAATGAATGAATGAACCCACCAACCAACCAATCAATAACCCTCCTGGTCACCGTCATCCGCGAGCCCCAGGACCTCACCCTGCCGCCGCTCAGGCCCCACCCAACGTTGTAAAGAGTCTGAGTACCAGTCCCACCCCCACCCCGGAAGCCACCTAGTCTGAAGATAAATACGGTAAATACGGGTGTGGCCCGGCCACTCATCCCGCGCACACCCCCAAAGCCCTATTTTCTAGGGGACGGCAAACTCCTGAAAGCTCTCGGAAGTCTGTAATATATTGACGTAAGCGCCTCCGAGGCCTCATTCATTTCCTCAGCAATTACTCAATACTTTTATGGCGATGCCCTCCAGGGAGGGAACCCTCCCGGGACACTCCTCTTCTGAATTCTAAGAATTCGGTCTTCCGGCTACCTCCCACCTCGGCCCTCCTAGAACCGAGAGTTTGGGCTCTGACGGACATAGCCGGAGTTCGCGGAGTCCAGCCCCATCACCCGACGCGGCCTGGCCCGCAGCTGCCCCAGCTCGGACTGGACCCCGCGCCCCCGCGGCTGCTGGATCCCTGCGCTGCGCCTCGGAAGACTGAGTCCAAGCGGGCCCGCGAGTGGGGCGAGGCTGTGGGCGTGGCCTAGATGGGACGGCCCCGGCATTGGCTCTACGGGCAGGGGGCGGGGCCTCAGGGGCCACAGTCTTCCCTGTAAGTTCACAGCTCAGGTCTATCCCACCGCCTCGAGGTCTAGCTCCTGCGCTTTCGCCTCTCTCTGGTCAGCCGCCTAAACGCGCGTCAAGGTGAGTTCAGGCCCGGACTCTGCAGCCAGACCGCGGCTCCTAGGGGGGCAGGGGGTGGGGTGTCCCTCGAGAGGCCCATCCTTAAAGCGCCTCATCCCCGATCGCGCCTCGGTCCCCAACTTATCTCTACGTAGGTCCTTTCTGCCGTGAGATGCACGGCATTTCTCACCCGCGCCTCGGTCCCGGCGGCCACGCCCGCGTTCCTCTCGGCCTGCGGGGCGCCGCGCATCCCGAACCCGAATTCCCGGTCCAGCCCTCCATGCTGCGCCGCCCCACCCCCGGGACCCGGCAGTGCCCTCCTGCCTTTCAGCGCCCTCGCCCGGACCCGGGGTCGTATTTTTAGTCGATGGTGAGGTGTCCTCCTATCTTTAGCCGTGGCCGCGAGTGTCCTGAAACGGATCCGGACGGGGCTGGGCTGCGCTCGGGCAGAGGGCGGGGAGGGGGTCGGCGCCAGAACCCGAGCTGGGCCTGAATAGCGGGGCCCGCGGGAGCCACGGGGCGGGAGCCGCACGCCGAACTCTGGCCCTGCGCCGAGCGGACACTCGGACATCGCCTGGGCCGGAAAACACAGGGGAGGCTCCTCCCTGAAGTTGGATACCGGGCAGGGTCTCCGATCGCTCCCTCTTCCCCCGATTGTCTGGTTGTGTGCCCACAATCCTCCAAGGAAAGAAGATCCTGCAGACAGTCCGCACCTGGTACGCAAACGTGCGTGCCTCTCCTTGGGAGGCGCCCGCCTAGAACTGTAGATTCGCTGGAGACCCCGGCGCTTGCAGGACCCCTCCGGGACGAGGGGCGGTAGAGGGAGAGCGCGCGCCACCTGGTGGCCACGGAACCGAGCGCCGCTCTGCAGAGGGAAGCTGGGAGACCCCCGTGGCCAGCGAGGGCGCCTGTACCGGGGGACCCCTCCACCCAGGGGCTGCTCTTTTTCGGTCTTGTCTGGAGCACTGTCCCCGGAGAACCAGAATGCTTGAGGAAGTCCCTAGAGCTATTTGTTGAATAAATGTCGGCGCTGACAGTGACCCACTAACCCCCTCTTACATCCACACTCTCTCTAACTTCCAGTAACTCCCTCATAATGGCCTTGTTGTCAACCCATTTCATGGATGAGGAAGGTGAGGCCAGAGAGAAAAGATGTTTTCCAGGTAGCAATGGGTTCAAGGTTAGGAGCCTGACTTTGGAACACCCCTGGTGGGGAGTGGCCTAGTATTCCTTGTGAGGAGGGGGCTCTGCCTCCAAGAAGTCATTTTCTCTAAAGGAGGCCCTTGGCACCTTCCAGAGCAGGCCCACAGAGCTGGGATGGCTCCTACTGCTCCTCCCAAAGCTGCAGGGTGCAGCCCAGCCCAGCCCCTAGAGCCTTGTCCTGATGGATAGCTCACTCTCATATATCTGGACACTTCACATTGAGAGATGGAAGCAGCCAAGAGGTAGGACTTAACTGGAGGAGGCCTGGGGACCTGGCAGCCCCAGCCCAGGTGGATCCCTCTTGCTCTCCAGGCAGTGCACATATTTTGGCACGGCCCATTGTATCAGAGCCACTGGAACCCAGCTGGGTAGCAGCGCCCGCTCTTCCTCTTACTAGCTGGGTGACCTCGGCAAAGTTGCTTGATGTCTCTGAGATTCAGCTTCTGCCTCTGGATGACACTGTTGTGCCTCAGAGGTTAAAATGGGAGCCATGCAAGGCTAGCTGGAGCCTGGGGTCTTGGAGTTGCCAAATCTGAATATTTGGGGCCTGATGGCTGCAGTTTCCAGCTCTCCCCGGTGGTTGAAACTGGCCCAACCCTTCCCCCCAGCCTCAGTTCTCCTCACATCTGGAATTGGGTGGGTACATCTGGCTTAGAGCGCAAGAGCTGTCAGGGACGCCGGATCTGTTGTGGAAACACTCAGGCTGTCTTGGCGCCCCTGTATGATGGAGGGCGGGGGGAGAGGGGAGGTCTGGCCCAAGTTCTGGGCAGATCCCACCAGTTGGCCTCCTTCTCCATGAGTGAAAAGGAAGGAAAACTATCCCAGGATTTCTCGCCTGCCAAGGGGACAGATAGGATATATGTCAGCATGCCTCCAGACCTAGCATGGTGGGCACAGATAAATGTCTTCTAGTTAAATGAGTGATGGGAGTCCAGGATTTCAGAGCACCTCCTGCCTCCCTCCCCTTCCCCCCCAGCTCCTTCCAAGCTTAGCTGGAATTCTGCCACCGCAGAGTCATTCCTTTGTTTCCTGTTAAGCTGCAGGTGCTCCGGGAGGGGCAAGAAGTCCGGTCTCTGTGGCTCAGCACCACTGACCCGAGCTGTCCGGTCCTGGGGTGGGGTTTCCTGAGTAAGGGCCTGGCTGGGGGGAGGGCTGTCGTTGGGATTCTGCCTCTCCTGCATCCTCCTTCCTCCTTCCTGCTCCCTCCTGCCAGCCCCCTCCATCTTCTCTCACGCTGCTCCCCAGGCTGAATGCAGCAGAGGGAACTTCCCTGGTGGTCCAGTGGCTAAGACTCCATGCTCCCAATACAGGGATCCTGGGTTCGATCCCTGGTCAGGGAACTAAAAGATCCCACGTGCCACAAGTAAGAGTTTGCTTACTGCAACTAAATACCCAAATGCAACAACTAAGACCCAGCACAGTCAGATAAATAAATAAATATATTTTTTAAAAAAGATGAAGAAGAAGAATGGGGCAGAAGAACTGGCAGAGGCTGCTTGACCCTTCCCCAGCATTTCCCACCTGCTCAGCCCCTGTTGGCCCCAGGAGGTTGCACTCACGTGGTCACCCATTGGGCGACCTTGGATAAGTTTCTTTGCCTTTCATGCTGGTTCTACACATCAGGCCAGTCCCCTGCTGCGGGAACTAGAGGGAGTGCTTGTTTCACTTCCTTTTTCTGTTAAACCTGAATGACATCCCTCCAGAGTGTATTTATTTTTTCCACCTTAAAAATATGTTTATTCTGACTACATGAATAATATGTGCTCATAAATAATACATGCTTCTTATTAAGAATTTGAGCTTATAGAAGTATGAACAAGAAAGGGGAAGTCACCTGAAATTCTACCATCTTGAGAGAACTACCGTCAACATTTGGCAGCCATCCTTTCATACTTAGCTTACTTATATCATTTTTTAGTAATGAGACCTGATATCAAAGATAATTTTTACTGAGGACAACTTTCCTCCCATGTCACAGACCCCACACTCTATCCCTGCCCCCCCCCTCCCGTAGGCAGCCCCTATGCCAACCTAGTGCCAGCCTTCTATATTATTTCCTGCTCCGATATAAGATATAATCCTATGCAGACCTGTATGTGTAGGTACACATACAGGCATGTATGGGGAGTGGGGAGCGGAACTGCTTTCAACAAATGGAATCTTCTAGACTACATTTTTGCATTTTGCTTCTCTCATTTTGCAATGCCTTATGGGAATCCCTCCAAAATGTCTGATAACTCTAATTTTATTTATTTATTTGGCCATGTCATGTGGCTTGCAGGATCTTAACTCTCCAATGAGGGACTGAACCCGGACCTACAGCAGTGAAAGCTGTGAGTCCTAACCACTGGACCACTATGAAATTCCCTGAGAGCTCTCATTTTAAATGGGAATGAAAGGAGAGAGTTTGTGATGATTGAATAAGATGGGTTTGCAAAGAACTCAACAAAATCCCAGGCATGGAGCAGAGCCTCCACTCCCCAACTATTTATATCCCCCACTCCCTCTTCCCCTTAGCTGCTGGGACAGAAAGGAGGGGCAGAAACTACAGTAGACTCAGTTCCTGCCCATGAGGAACTCCTAACCTGGAGGAGAAGAAAAGGGAAGCTCTGAGCAAGCATCTCCCTTCCAGGTGGGATGTGATTGGGCCAAACCGATGCTCCTTTCTTTGGCTGGGTGGGCTGAACACCTGCTGTGCATCCAGTCCTGGGCCCAGCCTAGGTGGGTGAGACAGAGGTCACAATACCTCCATCCTCGGTCAAGTCAGGAGCTGAGACAAATCTGAGACAAGCGCCCCCCTCTGCTCCCCCACGCCCCCACCCCCGATGACTTGCAACTGGTCATGTCTTGGGCACAATTGAGTGCAGACGATGAAGATGAGCAGAGCTGCGGACTCAGAGCAGGAGACCGGAACCAAGGCTGTGTATGTGACTTCAGGCCCATCACGCAGGGTACCCACTCAGAGGGAGGGGCTTGGCGCTTGGGATCCAGGCCTTGGGATCACAGGCAGTGAGTCTGTGGAGGAACACAGGATCTTGCCAGGAGGGCTCCCCACAGGAGTACGGCCCTGCGTGGGCTTCTGAAGCTCCCGAAGGGCACCCGGAAACCAGACAGGTGCCTCTGCCTTTGTCCTTCTATCTCTTACACATATCCTTCGTGTTTCAGCTCCTCAGCCCGGACCGGAAAGAATCTCTCAAGGACAAGCCAGAGAGCATTGCTGACTACCAGCTCTGCGCCTGCCTGCTTCCGGTTTTCAGAAGCGTTTTCAACCTTCTCGGGAGAAAGTGATTTTGGTCATCTCGACCCTCTGACTTCACTGATCGTTTCTTAGCCCTTTGGCACGTGTTTGGTGTCTGGACACCTCTCTCCGGGTGTTTGTGGTGGACAGGGGTGAGAGGAGACCGCAGAGGGCGCGGTCCTGCAAGCGGCCGGTCCCGGTCCCCGGGGGTGAGGTCGCCATGTCCACCAAGGTGCCCATCTATCTGAAGCGCGGCAGCCGCAAGGGCAAGAAGGAGAAGCTGCGGGACCTGTTGTCCTCGGACATGATCAGCCCGCCGCTGGGGGACTTCCGCCACACCATCCACATCGGCAGCGGAGGTGGCAACGACACGTTCGGTGACATCTCCTTCCTGCAGGGCAAGTTCCACCTCCTGCCGGGGACGGGGGTGGACGAGACCCAGGAGGACAGCGGCTTCGAGATGCCCTTCCAGTTCACGCGCACGGCCACGCTGTGCGGGCGGGAGCTCCCGGATGGGCCGTCCCCTCTGCTCAAGAACGCCATCTCCCTGCCGGTCATCGGCGGGCCCCAGGCACTCACCCTGCCCGCCGCCCAGGCCCCACCCAAGCCCCCTCGCTTGCACCTGGAGACCCCGCAGCCCTCCCCGCAGGAGGCGGGGACTGTGGACGTGTGGAGAATCCCAGAGGCTGGCGCCGCCCACAGCGGGCTGACCCCCGAGTCCGGGGCGGAGGAGCCCTTCCTGTCCCACGCCAGCTCCCTGCTGTCCCTGCACGTGGACCTGGGGCCTTCCATCCTGGACGACGTCCTCCAGATCATGGACCAAGACCTGGGCCACCTGCAGATCCCCACATAGGACCCGAGAGCGGCTAGTGGGGCGAATGCCGCGGAGGCAGGGGATGGACACCAACCCTGGTCTAGGACTCGGGGTCCCCGGGTCCCACCTGTGTGGTTGCTGGCCAGTGATTTCTCACTTTGAGCCTTTGGCTCCCTCCCTCCCACTCCCTCCACGTGGACACGGTGGCCTCTTTGCTTCCCCCTAAGCCTCACAAGGACACGTGCCGACGTCAGCCCAAGCGCCCCATGCGTCTCGGGCCACCTGGACCCCCACCGCCAAATGCTCCTCAGACCCCTCAGACGAAGGCTCTGCTGAAATGGACTCCACATTTCACCCGCCTCTAACTCAGCCTCGATGACACCCTGATGGGAGGGGGGCCGGGGAAGAGGCGGGGCACAGCCAACTGGACCTTTGGCTCCATGCTGTGGACTGGGAACGTGGTGTCAGTGACCGGTGTCCCTCCGCCCCACCCCTCCCACGTGACCAGGGGATTCTAGTTGCAATAAAACTTGCTGCTCTGGTACTTCTGCTCCCGGTACTCTGTTCTAGGCCCCTCCTCAAGACAGGCCAGGCTCTAGGAGCTGTGGGCTCACTCACTGCAGCCCTAGAGGGCTTTATACGGTGGGATGGAGTTGGGGGAAGACCTGCCTTCTGGAAGAAACTGTGGCATTCTAAGCCCATAGTGAGAGTGAAGCTGGAATAAACCAAGTGCCAACTGGGGATATTCTGACATTGATTAGGGTGTCTGATGAGGGGTAGCTGGAGTGGGCCAGGCACTGGGCCCAGGAGACAGGTCTATCAAGAGAGGCCCAAGAGCCAAGGAATAACCAGACCTAGTGCAAGGGCAACGACACCCCACTCCAGTACTCTTGCTTAGAAAATCCCATGGATGGAGGAGCCTGGTGGGCTGCGGTCCATGGGGTCGCTAAGAGTTGGACACAACTGAGCGACTTCACTTTCACTCTTCACTTTAATGCACTAGAGAAGGAAATGGCAACCCACTCCAGTGTTCTTGCCTGGAGAATCCCAGGGACGGGGGAGCCTGGTGGGCTGACGTCTATGGGGTCGCACAGAGTCAGACACGACTAAAGTGACTTAGCAGCAGCAGTGCAAGGGACCAACAGCTTTTCTGGTGTCAGAGGACTGAGGGAGCACGCAGAAGGGCAGGCTAGACCTGGCACTGGAGGGATCCGACTCATCGCATCAGTGTTTCTTCTTGGTCTATAGTGCATCACGTGTGCTCCAGGTGCTGGGGCACCAGAAGACATACAGACATGACCCCCTGCTCTCCTGGAGCTCATAGTCTAGTGGGGGGAAGGATAGCAAATCTGTTATCAAGGGCATTTTCAACAGTGTTGAGCACTGTGAAGAAGACACCAAGATCATGAATGCCTGGGGCAGGGTGGGGTGGTGTCATGATTCTGAGCCAAACCTGAGGGCTGACGGGCTTATGCTCATTCTTGAACAAAGGCACTGAGGCACCTGAGTGAATGAGAGAGAATCCAAAGCATGGCCAAAAGGGCCTAGGTCTCTGAGTCCAACCTAGTCTTGTGAGAGTCAGTTTCCCCATCTCTAAAATGGGGAATCAGTGACACCTGCCTTGCAGGGTTGCTGAGAAAATCAGGCGTAACATTTCTTTATTTGCAGATGGAAGGTATTCAAACATGGTTATGATGTATGACTTAAAGGAACTCAGGGCTCAGGAAAGACAGGACTGTGAAGCTGGAAAAACAGTTTCAGAGTCAGTTCAGAGCTGTTCTACTTGCAAGACTGAAGCTGAGGCCATGGGAGTTGCTGAAAGAGTATAAGAAGGAGAGCAGACCCAGGTTTTAGAAGGATCACTACAAAGGCTGAGTGGGAGATGGACCACAGATTAGAGAGGAAAAAGTTGTTGCAGGAAGAGAATTGGCCCCAAGTGGGGACTGAGAAAAAGGGTGGGGCTTGGTGTCTGGAGGCAAGCCAGTCACTGAGGAGGCCCCAGTGACTCCCTTCTCTTCTCCTCTCTTCCATCCTTTTGACCCTACAAAACTGACTCCCACCTCACCTCCAGCCTCTCCTGCTTCAAGGCCAAGATTTCATACTAGAGGTAGAGGCAGAAGTGGAGTAGGGGACATTTTTCTTGGTCATACTACCTTTTTATTTTTCAGTGATTTTTTAAAACTGTGATAAAACATATATAACATGAAATTTACCATTTCAATCATTTTTAAGCATATGGTTAAGTGGCATTAAATACATTCACATTATTCTGCAACTATCACCACTATCCATTTCCAGAACTTTTTTCATCTTCCCAAAGTGAAACTCCATACCCATTAAGCACTAACTCCCCATCCCCCCATCCCCAGCCACTGGCAACCACCTTTCTACTTTATCTCCATGACTCTGACTTCTCTAGGCACCTGACACGAGTGGAATCACATGCTATTTGTCTTTTTTATGATTGTCTTATTTCACTTCGCATGACAACTTCAAGGTTTATCCATGCTGTAGCAGGCACGGAAATTTCATTCTTTTTAAAAACTGAGTAATAGTCCATTGGGCTTTCCAGGTGGCACGAGTGGTAAAGAACCCACATGCCAATGCAAGAGAAATAAGAGACACAGATTCAATCCCTGGGTCAGGAAGATCTCCTGGAGAGGGAAATGGCAACCCACTCCAATACTCTTGCCTGGGAAGTCCCATGGACAGAGGAGCCTGGTGGGCTACAGTCCATGGGGTCATAAAGAGTTGGACACAGCTTAGCAACTTAGCACCCAATATTCCATTGTCTGTATATTCCATGTCTTGTTTTTCTATTTATCCAATCAATGGACACCTGGGTTGCTTCTACCCTTTGGCAATTGTGAATAATGCTGCTATGAGCATGGGTGTACATATATTTGAATCTCTGTTTTCACTTCTTTGGGATGTGTATGGAAGTGAGATTGCTGAATCCTATAATTATTCTATATTTAATTTCTTAAAGAAGAGCCATTTTCCACTGGAGCTGCATCATTTTACATTCCCACCACCAGACTTTTTATTTTTAATCCGAAAGTTTTGCCATCATTTAGAGAATAGGAGTTGCAGTATCTGTAGTGGGATTTTGAACCCAGGTCTGTGAGGCCCCAAAGCCCGTACTTGATTGCAACCCTCTACTCCCACTGGTGTTCAGCTTTCAGGCCCTGGTAAAGTATGAAGGCAAAGAGCGGGGAGCTGAAGGCCAGTACCGTTTGCTTGCAGGCTCCCCCTCAGTTCTTGGGTGGCTTGGCCCCATCTGCCCGGGAGGGGAAGACAGGAAACATGACACTTTCCTTATAGCTTCACCCAGCCAGAAAACAGCCTGTCATCTTGGACCTGAGATGAGGATAAAGTGGCCATGGAAGGCGGACCTTCTTGTCCCAGGTCCTCGGAATTGCTCCCTATCTAGCAGGCACAAAGAACTGTGGGAACCCACTCGGGGCTACCATGCCTGGGCGGAGAAAGGGAACTGGATGGGGAAACTGAAGCATCAGACTATCTAAACTTGGGACTAAGGTGGGTAGAGGTGGAGTGAAGGACCTTCCCCCTTCAGCTTGTATAGAGTTTTACATACTCCCTACAGATACCACTCCCACAAAGGAGTGGCAAAGAGCTGGACATGGCATAGCCACTGAACAACAGTAACAATGTACACCCACATATCTGCATCTAGATCTGCCAATTAGTACCATTTTCCCTAATTTGCTTTCTTTCTTTAAAAACTTTTTTCCCAACCTTTTGAAAGTAAGTTATAGACATCACGACTTGTCAGTATTTATTTCTGTTAAGTCTTTCTTTAGCTTTCTTGGGCTTTAATTTGTCTTCTTCAGTGTGTGAATTGGTGTATTTCATCACTTTTGTAAAATTATTAATCACTTTCTCTTTAAATATTGCCTTTACACCTTTTCTTTCTCTTCACCTTCTGGGACTCCAATTAAATATATCTTAGATCTCTCTATATTTATTCTCTGTTTCTACTCTAATTCTGTATTTCCTGCCCATATGTCTTCCATGCTGCATTAAGGACATGATGGTATCTTCCTGCATATCTTACAATTCAGTGGTCCCCAACCTCTGGGATCTAATGCCTAATGATCTGAGGTGGAGCTGATGTAAGAATAATAAAGTGCACAATAAATGCAATGCACTCGAATCATCCTGAAACCATCCCGCCCTCCTCCAGTCCATGGAAAACTTGTCTTCCACGAAATGGGTCCCTGGTGACAAAATGGTTGGGGACACTCTGGTAGCACACTTGTTCTGTCTTCAGCCGTGTCTAATATTCTTTTTAACCAATCTTAATTTTGGTTATTGTATTTTTCAGTTGGAGTAGTTCAATGTGATTCTTTAAAAATTCTGTTGTGACACTTAACAGAAATTTGTCACCTGCAGATATTTTTTTTTTTAATTTTTTTATTTTATTTTATTTTTTTTTTACCTGCAGATATTTTTACACTTGTCTTAATCTTCTTTAAACTCAGTAAGCAGTGTTCTTTTATGGTCGGTATCAGATAATTCCAGCATCTGTAATCTCTGTAGGTCAATTTGTGCTTTCTATTGGGTGCAGTCAGTTCTTATGTAAAGTTCCTCGTTTTTTTCTGTGCCTGAATGTCTTTGACTACGTGCTGGATATTGTATATGAAAAAGCACTTTTAAAACATAATTTAAGGCCTTCGATGGCAGTACGTTCTTTCAAAAAGGATATTGCTTCATCCCAAACATGCTCATTTCTACTAGGTGAGCAGAGGCATTATAAGGATGGGTCCACTTTAATCCAAATTCAAGGCTTGAGTTCCTGGGACTACTAGTCCATTGATGTTGGGATCACATCTTAAAGTATATATGTATTAGTATCGGGGTATCTGACTTGGGGTATCTGACCTTGTGCAGGCTCTGAGTTTTGATTTTGACCCTCCCCACCAAAGACCACCAAATAAGAGCTCAGTTTCAGTTATATCTTCAAGATCAGTAAATGTCCCCAAGACAAAAACCGTCCTGAATTCTGGGCTTCAGCTCTGTGTTTCAACCTTCTAAATGCTGGAGCTGTAATTCTTCACTATATTATTAGCTTGTCAATGCTTTTAAGATTTTTTTCCTTTTTTTAAAAGATTTTTTCCTCTGTTTTTTATTTTCTTTTCAGTAGAAAGGTTGGAATTAAATATCCAACCAGGAGGCCTGTCTCCCATTAACTACCTGAATGTGATATTAGAAAGATCTCCAGGGCTTTGTTTACATTTCTCTTCATCCTCAATGGGTAACAGCAATCCTGTTTACCCTAAACAATTAGAATCAATCACCCCAACCATCAATGATACTTCCTTTTTACTTTCTTGCCCAGTGACAGGTAGAACTCAAAACAGCCCACTGGCAATCTCAGATTCTGTTAATAATTCAGAGAAATTATTATTGTGCCCCCTGGTGGAAGCCTTCCTCCCTTGTGTCCTAAAGGCTCTGGATCAGCCAGAACCCAGAGTGTCGAGAACAGAAAACAAACATTTTGCAAAAGAACTATTAGCTGAGATTGCAAGACGCTGCACCCCCACTTCCACTTCTTGGTTCCTGTCTGTAAGAGAAACACAATATGTATCAGTCACTGGTTCAGTGATAGAGTATTTCTTAAAAGAATCCTAACAGAGAGACTTCCCTACTAGTCCAGTGGCTAAGACTATACTCCCAATGCAGGGGGGCCCAGGTTTGATCCCTGTTCAAGGAACTAGATCCCACATGCCCCAACAAAGTGTCCACACGTCACAACTAAAGATCCTACATGCTGCAACAAAGATCAGAGATCCTACATATGGCAACTAAGACCCAGCACAACCAAATAAATAAAAGAAAGAAAAAATCCTAAAAGAATCAAAAGCCATTGGTACTGGGCTCATAAACTGCCTTTCCAATAACAGAGAACTAAGCTAATTATCATTACTAATATCTTTTATTTAAAAACTTTTATTGAGACATACCTACAGAGAAGTGCACAAATCTAGGGTAGGTCAATGAATCTAAGTGAACAAACTTATGTAACCCAGAAAAGCAATATTACTAGCACCTTGGTAGCCACCTTATGCCCCCTCCTTGCTATTATCTTCCAAAGTGAACCACTTTCCTGACTTCTGCCCCCATAGTTTAGCATGTGTGATTATTTAATTTGATATAAATGGAATCACACAATATGTCCTCTTTGGAAATTGGCTTCTTTTTTTCAAATATTAAGTTTTTGAGATTCATTCATGCTGTTGTGTAGCAATAGTTTGTTCTTTTCCATGTTGCTTAATCCACTCTAGTGCTATGGGCATTTGGAATGTTCTAGTTTGGGGCTAATACAATTAATACTGTTGTGAGCATTCTTATACATGGTTTTTCATATATGCATGCACGAATAGAATTGCTGGGTCAGAGGGTATGTGTGTGTTCAGTTCAGTGCTTGCACACTGTCTTAGCTCAGGCTGTTGTAACAAAGTACCATAGACAACAGATATTTATTTCTGACAATTCTGGAGGCTGGGAAATCCAAGATCAAGGTGCCAGCAAATTTGGTTCCTGATGGAATTCCACTTCCTGGCTTGTGGACATCTGCTTTCTTGCTGGGTCCTCACATGGCCTTTCCTCATGGAGAGATCTCCAGCTTCCTCTTCTGGAAGGGCACCAATCCCACCATGAGAACTCCACCCTCAGACTGCATCTAAACTTAATTACTTCTGAAAGACCCCACCTCCAAATACTATCAGACTTAGTGGGTAGGACTTAAACCTATGAATTTCGGGGTGGGGGCTTCCCTGGTGGTTCAGACAGTAAAGAATCTGCCTGCAATGCACGAGACTGGGATTTGATCCCTGAGTTGGGAAGATCCCCTGGAGGAGGGAATGGCTACCCACTCGTGTCCTTGTCTGGAGAATTCCACTGGCAGAGGAGCCAGATGGGCTACAGTCCATGGGGTCGCAGAGTCGAACACAACTGAGCAACTAACACTTCCACTTTTCACAAACATTCATGCTGAAACACATACTTTTGAATTCTTTTGGCGTCACCTTTGATTCCCAGAATCATTTGGGGAACAAGAGTGCAACAGTATTGTCACTAGGTTTTCCTTCCAAGCTGCTGACCTCTATTCTGCAAATTTGGTGCAGGGTAAACAATGACAAATACCACTCAACTCTCACTTGCCAAACTTGATTTTAAGGCACAGTGATGGTAAGATGTGTCCTGATTCTGAAATACTAAAAGGGGGGGGGGGGCGGACAGAGAATACGTGCATCTTAGAATTGATGAAATATGGCATATTACCAGGATGAAACACCAAGCCCTGGGGACTCTGATGGGTCTAGGTAGATGTAAGGATAGCGAGCCAGCAAAAGAAGCTGAAGGAGCTGCCAGTGTGATAGGCAGACACCCAGGAGAATGTGTGTCTCAGAGATGAGTTTGAAAAAGAAGTGAATGGCTAGTGTTGTCATGGGGGTTGATAGGCTGATAAAGACAGGGAGATCTCTAAATCTGTTGAAATGGAGATCGTGGTGTCTTTGTTAGCTGTTTCAATGAACTGATGAGAACAAAATCCCCATTAAACTGGGCAGAGAGACACTTGGAAATAAATCAACAGAGATAGTAAGTATAAACAGAATATGTGCTCTGAAAGGGTGAAAAGAAAGAGGGTGATAAAGGCAAAAAAGGGCTTAAGGAAGGGCTCTGATATTTTTAAAAGAGGATATTAAGCCATGTTTGCAGATGAATTTGCATGATTCAATAGTGAAGGAGAAGTGAATGGTAGAGGAGAGGAAGCTACAGGAGAGAAGTTCTTCAGAGGAGGAAAAGAGCTTAGGGGTAGGAAGCAGGGGAGAAGAGGTGGGGATCAATTAAGTTGGTGGCAGGAAGGTGGGGGAACTTTTGTCAGAACCCAATATTCGGGCTAAAGATTTGCCAGGTTCTTGGAGTTAATATTTCTCTCCCAAAAATGTGCAGCCCAAGAGGAGTGTGCACTGCTCTTACCTTCGGCTACCCACCAAACCCTAGTCTGTACGTGAGGGCAAAGGGCTATTAACTACGAGGTTAAAGGTCGGCGAGGTAACAGGACACATGACCTCCATCTAGACCATCTCTGGGCTTGCCAGTTCTCACCAACCTCTCACCTCCTCATTTCTGGACATGGTCACATTCTCCCTCCCTTCTCCCTTCTCACTAAACGGATGAGGCAAAACAGGAGCAGAAGCCTCGGGGCGCGCGCCCGCCTCTATTGCGCCTACGCATTCGTCCCCGGGTTTCCAGGCCGGGGAGAACCGGCCAGAAGCTCATTCTCCGCCGCTCGCTCTCGGGCGCACGCGCCCGGGTGGCGCTTGCGCAGAAGGACAAGGAAATTGGTTCCCCCTGCGGTCCCAGCGCCTGCGCGCTGCGGGCTCTGGGCCTCCCGGCCTGAGGGAGAGGAGCCGGGAAGATGGCGGCTGTGGTGGAAAATGTAGTGAAGCTGTGAGTGGCCGTTTCTTTCTCTTCTAGGCTGGGAGGTCTTGTGAGGGACCTGGAAGCAGGGGGCGGTGTGGGAACGGACGAGGCGGAGAGAGGGACGTGCCCGGACAGGCCGTGTTGCGACTCCTAGAGGGGAGGGCAACAGGAGACTCGGGAGAAGACGTTGCGCTTCTTTAGAAACTTGTGGAGGCCCTGAGGGGGGCACACGGGAGCCCCTAACGGGCAGCCTCCCTGTGGGGCTGGGCGCTCCTTTAGGCGGAAGGTTTCCAGAGTATGGCTTCCTTGTTGCGTACGAGAGACGGTCCCGGGTTCACCTCAGTTCGGCGGAGCCGGGCCGACCCCCGCGAAGCCCGGCCGCCGACCCCTCCCCATCGGCTGCCCGCAGCGGGCCCCGGCGGAGCAGGCTCGGCCGCCCTGGCGCCGTTAAGCGCTCAGGGCTGTTTTGTTCTGAACAGCCCCGTGACGTTCCTGGGCGGGCGGGGGCGGGGGTGGGGTGGTCCTTTTAGTATCAGGTACCCGAGACCAAAAATATTCCTGGGAAGAATTTGTGGAGGAGCCGATACAGAGGGAAAGAACTTCAGGGAAGAGGGGCTTGGCGCCGGCCAGTCCCAACCGTCAGAAAGCGGGCACTGGACGGACGCAGTCCAGTATGCCCTGGCCGCCCCGAGGGGCATCTAGGTCGGCCGTCTTCGCTTTGCAATACTCTTGGACTGGGCAGATTTCAAGCAAAGTTAAAGTTCATGGTCGTTTGGCAAACTAAGAATGGCCTGTTAGCTGTGAGTTAAAAATGCTTTGGGACTTGATTTAACCCAGCCTCCTCCCCGAAGAAGAATCTAAATGAGTTTTGCAATGGGTTCTTGCCCCCCACCCCTGTCGGCCAATAGCAAGCTCTTTAATGGACACATTTGGCTTGGTGCAGGGGTAGGAAAAATGAGGTGTCCAGTTGTCCAGCTTGGCTTTTGGATTTTGACTGGGTGAGAAGGTAAAGGTTTGGGAACTCTTCTAAGGGGCACACAGCTTCTCATCTGTCTTTGTAGTAGACTGAGCCCCACTCTTCACAAGAGCATTTTTTCTAAGGGTACATTGCTTCTCTCCCTCCCCCTGCCTGGAGCCTTTTCTTTGAGAATGCTTTCCCACTTCCATTAAGCTAAGTGCCTTTTCCTTGTGGGTTTTTTGGTTGTGGTTTTTTTTTTTTTCTAACATGCTTTCAGCTCCATCCTGCTGCCCCTTTCAGCCACCCCTCCTCCCAACACTATTATCTTCCTCTCTGATCTGCCCACTTCAGTTTCCCCAGCTCTCTCTCCAAGCTGACATTTCCCTCAATTTAGAAATGACGCTGCTGATATACCATTTATATGTTATCCATACTGACTCAGATGTTCCTTCTTTGTTTCCCTGCCTTTCTCTTTGTTGACTGCCCCTGTCCCATTGTACAGGGAGGTTTTACACAGGTTTCATGCCTCTCGAAAAAGAATCAAAGCTTCTACCGTGGAAAGCTTACTGTAATGGGGGAATGTCAAAACTTGCCTAGGTGTAAGAGTTTTACGTAGTGAGATTGTTTATGTTGGAAGACTTTCATCTGGGAAATAAGGTCACCAACCCTTTTATGCAATATTGGAAGTGAGGGGTTGCCGGTTTAAATAGAACTTGTTTCTCTTTAAAGATCTGTAGAGATAGTGAGGGTCACCAACTCCTGATTCCTGGGTACCAGTAATAAATAACCAACTTTCTGCTCCTCGGTTCTACCTGTAAAGAGCTGTGGACCACAGTTAATACATTTGCCTACAGAACCTGCTCTTTAAAAAGAGATTTCAGCCTTCCTGTACCGTTCTCGTCCTGGAAAGAGATCCTTTTCTTGACCACGGTGTGCCTAGTCTTCTGACTGCTGAGGTTTTACATCGAGGTCAGGACTACTAGCTCATCTTTTCTGACTTGCATCTTGTTCTGGGAGAAGAATTTTCCTATTTGTAAATTCTCTGTCCCTCCCAAATGTGGTGTCAGAATTGAAACAATCTTTAACGGATCTTACCAGGGTAAAATAATAGTATAAAAGAGCTGTGGTTGCTGAGTGGTTTTGAAATCCTCTAAGTTAGGTAACAAGATCTGAAGAATGATGTTAGCTTAAAATTTCTTGCAGTAGGAGCCTTAGATTCTTAAGAGAACTCTCATTCTTCCTTGCTCTATTCTCATCAGATCCTCTCTTCCTCCAACTTGTATTTCGTTATCAACTCTCTCATTCACAATGCAGTTTGCCCCACCTTCTGAAATCCCTTTTAACTCACAGCTTTGATAGAACATCTCTCTCTCATCCATATCTCAACACCCCCCCCCCCCCGCCACACAGTTTCCAGCCTCCTTGCTCTGACTTTGCAGTTCTCAGCCTGTCTAGCCCTTCCTTCCATCTGACTTACAGTGTCAGTATCAATTTCCATCAGCAGAAACAAAGGCGCTGCCGCACTTAGCCTTGTTTATCCAATTTTCCTCTGTTTAGTGAGGACATGGCTGCCTCCTAAAGGCGAGCAAATATGAGCCTATTCCTTCTCTTTACTCTCCAGCACAGGCTTCATGCCTACCTCAAATTACAGTCATTACAGCATGTTGACTCAAGCCAGACTGTCTTGTGGTGTCACTGCCTGCGTGCAATGTGTGTCTTTGTTGGTTGCTGGGAACGTTCTAAGCTGTGCCTCAGTCGTCTATTGTGGCTGCCCCATGAAAGCTGCTCTTAGATTCCAGAGCAGGGTTTGTTGCTGCAGGTTGAGTTATGAACATAAGCGACAGAGATTTGCTGTGTTCAACTTCTCATGCTTGGAGTCTCCCTCTTGTAGAATATGTCAGAGCTTATCTGGTTCAGCGTCCCTAGTTAGTAGGCACCCCACTCCAGTACTCTTGCCTGGAAAATCCCATGGACGGAGGAGCCTGGTGGGCTGCAGTCCATGGCAGTGCTACGAGTCAGACACAACTGAGCAACTTCACTTTCACTTTTTACTTTCACGCATTGGAGAAGGAAATGGCAACCCACTCCAGTGTTCTTGCCTGGAGAATCCCGGGGACGGTGGAGCCTGATGGGCTGCTGTCTATGGGGTCTCACAGAGTCAGACACGACTGAAGCGACTTAGCAGCAGCAGCAGTAGTCACTAGCATACCTGAGGTCCATGTGGGTTAACTAAATGTCCACATTTATGTGGTGACTTGCAGCCAAGCCAGATCTTTTTACTTCTGAGTCAGGATATTCCAGATACCTTCATGGGTGCTGAGGATATTGTGGGAAAGAAATCATCTGCCCTCAGTTTGTTTACTTTAAGATCAATCAAGGGGAATTCCCTGGTGGTCCAGTGGTTAGGAGTCGGCACTTTCACTGCTAAGGGCATAGGTTCAGTCCCTGGTTGGCAGACTTTAAGATCCTTCAAGCCACATAGTGCGAGGAAAGAAAAAGTTTGCTCAAATATATAAATGTGAATTGAATTAGTTTAAGCTCTAGTATTACTGTGCTTGTTAAACCCTGAAGGATGAGAACAAGGTTGGTTCTATATAGATGCTTCTTAGAACCAGATAACTCCTCACATGGTGCAGTTTTGCAGCTTTTTAAAGCGCTTAAAAAATTCGGATTTCAGAGTAAGTCTTTTGAGTTCAAAAAGGTTTTCTTTAAAAAATTGATGGTGTGAGAATGGAGAAGGGTCTAGAAGAGGCCTCTGTCCAAACAGGTTTTATATCAGTGTAATGGTACTCAGTAGAAAGTAGGCTTCAAGGGTGTTTACATATTTCCAAATGTTTTCTATTGGTTGTAAAGTTAGTATATAGAATTAGCTACTTTGCAAATAGCTAGTTTAAAACTCAAAAGATATAGAATGGCACAAAGGAGAAAGTCCCCTAGTCACCTGGTTTTTCTCTTGGATGCCTACAGTTTCTCTTGCACCACTTAGGGACATAAAAGGTAGCATCTCATAACACTCCTCAGCCCTGTACCTTTTTTTTTTTTTTGTAGTTATCTTAGAGATTGTTTAATATTTGTACATGAAGAGCTTCCTTTTTTTTTTTTTTTTAATAGCTAAGTTGAATTTCTTTTTATGGATGGAGTTCGCTAAACTTTAGTAAGTCCCCCCAGATCTTTTGAACTCGTCTTTGTAAACAGGAGTAACTTCAACTTCTCAGAATCCTGAGGGGTAAGAGAAGTAGCACTTTGGTTACCAAAGGGTTGGATTCATGAGTGGCACAGAATGAACATTATTTTCTTCCCCTCTTTGTGGATTAGGCTAAGGACTGATTAGACACAGGGTGCAATCATGTGCTCTGACAGTAATTTATTTGTAAGATACTTTTCCTTATAATGGCCAAGTGAAGGGGTTTGGTGTCCCATGAGGCAGAAATGGAAGCAAATAAAAGCAGAGTGACATTCTCCCAGTCCCTTGAGCCTTCTAGAGAAGCAGATGGCAAGGGAAAGGGATAGCCCAGCACATAAACACACATGTGTGCAGTCACACCTGAGTTTTGTCTTTTCTGCAGGCTTGGGGAGCAGTATTACAAAGATGCCATGGAGCAGTGCCACAATTACAATGCCCGCCTCTGTGCTGAGCGCAGTGTACGCCTGCCTTTCTTGGACTCACAGACGGGAGTAGCCCAGAGTAACTGTTATATCTGGATGGAAAAGCGACATCGGGGTCCAGGTGAGAATCCACTCAGGAGCCCAGGGAGAAGCAGCTTCCTCATCTTAGGTGATGAGCCAGCTGAATGGGTTTTCCCTTTTGCTTTCCACCCAGGGATGCATACGGTCTTCCCATGACTAGAAACCTGGAGAGGTAGAAACAACTTTTGTTTTCCACAGGGCTATACTGCTCAGGGTCTTGCTGGGCTCTGGAGAGCTATGTGTTAGCCAAGGCCCCTGAGTCTGTTTTCTTGTCCATAAGCCATAAGCCATGCCTCCTCCAACCCCGGCACTCACCATCCATATTCCTCCCTTGCTCTAGAACGCTACTCATGTAGAAAGTGTTTGATACTATTTTCTAGGGCTGTGTTAGGGTTTGATTTCTCTCTTTTTCCTTCCTTCCTTAGGATTGGCCTCTGGGCAGCTGTACTCTTACCCTGCCCGGCGCTGGCGGAAAAAGCGGCGAGCCCACCCTCCTGAGGATCCAAGGCTTTCTTTCCCATCTATTAAACCAGGTAAAGCACAGTCCTCCCTGAGCGGGATATACCCTTCTGCATAGTCAGAGGCCTGCTAATCACTTGTTACATACCAGGCCCAGTGCTAGATTCTAAAGCTACCAAAATGAATGAGATGTGAGTCTCTCTGTAAAGAATTCAGTCTAATAGTTAAGAGACAAGTAAACAGATAAGTTATGATGCCAAGTAAACCAAAGCATCTTTGTTCCTGGGCAGCCAGAGACCAGAAGACAGTGACTGGCTTGTGATTGGTCTGACACTGTAGACCAGGCAGGTCTGTGTTCAGCCCTTCTGAGCCTCACCTCCTCCTGACCTTGCCCGCAGACACAGACCAGACCCTGAAGAAGGAGGGGCTGATCTCTCAGGACGGCAGTAGTTTAGAGGCTCTGTTACGCACCGACCCCCTGGAGAAGCGAGGCGCCCCCGATCCCCGAGTTGATGACGACAGCCTGGGCGAGTTTCCTGTAACGAACAGTCGAGCGCGGAAGGTACACAATTAACACTGTGGTTAAGGAAACTGGAGGAAACCAGTCTCCTCTTCATCAGAGGCCACCCAGTAATCAAAATAGCAGCAGAAGCTATGGGCCATGGGGGGCCCCTGCTCTTCTGTTCCTGCCCCATTCCTTAATGAGCGCTGGGTACTGACTGGCTTCATTGTCACCATCCTGTCTTTCCTGTTCTTTTCTCATAACTATAGACTCTCATCTTATGTTGCCACCAGAGTTTTTTTAGTGCCTGGGGTTACATAGGTGATGTCCCTGCCAACAAGGAAGCGAAAAGTGTACATAAAAATATGTCAGGCACTATGCTAAGCGCTTTTCTATCATTTTCTGCAGTCTCTACAATCTTAGGAAATAGGTACCATTACCCATTTCACATACCTGGGAGCTGCAACACATTAGTGAAAAGAAAAACTTGCCACAAGTAAGCAGCAAAGCTCCAGTTTAACTCTAGGAAGTCAGGTGTTGGAAGGGAACCGCTGCTGACATGCTCCCAGGTGGCAGATCAGAGGCAGAAGAGGGCATGCTACTTGGGCTATCAGGGATATTTTTATGAAAACATGGCGTTTGATTTAGCTACTTGGAGATGGTGAGAAAGGCATTCCAGGCTAGGGGAACAACATGAAGAAAGGCCCAGAGAAAGGAGAGCCCGAAGCCTTGAAAGAACAGCAGTGAGGAGTGAGGCTGGAGTGGAGCTGCTGGGTCATGGAGGCGGCTTTGGCAGCCTTGGCCAGTCCCATCATGGGGGAACTGTTGGATGTTCTCATTTCTGCCCTTCCTAATCCTCCTGTCTACTCAGCGGATCCTAGAACCAGATGACTTCCTGGATGACCTTGATGATGAGGACTATGAAGAAGACACTCCCAAACGTCGGGGCAAGGGGAAGTCCAAGGTGAGGGGCAGCCTGGGGGGTTGGGGAGCCTGCAGAGTCCCACTGTCTTACTGCTTCTTGTTGCTGCCATCCTTCCTGAATGAGATTAGCAGCCACTACCAGGAGAGTAACTCTTCAGGCCTAGACACCTTAGTAAGGGCATCTTTTTGCTCTTCTTTGCAGAGTAAAGGTGTGGGCAGTGCCCGTAAGAAGCTGGATGCTTCCATCCTGGAGGATCGGGACAAACCCTATGCCTGTGACAGTGAGTGCCTCACGAGTGGGTGGGTAGTCCTTGCCTTGGACCCAGCTCCTCAGGATATGAGAGGAGGGAAAGTTGTATTCTTGCTGAAAGTGGTAAAACAAGCTTGGACTCTTGTCCTGCCTGCTGACTGGTTCCCTCTGAGATCCCTAAGAGGCCCTGGCCTCTGCTGCACGATGGGTGAGCTTTGCATGCTCTGGGGGAGATTTCTGCTGTCCTCTGGGGTGGGGGTGCCCATGAGGGACACACAGCAGGCAAAGTTGGCCTCTTAGTAGATGACATCTGGGCCTGCTGGCCCCAATCAAGTCAGGCCCCAGGAGTCCAACGCTGACTTTTCCAACGTCTGTTCCCTCTTCCCCTTTTCTCTGACTCACCCCACTTCTGTCCCTCCACCCTGGGAGCACCGTCACCGCTGGGGTTTCTCTCTCGTTTGCTCTGCTTTCCTGCTGCTGCCGTACCTGTCTTAAGTGTACCAAGGCCCTCTTCTCATGACTTTTCTTTCTGTCTTTCAGATAGTTTCAAACAAAAGCATACCTCGAAAGCGCCCCAGAGAGGTAGCTCTCTCAACTTCTCAGACTTTTGGTTTTCCTATCCCTTTTTCCCTTCTCCCTTTGTTCCTGCCTTTCTCATCTGTGATGCTAGTGTTAAGGTCCCTGGAATGGCATGGAGATAGGAGCCCTGGACCTTCTGTTGCGGTCCACTCCTCACAGTCCTGGAAGCTGCTTCTATCTGCTTGTCTCCACCACATTGCTCTAGGGCTGCTTGGGCCCACTGCATGGGGTGGCTTCAGAAGCATTCTGAGGGACCCGTTATCCCAGCTCCCTCTGCTCCCGCTTCCCCAAAACAGATATGTGGTGGTCAGCTAACATTCCCCATCATCCCGCCACCCTTTCCATCCCTTCCCCATTCCTTTCCTGCCACCCCCGTATTCTTGGTATCACTGCTCAAAGGTACAGGGTGCCTCGTGGGGATCTGCTCTCCTTGCTGGTTGAGGGGTCGTTGGTTGGACAGAGCACTGATGTGGGCATATCTTTGAGTTTCTCTGGGGGACAGCTACCCCAGCAGACTCAGTTGATAGATTTTCCCCGAGAGATCCACCCCTACTTCTTTATTTGGGCAGAGGTGGGCTGTGTTGTATATAGGGAGTAGCATGAGCCTACATTTACTGAAAGGTAAAAAAGTTTGCAGTCTTAGCTTTCCTCCTGCCTGCCATTATTCCCAAACTATAGAAGGTCCCTTTCCTTCCTGACCTGGACCTCCCCAGACTATTCCCAGGGCAGGCAGAATGTAAGGGCTCAGTCTCCCAGACAGCTTGAGTGGAGGAGTAGAGATGGCTGTGCTCTGGGCTTTAGTAAGTGGAGGAACCATGGAAGCTTGAGAGCACCTGGGCCTGATGTTCCTGGTCACGGGGAGGCGGCTCTCAGTAAAGGTCTGTCCCTGAGCAGAGCTGATGGGGGTGGTTACCTCTGCTCAGGTGGAGCCTACAGCTTAGAGGGGCAGGGATGAGGTGCCCTCAGATCCTAACACCTTTCTCTGCAATCTTCTCCCCACTCAGTTTGTGGAAAACGTTACAAGAACCGACCAGGCCTCAGTTACCACTATGCCCACTCCCACTTGGCTGAGGAGGAGGGTGAGGACAAAGAAGACTCACAGCCACCCACCCCAGTTTCCCAGAGGTCCGAGGAGCAGAAATGTAAGCTGGTGTCAGGTGGGGCAAGCAGGAGTCAGCCTGGCTGTGAAAAACCCTCCTCGCAGGGATGTCAAGAGACCCAGAGGCCCACATGGGTATCATCTGAGTTTTTCCCTTTCCCGTTACAGCCAAAAAGGGTCCTGATGGATTGGCCCTGCCCAACAACTACTGCGATTTCTGCCTGGGGGACTCCAAGATCAACAAGAAGACAGGACAGCCCGAGGAGCTGGTGTCCTGTTCTGACTGTGGCCGCTCAGGTATCTCCAACCCAGGGGCAGTACAGCCCCTGCCGGCACCCAGACCCTGAGGGGCCCATGGCTCACCAGCATCCAGTGGCTCTTATAGCCAGGTCCCCTCACTGCTCCCCAGTCTTCAGCTCCCTGATTCACTCGTTCTCCTCCATAGGGCATCCGTCCTGCCTCCAATTCACCCCCGTGATGATGGCAGCAGTGAAGACCTACCGCTGGCAGTGCATCGAGTGCAAGTGCTGCAACATCTGTGGCACCTCCGAGAATGACGTGCGTGTCCCCCACCCCCAGCCCAGCACACTCCTGCTCAGCTTTTCCTGTCCTTTCCACCTTTGATTTGCTTGGCAGGTGTTCCCTGAGTATCTGCTTGGTGTCAGACCCTGTTTTAGGCACTAAGGACGCTGAAGACAAACAATGTCCCTACGTTCATAGGCTTTACACTCTTGTGTGAACAAGCAATTAGCAAGGAAATGAGTGACATCTTTATGATGTTCTATGCAGAGAATGAAACCAGTATTTTGGTTAACTGTTAGAGTAAGTGAATAACTGATTTAGGTAGCGAGGTCTTTTCTGAGGCTGTTGGGGTCCGGGTGGGATGACAGTGACTTTCTGGGTGGAGCGGGACAGCAGTGGTTTTTTGACCAGAGGGTCCCACATCTGTTCTTCCTGCCATCTGCCCCCGCCCCTCTTGGAAGAACCCTCCTAACCCATTCAGCGGCCCAGGCAAGGGGAGTCGTTCACCTCCCCCTTCCTCTTCCATCTCACCTCCTCTAGGATCAGCTGCTCTTCTGTGATGACTGCGATCGTGGCTACCACATGTATTGTTTAACCCCGTCCATGTCTGAGCCTCCTGAAGGTAGGTTTCCCTGTACTCTTACTTAGAACAAGTAGTTATTAGTGACTTGGAAAGTCACTTATACAGTGAGTGTATTCCCGTTATCAGTGATACAGTCTTCCAGGTTAGGGAGTAGGCTGTTAGCCTTCACTCAGTTCAGAGTGCTTTACGAGCATTGCAACTTCTAGGGTTTAACATTCTTACATTATCACCAGATAACATGTACAGCCACAGAAAATGGACAGCCTAAAAGAAAACATGCTGAGCAGAAAATAATTACCAGAGGAGAGATCTGTTATCCTTCAACCAGCCTACAAAACTCAGACATAGTTTGTCCAGTGAGGGACTTTGGTTTCACCACTCCATGCCTGACAGATTTGAGTGTTCATTTCCACCAGTTGGGAGAGGGAGCTGAACCTGGAACCTGAACAATTTGCTCCGGCCCTCCAGCAGTGCTTAGTAAGATGCTTCAAATTTATGGAAGGTCTTCGATGAAACCAGTGGGGACACCAAAAAGTGGCTGTCTCTCCACAAGTCCTCTTCTCACCAGATTTCTGTGCTGAAGTCCCTCCTTTATAGAAATTCAGAAGCTTACTCAGGAGTACATGAAGCCTAGGAGCTGTTCCTGTGACAGAGGATGTGGGCCAGCATTATAGGCGAGAGAAAGTAGCTCACTGCCTGATGTGACCTGACTTGCAGTGTAGGTCAGACTGCTGTCACCTCCTAGAGGAGGATGTCACTAACAAAGTCTGAGGGTCCTTTAACAGCTGCAGGGAAGCACTCACTCTGTCTTTCATCTGTCACACCACATTTGTTTGTTTTATCTGTCAGGCAACATTTAGGGAGAAGTAGCATGTTTGGTGGAGAAGGAAATGGCAACCCACTCCAGTGTTTTTGCCTGGGGAATCCCAGGGATGGGGGAGCCTGGTGGGCTGCCGTCTATGGGATCACACAGAGTCGGACATGACTGAAGTGACTTAGCAGCAGCATGTTTGGTATTTTTTTTTTAACCATAAAATACCAATTCATAGGCAAAATTCTGCATTAACTGTAGAAAGGCTTTTCTGTGGAAGTGCTGTCAGACATTGAGGTAGTAGAGAGTTGCAGGCAGCTCGGGAGTACCCACTAGAACCATCAAATGGTCCAGCCTCTAGGTCAGGAACTCCAAACTATGACCCCAGGCCAAACCGAGCTGAACCTAGTATATTTAACTCACAAGCTAAAAATTATTTTTACATTTTTAAACAGTTTTAAAAAAAAGACTTGAAACTATGTGACTTACAAAGCCTAAGGTAGTTAACACTGTCTGGCAGTTTACAGAAAGATTTTTATCTTGGTTTTTTTTTTTTTTTTTTATGAAACCAGACTTGGGTCACAGTAAGTTGCATCATCATAGCTGGCCCCCTTTTCCTCTTATTGGGTCCTCAGCCTCTGCTCAGACACCTGGTGATGGTAGAGAGCCCTTCTCTTCTGTCTGTGGGCTTTGCAGAAAACGCTACTGTGGAATCAGTATTGGTTTCTCTAGACCCTCTATTCATGATTTTTATTCTAGCCTTTGGGGCCATGAGAACAAAGTCTGGCTCTTCTGTAATCACAAATTTAAAGCTCGGTTGCTTTAAAAAAGTTTTATGTCTCTCCAGGTCCTATTTAGTGATTATAATTTATTAGAGGTCTTGGGAATCTGTTTTCTAAAATAGGCCTCTATGGAGAAGGAAATGGCAACCCACTCCAGTATTTTTGCCTAGAAAATTCCATGGGCAGAGGAGCCTAGTGGGCTACAGTCCATGGGGATACAGTTCAGCAACTAAACAACAACAATAACAGGAACTGTGGAACAGCTGCAACAAAGATGAGTATTTTATTTTAAATCTCTTATAAGATAAAATTTCAACTGTACAGTATTCCCCACAAGTCAACTAACTTATATAAGATTCACACATTTCCCATTCTATAAAAGTGAAATTTCATGTCTTGATGTCTCATTCTTGAGGGTACTGTCAGAACTGCCTGAAAATGGAAACAGCTATTATTTGGATAAAAGAGAGTTTTAAAAAAAAAAAAAAAAAAAGGCCCCCAGGTGATTCTTTCTTTCATCTCCATTGAGAATTGTTTTTCATGCTGTTTGAAGACCTAGAGTTTGTCCCCGCTCAGGATAACTGTGAGACTTTGCTGCTGCAGCACGCCTCCAGTCCTGCCTGCAGCCAGTCCTGCCACTGGAGGTGAGGGGTGGGGGTCAAAGGACAGCAGCTGAGGACTGTGTGGAGCCCTCCTAACCCTTTATGCTTCTCTGCAGGAAGTTGGAGCTGCCACTTGTGTCTGGACCTGTTGAAGGAAAAAGCTTCCATCTACCAGAATCAGAACTCCTCTTGATGTGGCCACCCCCGACCCCTCATACATCTAGGGCTGTTCTCTCCTCCTCTGTTTTTCATACCCACTTTCCCTTCCCCCTCTCTTTCTCAAGTCCAGAGAATCGCAGGGTGGTCATGCCACCCTGCCTTTGGCAGCAGCAAGCTGAGGTGGTAGCTCTGACCACCTCCGGCCCCAGGCCCTCAGGGAGAACGGAGCAGCACACTGCTCCAGGGCATGGCTGTGGGCCCAGCTTCTCCCTGCTCTCCCTGAAGTGCGTTCACTCTGTCTGCCTTGGGCCGAGGCCCTGGTGATCACAGGGTTCAAACCTCCGAGAAAGAGTGGGAGAGCTGCTCACTTCTCTCATCTCGGCCTCCACTCTGGCCCCAGGGTTTTCCCTTCCTGTGGAGGTGAGTCAGACTGGGGCCTATGCCAGAGCAGCTGGGAGTGAGAACTGAGCAAGCTGGCAAGCAGCTGCCCATGCCCTCGTGCTGCTTAGCCTCACCGCCTCCTTCCCCGAGTGGCTTTCTGCGGCCGTCTGTTCCTGCAACCCAGGATCCTTTACCTGAGCCAGGACGCTCTTGGTCCTGCTCCTGACTCTACCCGGTTCCCATCGACCTGCCCCAGGGGGAGTAGCAGCCTCACCCTGATGTTCCTTGTGCTTGCCTGTTTCATTCTCACAGGCCCTGGTCTCTAGTGACTGAAGCATTCCCCACCCTTGTTATTTTCTGTCTTCTGCCCCGCCCCCCTCCTTATTCCCTTTGGTTTTGTGGGGAGAGGGGAAGCATCACGGGGCCAGGCCAGAAGCTTGGGGGCCACTGGGAGATATTGGATAATGTGCCTGTTTTTTAACTCGATGAAAAAGCCTACCTCCGAAATCCCCTTTTTGTTCTTCCTGGACCTGGGCATTCAGCTCCTGCCCTTAACTGAATTGGGAGCCTCTGCCGCCTGCTCTGTGTATCCTGTCTCCTGGGTCGTGGGGAAGCCACCTAGACATCTCTTTCTTCCCTCGCACACTTGGCTAGCAGCTGGTAAGGTCTTCACACCCTGATTCTTTAATTTTCTGCCTGGTGACACTTTAAGTAATAGGGGGAACTGTTCATCCCAGGACAGCCTGGAATGTCCTTCCCCTTGGCTGTGGGCAGGCCCTAATTCACTGTCACTTTGGAGTTGAGGTGTCTTTTTTTTTTCTTTCTTTCCTTAGTTCCTATTCTAAGCATTAGTACAAATAAACATTTTTACACAGAGCCTTCTAGTTTCTTTTATCTCTAGATCTCCTTTCCTGCTTAAGGCCACTTTATCCTAAAACTTCTTCCTAAGGACAGTGGTTTTTAAATGTTTCGAGGCATAGCTTTTCACCCAACTTAAAATTTTTGCTTAACCTTAGTAGATTAAGTTGATACAAAATTGGGTACTTTGTTTTAATCTTTTATGTAAATTAATTTATGACAATATCTTATAAAGAAAAATGAAGTTGTTTTGATTAATACAAAGTTTGGGGGCACTCCTGGTGGCTCAGTGGTGGTGAATCCACCTGCCATCACAGGAGAAACAGGTTCAGTCCCTGGTCTGGGAAGATTCAATGTGCCTTGGAGCAACTAACCCTAATCCGGGGGCTACAGCTATTTAAGCCTGTGCACTAGAGGCTGGGAGCCACAACTACTGAGGCCCACAGCCTAGAGCCCATGCTCCCCAGCAAGAGAAGCCACTGCAGTGAAAAACCAGAGCGTTGCAACTAGAGGAAAGCCTATGTAGCAACGAAGACCCAGTGCAGGCAAAAATAATTTTTAAAATTGCAGTTAAAAATAACTTTAGAATCCTGTTTGTTTCTGTATTTTTGTGTTTTGGGGGGAAATTCTGCTGGATTTATACGTGCAAGTAATGACAGCTTTATAACAGCTGACCTTGCAGTTTAAGATACTTAAAAATAGGTCCAGAAGCTTGATTATTATATAAATAGAATGACAGGAAAACTCATGACATCATGGTGAGACACGACTTTTTGCATAAGCCATGAACATGAGAGACCCCAACCTTGCTTGCCTGGCGTTCATTCATTTAATTGAATGCAGTGTGAGTGAGCCCACAATGCAGTGTTAACAGCCTTTCTCCAGACAGATTTATGAGCAGAAAAAAATGAATTTCCTTTTCCTGCCAATGTATGAAAAGTATGAATCAGTTATGAACCCCTTGAAATATGCCTAGGGTTTTCTGGGACAGCCTGAAAGCCGTGTGTTTCCTCCTGGAAGGCAGTGAGTGGCCTGGGCCCCTGTGCTCCGTTAAGTAAGCCAGGTGCTCCAGTTTGGAACTGTACGAGAAACACAGCACAGCCCCCATCCTCAAGTCTGTACCTGGAAGTGGGCCTGGAGCAGAGGGAGTGAAGCAGTGAAATGATCCTTGCTGATTGAGTAGTCTAAGGCCAGAGAAGATGGTGAAAAGAAAAAGTGTAGAAGATGAGAATGCTGATGAGAACCCTGTATTATTGAGAGATTTGGAAAGGTTGCTGAAGGAGGATTTAGGATGGGACATAGAAGGATGGAGGAGGGATCAGGGTTGGGATGGGAAGGAAAGCCTGTGAGAAAGGGGACTCACCTGTGGCCCCAGCCTTCCAAGTGACTGTGAAGGGAGAAGAAAGCAGGCTAGAGCTGAGGATTCGGCATTCCAGACCCGGCGTTAAAAAGTCTATTGGACTTCAAAGAACTGAAGTCTAGCAAGGAAAGGAATACTAGTAAATCTTGACTTTAGGAACTTGAGTCTTGCCAAAAGGTCCCAAAACTAAATAAAAATTAATCTCCACATGCCCTAAATCAGAACTAACCCCAAGCAAGTAGTCTTGAAGGAGGAGAAAAGAATAGGCTCCATCTTGAAAGCAGAACTCCATCTTGGGCCATACTGTGGACTTTGAGCGATAGGCTCAGTGTCTATAGAAACGATATACCAACTGGAAAACCGGAACCCCGGATGGAAGAGCCCCAGGGCTCGTACCTAGACTCTCTGTCGCCTGAAAGAATACCCTAATTATCTATCTAACCCAATAGAATCAAATTCTATTATGCTTATTGGGGTATGACCACAGGCCTATTGATAATTGTCCACTGTTAACTACCTAGGCTTAAGGCATGTGAATCATGGGCTAACTTTGACTGTGTCTTCCTTTGTTCAGACTAGTTTCAGGGAATTTGGGGAGGTGGGTTTGGGCAGATACACTGAGGGTATTGTAGCCACGCATTCTGGGAAACAAAGTCACTCAGAAGGACAATGCAGACAGTGAGTGCAGTTTATTACACTGGCGGGCCCAAGGCAGAGTTTCCTCTTAGCCAAGGACCCCGACCAGTTTTTGTGAAAACCTTATATGCCCTAAGTGTACGTGCCCAAACCCACTTCCCCAAATTCCCTGAAACTAGTCAAAGGAAAAGAAAGATACAATCAAAGTTAACCGGTGATTCATATGCCTTAAGCCTAGGTAGTTAACAGTGGACAATTATCAATAGGCCTGTGGTCATACCCCAATAAGCATAATGAAATTTATGATTCTATTAGGTTACACAGATAATTAGGGTATTCTTTCAGGTGACGCAGAGTCTAGGTACGAGCCCTGGGGCTCTTCCATCCGGGGTTCTGCTTTTCCAGTTGGTATGTCGTTTCTATAGATACTGGGCATATCGCTCGAAGTCCACAGTAAGGCCCAAGATGGAGTCCTGCTTTCAAGATGAAGACTGTTCTGTTTCCTCCTTCAAGGGTATATAAGGTTTTCACAAAAACTGGTCAGGGTCCTTGGCTAAGAGACTCTGCCTTGGGCCCACCAGTGTAATAAACTGCACTCCACTATCTGCATTGTCCTCCTGAGTGAGTTTGTTTCCCGGAAGGCGTGGCTACAGCAGTCTTGTATCTTGGCTGACCGACCTGAGGTCAGTGCTGTCCATGGTAACATCTTTTGTGTGGCTTATAACCTGCTTCTATTTTTTAAAGACCACTGGGTGGGGGGAACGAGATCTGTTTGGTAGATGAGGAAGCTGTCTAGGGTCACGGCCAGGAAGACGTACGGCGTCCACGCTGCCGAGTCCTGTCAGGCTCCGAGGGCCGGGCCCCCTGAGGCTGGCGGCGCGTCCAGGACTCCCGCCGCGACCAGTCTCCGCCTCGCCATCCCTTGCAGAAAGCTCCGTCCCCCCGGGGACCTGACGACCCGCCACTTTGGCAATATCCAATGAATCTTAGCCGGGGGCGGGACACACTCCACCGAAGGCCAATCCAATTGGTTCGGGGCGGGGCTGCGGCGGGTGGGAGCTGAGCGGCGAACCGCGGTCTTCCCAGCCCGGAGAGACCGCCGCGCTGGCTGCGCGCAACGGGTGCGCGCGCCCGCCGCCCGCACAGCCCTTCTGTCCGCTCGGCGCGTCCCTCTCCTGCTCTCCGGTACCCGCCGGGAGAGGGGCTCGGGAGTCCGGCCCCAGCCAGGGCTGAGACCGGGGCGGCAGCCGCGGGACGAGCGTCTGAGGTGGGTTCGGAGCGGAAGGGCTGGAGGCCGGGAGGCGGGGAGGCCGGGCAGGCGGATGACTGGGTTCGCCCCGCCAATGGACTCCGGGTCACCAGAGGGAAAGGCCGGCCGAGTTGCGGAACCCGACTCCTGGCCTGCCTGGGTCCCGGACGCTCGTCCCCCCGCCCTCCCAGGCCACAAGCCTCCCCGCTGAGGGCAACCCTCCGCTCTGGCTGCCCGCGGCCTCCTAACCCCCCTGCCCTTTGTCGCCTGTGCACCTGCCTTTCGGCCTTGTGCTCCATCCGCCCTCTCCAGGCCAGGCCCCGGCCCAGCCTTCCCTGCTCAGGACCCAGCCCCAAATTAGACTTGCTTCTTCAGCCCCTAGTCCGTCCCTCTTTGTCGTCTGTGCACCTGTCACCCCAACTCTGTTCATTCACTCCACCACCCTGCCCCCAGCATCTTCATCTAAATTCAGCCTAGGCCTTCCGCCCCCTGCCCGTCCTGGGAGTTCCTCCCGCCGCTCTGATTATCCCCTACACCTGGCCCCCTCGGCCCCAGCCCCCTGTCCTCCCCCGTCCACGCTCCTTTGTTATGTCTGCAGCTGTCCCCTCGGCTCTATTCATCCTCCTCCAGCGGACCCCTTTCTCCCTCTGACCAGGGGGCCACCCCCTCCAGGCTCTGTTCTGTCATACCTCCCATTAGTGCCCGGCCCACTGCCCACCCAGCCTGGCCTTTTCCCTTCCTTTCAGCCCAGCCCTCTCACCTCCTACCCAGGGTATCCTCGCCCTCTCCCAGCTGGTCCAGCCTTCCCTGGACTGCCCCCCGCCCCTCCACACCAACCTGTCTCCCTGCCCCATATACTCTCTTTTCCTTGCTGCGCGCTTCTCCTAACCTGCGTAGCCTCTACCGTTGGTCCCCCGTTCACCCTTTCCTCCCCGCCCAGGTGCTGCCGAGAGGCCATGGAGCTGTGTGGCAAGAAGAAGCTTCACGCCCTGTCCCTGGCCGAGAAGATCCAGGTGCTGGAACTCCTGGATGAGTCCAAGATGTCCCAGTCGGAGGTGGCCCGGCGTTTCCAGGTCTCCCAGCCTCAGATCTCCCGCATCTGCAAGAATAAAGAGAAGCTGCTGGCCGACTGGTGCAGCGGCACGGCCAACCGGGAGCGCAAGCGCAAGCGGGAGTCCAAGTACAGCGGCATCGACGAGGCTCTCCTCTGCTGGTACCACATTGCCCGGGCCAAGGCCTGGGACGTGACGGGGCCCATGCTGCTCCACAAAGCCAAGGAGCTGGCCGACATCCTGGGCCAGGACTTTGTGCCCAGCATCGGCTGGCTGGTCCGCTGGAAACGCCGAAACAACGTGGGCTTCGGGGCCCGCCACATATTGGCGCCTCCGCTCCCCCCTGAGCCGCCTCCCCCAGCTCCCACTCCCCAGGCCCAGCTGCCTCTTTCTCTTAAGGATTTCTCCCCAGAGGACATTTTTGGCTGTGTTGAAGTGCCCTTGCTGTATCGGGCGGTGCCCGGCAGAGCGGGCACATGTGATCGGGTGCAGGTGCTGTTGTGTGCCAACAGCAGGGGCACAGAGAAACGGCGGCTGTTGGTCAGTGGGCCCCAGGCTGCCCCACGGTGCTTCTTCGGGGTCAGCAGTGAGGCCCTGCCTGCCTCCTACCACCCTGACCTGGCCATCCCCTGGTCGGAGTGGTTGTCACAGTTCGATCGGGACATGGGGCGGCAGGGCCGGCAGGTAGCCTTGCTGATGGCTGCCCGAGTGGTGGAGAAGGTGGCAGGCCTGCCTGGGCTCTGCCACGTGAGGGTCTTGCCTCTGTCTGCTGCGAGCCCCACGCCGCCCCTGCCCAGCTCCGTGGTCCGGGCGTTTAAGGCTCATTACCGGTGCCGTCTGTTGAGCAAGCTGGCTGCCGCCCAGAGCGATAGGGCTGGTACGTCACTGGCTGAGGTCGGGATGGGCATCACAGTGCTGGATGCTCTGCACATGGCAGCAGCGGCCTGGGCCAAGGTGCCTCTCCAGCTCATTGTGAGCAGCTTCATTCAGGAAGGGCTGGCTCCCGGCAAAACACCACGGGCCCAGGACCAAGCCTCAGAGGTTCCTCAGGTCCCCAGTGGGCTGAGCCTCGAGGAATTTTCCCGCTTTGTGGATCTGGAGAGTGAGGAGCCTGTGTCTGGAGCCTGCAAAGAGGAGGTGGGCCCTGCAGACGAGGCAGGGGGCGGAGAGGACGGCTTCGAGCCCCTGCCCACCAAGGCCGATGCCCTCCGGGCTCTGGGCACCTTGAGGAGGTGGTTGGAGTGCAGTGGCACCACCCCGGAGCTATTTGAAAATTTCTATGCCTGTGAGGAGGGGGTGGAGCGACTCTGCTGCCTGTGAAGGGCCCTTCCTGCCGAAGCCCCCTCCTCTCCTGTTTCCCATGGAAACGCCCTCTCTCAGAAGGCAGGTTGGGGGCTGGTCTCTTTCCCGTGGAAATGGAGCTTTTGTGAAAGGTGTTGAAGGGAGACAAGTTGGGAGACCAAGTCTAGGCTCTGAGCAAAAGTTGTCCAAGCCCTGAGAAGAGAATCTAAAGACGGGGCATTGGGTAGTGAAGCTCAGCTGCATAGTTTCTGAACCTCTGTGGAGGCTGGGACTTAAGAAGGTGGAATAGGGCTTTACAGACAGACAGACTCCTTGAACTCCGTGTTCAAAACAGTTCTGCTTCTGGAAATAAAGCTTTTAATCAGAAAAGAGGCCAAGGTGTTATTTTCATGTGTGTATGTGTGCTCAGTCATGTCTGACTTTTTGCAACACCATGGACTCACCAGGCTCCTTTGTCCATGGAATTTTCCAGGCAAGAATCCTGAAGTAGGTTGCCATTTTCTCCCCAAGGGGATCTTACTGACCCAGGGATCGAACCAGCATCTCTTGCGTCTCCTGCATTGGCAGGCAGATTCTTTACCACTGTGCCCCCTGGGAAGCCCATTATTTTCATGGGAGGAGGGTATAGAAACTTTCAACTCAGGTTTTTTGTTTTTGTTTTATGCAGGCCACTTTTAAAGTCTTTATTAAGTTTGTTACAATATTGTTTCTGTTTTATGTTTTGGTTTTTGACCTCAAAGTATGCGGGATCTTAGCTCCCCAACCAGGATGAACCCTCATGCCCTACACTGGAAGACGAAGTCTTAACCACTGGGTCACCAAGGAAGTCCCAAGACTCAGATTTTTTAAACTGATTGCCAAGGATTGCTGCCATGCAGCTGTCTAGAGTTGTCTGAGAATGACCAGGAGTGAACCTCCTCTCCCAGAACTCCAGCAAGAAGGAACCCTGGGCATGAGGATTGCTCATGGGCTAACAGACAGACAGATTCTCAGGACATTCTGCTTCTCTGATCATTTCCCTCTTTTGGGAATTCACCTCTATTGGGGTGGTGTCTGAAAAAGGAAAAGGGGCAGCTAGGAACATTCTAAGGAAATAGAAGGAGCCAGAACTTGGAAGTCATTCATTCATTCTTTTTTTTTTTTTTTTCATTTGTCTGATTATTTCACATCTCTTTAGCAAGGCTTCTTGAGGGCAAGATTGCAAAGATCGTGTCCCTGCTGGGCAGGACCTTGCAGACAGTGGCTGTGGAGTGCGATTAATGGTCATCCTAAAGGCATGTCAGGACTGTGAGCCTAGGAAGCCTCCGGAGGAGGGAAGGACAGACAGGAGAGGCAAGGACAAGACAGGACAGTCCTGGCCAAAGGGCAGCGGGCACGGAGGCAACTTTTCCCAGAGCGCACAGGGAGCAGGAGAGGCCTGGAGCCCACCGAGCCTAGCGATGGGGCACCCCCAAAGAGTTTCAGTCATGGTGCGGACAGATTATTTGTAAGGTTCTAGAAAACTGAGGTGTGGAGTTGGGTCAGAGAGGTGAGACCTAGAGGAAGAGAAACTCTCACTGGTCCCCGTGAGAGATGGGGCAGACCGAGCCAGATCCAGGGAGCAGGGCAGGAAGAGAATGGTTTACCTGGAAAGGATAGGGACTTTGGATGCAGACAGACTCGGGCTGGTGAAGAGTCAGCTCCTGGCAGAAATCGTACATGTGGTCTTTCAGGTCGACTTCGGGAATCACAAGCCAGCACAGTGCAGTTTTCTGGGGGCATCGCTGGCAAGGACGCAGGCCAGCTGTGCATCTCCAGCCCAGGCTCCTCCCCATGAGGGCCTCAGCCAAGACCCTTACTGGGTCTTACTGGGATCCTTACTGGGGTTGTGGGCTGAGACTCTTCCACCTTGATGCAGCATTTTTCACTCCTAGCCCTTCTCTCCCTCCCTCCCCCACTCCGACCCCCAGAGCCCATAAAGAGGAAGGAGCCCCTTCAGCAGCCTGCCATCTGATCCTCCTCTCCAGACTGGTGAAAATGGGCACCTGGGTAGTTGGTGCCTCTTTCTGCCCCTCACAGGGACACCTCAGCGAATAAAGGCCGACTGTCCTTTCAGTTTGGCTCATCGTCCTCACTGACCACCTCCACACCTGGCTGCTCAACGGTGAGACAGAGGTATGTCACGGTCCACTCGTAAACTGTTCTGAAGCTTCTTGCCAGCTTTCCATTCACAGCATAAGATCTCAAGTCATCTGTCTTTCCCCACAGATTCTGCTTTCCTACCTGCATTCATTCCTTTTTCCTTATATTTATTTATTTCCCTGCTCTGGGTCTTGGTTGCGGCACTTGGGATCTTGAGCTGAGGCGTGCAAACTCTTAGTTGCAGCATGTGGGACCTAGTTCCCTGACCAGGGATGGAACCTGGGGCCCCTGCCCTGAGAGTGAGAGTCGTAGCCACTGGGCCACCAGGGAAGTCCCCCTGCCTGTACTCATTTAAGTTGTCCTTTTTCTGAAGTTATTCCAGTTCTGACATAACTCTTTAAATGTTGAAGCCAAAACTTACAGGATCTGTAAAGACCTGACCAGAGTAACAGAGGGGATGGATGAGCTGTGTTCCCAGGGGTCCTACTCCTGTTGGAGGAGCAGGATACAGCACAGGGTTTTCTCATTGACTTCATCCCAGAGCCTTTTCTTTCTTTCTTTTTTTTTAACCCATCCATTACGTCTTCCTTTCTTGTATTGTTACCAGGTATCATACTTACCTCTTCCTGGGTGGCTCCATCTGCTCATTTAAGCAGCATTCACTGACATTTACTGAATGCTTTGCTTGTGAAGTGAGTCCTGTTCCAGGACCTGAAGCTAGTGCTGAACAAGACAGAGAGAAAAAAAGAGGATCTTCCTCGCTAAGCCCTTCTTTCCTGGTAGAGGAGATAGAGAAGAGACAAGTAAAGAAATACACATGGTCATTTTGGACAGCAATCAGTGCAAGATGAAAATAAAATAATGATGTTCTAGAGAGGGCTTCCCAGGTGGCTCAGTAGTAAACAATCCTGCCAGTGCAGGAGACACGGGTTCGATCCCTGGTTGGGAAGATTCCCTGAAAAAGGAAATGGCAACCCACTCTAGTATTCTTGCCTGGGAAATCCCATGGACACAGGAGCCTGGTGAGCTACAGTCCATGGGGCCAGAAAATAGTTGGAAATGACTGAGCACGCATGCACACAATAGAAATTATTGTTGTTGTTATATTCATCATCAGCATCAGTCTTGAGATAATGAACGTGGGATGCAGAGATCCCCCAAGCAGGAAGATCGGTTCCCTGTCTTCTTATATCTGCATCGTGAGAAATTTCTCCCCATCTACCTTCCAGTTCTCTTCAGTGGTGACAATTCTTTTGGGTTTTTTTAACATATATAATCATTTTTTTCAATGCAAAGAAATAGAGAAAAACAATAGAATGGGAAAGGCTAGAGATCTCTTCAAGAAAATTAGAGATACCAGGGGACTATTTCATGCAAAGATGGGCACAATAAAGGACAGAAATGGTGTGAACCTAACAGAAGCAGAAGATATTAAGAAGAGGTGGCAAGAATGCACAGAAGAACTATACAAAAAAGATCTTCATGACCCAGATAACCACGATGGTGAGATCTCTCATCGAGAGTCAGACATCCTGGAGTGTGAAGTCAAGTGGGCCTTAGGAGACATCATTGCGGACAAAACTGGTGGAGGTGATGGAATTCCAGCTGAGCTAGTTCAAATCCTGAAAGATGATGCTGTGAAAGTGCTGCACTCAATATGCCAGCAAATTTGGAAAACTCAGCAGGGACTCCACAGGACTGGAAACTCCACAGGACTGGAAAAGGTCAGTTTTCATCCCAATCCCAAAGAAAGGCAATGCCAAAGAATGCTCAAACTATGGCACAGTTGCACTCACTTCACATGCTAGAGAGTAATGCTCAAAATTCTCCAAGCTAGGTTTCAACAGTACGTGAACCAAGGACTTCCAGATGTGTAGGCTAGATTTAGAAAAGGCAGAGGAACCAGAGATCAAATTGCCAACATCCGTTGGATCATAGAAAAAGCAAGAGAATTCCAGAAAAGCATCTACTTCTGCTTCATTGACTACACTAAAGCTTTTGTGTGGACCACAACAAACTGTGGAAAATTCTTAAAGAGATGGGAATACCAGGCCACCTTACCTGCCTCCTGAGAAACCTGTATGCAGGTCAAGAAGCAACAGTTAGAACTAGACATGAAGCAACGGACTGGTTCCAAATTGGGAAAGGAGTACATCAAGGCTATATATTATCCCCCTGCTTATTTAACTTATATGCAGAATACATCATGCAAAATGCCAAGCTGGATGAAGCACAAACCAGAATCAAGATTGCTGGGAGAGATATCAACAACCTCAGATATTCAGATGACACCACATTTATGGCAGAAAGCGAAGAGGAACTAAAGAGCCTCTTGATGAAGCTGAAAGAGGAGAGTGAAAAAGCTGGCTTGAAATTCAACATTCAAAAAACTAAGATCATGACATCCAGTTCCATCACTTCATGGCAAATAAATGGGAAAACAGTGGAAACAGTGACTGACTTTATTTTCTTGGGCTCCAAAATCACTGCAGATGGTGATTGCAGCCATGAAATTAAAAGACACTTGCTCCTTGGAAGACAAGCTTTGACAAACCTAGAGAGTGTATTAAAAAGCAGAGTCATTACTTTGCCAGCAAAGATCCGTCTAGTCAAAGCTATGGTTTTTCCAGTAGTCATGTATGGATGTGAGAGTTGGACCATAAAGAAGGCTGAATGCTGAAGAATTGATGCTTTTGAACTGTGTTGTTGGAGAAGGCTCTTGAGAGTCCCTTAGACTGCAAGATCAAACTTGTCAATCCTAAAGGAAATCAGTCGTGGATATTCATTGGAAGGACTGAAGCTGAAGCTCCAATACTTTGGCTATCTCATGCCAAGAGCCAACTCATTGGAAAAGGCCCTGATGCTGGGAAAGACTGAAGGCAGTAAGAGAAGGGGATGACAGAGGATGAGATGGTTGGATGGCATCACTGACTCTATGGACATGAGTCTGAGCAAGCTCCGGGAGTTGGTGATGGACAGGGAAACCTGGCATGCTGTAGTCCATGGGGCCGCAAAGAATCAGACATGACTGAACAACAACAATAAATCATTTTTTTAAACTTTTAAAAAAATGATTTTATTTATTTATTTTTGCCTGTGCTGGGCCTTTGTTGCTGCACAGGCTTTTCTCTAGTTGCAGTGAGTGGGGGCTGCTCTTCAGTTGCGGTCCACGGACTTCTCATTGCAGCGGCGTCTCTTGTTGCAGAG